>NC_044384.1:59119898-59446898 GCF_006542625.1 Nomascus leucogenys | reverse complement strand
AATTCTATTTTCATAAATTCTCAAGCTACTCCTAATTGCCTATGGATTGGAAAATAATCCTTTGTCTTTGATGTAATTCCTTTTTTTTTTTTTTTTTTTTTTTTGACTGAGTCTTGCTGTTGTCGACCTGGGCTGGAGTGCAATGGTGTGATCTTGGCTCACTGCAATCTCTGCCTCCCGGTTCCAGCAATTCTCCTGCCTCAGCCTCCCAAGTTGCTGAGATTACAGGCACCCGCCACCATGCCTAGCTAATTTTTGCATTTTTAATAGAGACAGGGTTTCACCATGTTGGCCAGGCTAGTCTCAAACTCCTGACCTCAAGTGATCCACCTGCCTCGGCCTCCCAAAGTGCCAGGATTACAGGCATGAGCCACTGCGCCCTCCAGATGTTATTCTTTAACTATCTTTTAAAAGATAAAAAGCCAGCAGGCGTCTGTGGCTGAATTGCATTCCTCCTACCTGAACCCTGGAAGTCTGTGGTGGTTTAGGATATAATAATACTTCAGTTTACTCAGAGGTGAAAGTGAATAAAGTATAGCAAACAGATGGCTGTTAATATTGCATACTGCATTTAAAAAAATTTTTTTAAATTATTTTAAAAATGTTTGTGGGTACATAGTATATATATTTATGGGGTATATGAGATGTTTTGATACAGGCATGCAGTGTGAAACAAGCACGTTATGGGGAATGGGGCATCCATCCCCTCACACATTTATCGTTTGAGTTACAAGCAATCCAATGACATTCTTTAAGTTATTTAAAAATATACAATTAAGACCGCGCTGCATGTTTATATGTGGAATACACATCCTCATGCTGATACTTTGCCTCATGCCAGGTTGTTTAATCAGTGGCTTTGACAGAGTTACACAGTTACCTGCAGTGAGACTCCAGTAATACTTTTAGAAACCAATCCACCGTAAGCTCTTACTGTGAAGGTATTTAAATAATTAAAAACATTCCTTTATCAAAGGAGTCTCCTTCTGACAGTGGAATCCATAACTTTTGCAGCTTTTCAAAACATTCAGATAAAAGAGATGGTTATGTTTTGTGCAGCACCATCAATTTTTTTTTAATGGGACCAAACTTTGTTCAAAACTTCATGAATTAAGAATCTTAATAGTTTTAGATTGGGGTACCCAGCTTCTCATGAGTATATGTAAAGTCTTCTTCCAAGAGAAATGAATGCTATAACTGTGCTACATAAGGAGATGTTTGTATTTTTTTGTTTGGATCTTGACAGGCTGTTTTTGTTTACACAGGAAGTTGCAGCAGTTGGCTTCAGGCTCAAATCTCTGAAGATCAGTGAGGAGGGAAACAGAAGGGCCTGAATGCACACGCACACACACACGATCATCAGGTCTTACTCATTGTAGAGGAAACACAAACAGCCTCAAGAAAGGCCTTGAGAGTTAAGATGGGACACATCTGGAGGGGAAGGTCAAGAGAGGACATGACGCCGAAGTTGGGGAAATACCACCCTCTGAGCATCACTTTATTATTAAAAAAATTTTTTTAAACGACAGCCCTATACAACAGCAATAGCTTCTGAGATTCAAGCTATTGAAATTCACCCAGACAGGTCCAGATGTTCTGAAGCCCTTTCAGAAGGAAAGGCCCTGCTGTGGGGTTTAGAGACGCTACTGATGAGATTAACATGCCTCCAAAGATATGAGAAGGAGCAGGCACCATCTCGGTTAACACTTTGTCGCTGGATTGTCACCCATGGTGAGAATTGGATGATATGGAGAACAAGGAGTGTTGTTATGGTAACAGAAAGAGGAGGTCACCATCAAGGAACCCGGAGAAGAGAGCCTCTATCCAGCACACTGAGGAACTCCAATTCGAGTGGCAAGTTGTTCCTGTCCAGGGCAAAATATCCAACTGGATGAAGATCTCAACTCTTTGCATTCTAATCTTCCATTCTCTAAGCAAAACTTATAAGGAAAGGCATGTCCTGGCCAGTGGGCCAAGTATTCCCCTCTCCACTGCAAACACATCAGCACATAAATCAATTTTCTCAAGTTTGGACATTCCCCCAACCCCAATACCTCTGAGTGAACTGATCAGAGCAAGGTTTTGAACCCAAAGATGAAACCTGAGGCCCAGCTTCTAGGACTCAGTGACTCCATGACCTTAGCTGTTCATAAGGCCCCAGCTGACCTGAAGGGATGCTGGGTCTGACTCCTGCCACCTCGAATGCCCAGGGAGGGACTAAGGGCCCATAGTATAAAGCCCCCTAGGTTGCTTCAGTTAGCAATCAGTTGTCCACTTTGTGCCTTTTCTGACCTCGCATTGCAGCTTTCAGCATTGATACCATAGACGCCCCACCTTCGTTAGTCTGAATTCCTGCTCACCTTTATGGGGCACTGTACTGTCTGTGAAGCTTTTCACATTCATGATCTCATTTGACCAAAATAACAAGCTTGAGCAGTAAGTAGTATTACTGTCCCCATTTCATGAATGAGAAAAATGAGGCTCAGAGAAGCAAGGTGACTTATGCGTGATCACTTACCTGTACCAAGACATTCTTGCTTGATTTCTATATGACATGTTAGTTATATCCTTAAACCACTGATACACAAACAATTTTTAGCCTCATATTCCTGTGAAAATGTTTCTGTATTCCAAACATAGGTATGTTTATTCATCTATAAATTGTAAAATCTATGACAATGTTAGTATATTGAGTGCATTATAGAAGATACAATAAAACATGTTTTAAACAGATAAGAAAAAAAGAAATAAATGATGTTTTAAAGATAACTCTATTAATTAAAAATTATTTTTACTTTTGCTTCAATTATAAGTAATGTTAATTTTTAGGGATGTGATAGTCAAAATGTCAGTGTTTCTGAAAATCTTGGTTTAATACTTTGTGATGTAATGATTTTCAAGTTTGGTCCTCAATTTAACATATTTTGATTTTTTTTTTTAACTTTTTTTTTTTTTTTTTTTGAGACACAGTCTCACTCCGTCACCCAGGCTGGAGTGCAGGAACACGACTTCAACTCACTGCAACCTCCGCCTCCCAGGTTCAAGTGATTCTTCTGCCTCAGCCTTTTGAGAATCTGGGATTATAGCTGCCACCACGCCCAGCTAATTTTTGTATTTTTAGTAGAGATGGGGTTTCACCATATTGACCAGGCTGGTCTCGAACTCCTGACCTCAAGTGACCCACCTGCCTTGGCCTCCCAAACTGCTGTGATTACATGCAAGAGTCACCATGCCCAGCCTAAAAATAATCTTTTTGTTTTGGTATAGTTTTAGATTTATAAAAAGTTACAGGCTGGGCACAGTGGCTCATGCCACTGGACTGCCAGAGTGCTGTAATCTCAGCACTTTGGCAGGCCAAGGTAGGAGGATCACCTGAGTCTAAGAGTTCAAGACCAGCCTAGGCAACATGTCCAGACCCTGTCTCTACCAAAAAAAAAAAGAAAAAAAAATAGCCAGGCATGGTGGCACATGCCTGTAGTCCCAACTACGTGGGAGGCTAAGGTGGGAGGATAGCTTCAGCCCAGGAGGTCGAGGTTGCAATGAGCCATGTTCACACCACTGCACCCCAGCCTGGGCAACAGAGCAACATCCTGTCTCAAAAAAACAAAGGACTTGTAAAGATAGTACAGACTTGTGTATATACCACTCCCCTCGTTTCTCCATTGTTAACACCTTACATTACCATGTTACATTTGTCAAAACTAAGAAACTGACATTGTTGCATTATTTTCAGCTAAACTCCAGACTTATTTGGATTTCATCACTTTGTCATTAATGTCCTCTTTCTGTTCCAGGAACCTACCAAGGGTCCTAAATTGCATTTAGCTGTCATATTTCCTCAGTCTGCTCTAGTCTGTAAGTTTCTTAGTCTTTCCTTGTTATTTATGACCTTGACAGTCTTGAGAAGTATTAGCCAAATATCCTGTAAAATGCCCTTCAATCTGTGTTTGTCTGTTGTTTTTCTCATGATTATGGTTATTATTATTATGAATAATTTTTAAAGAATATTTAAAGAATTTCTATTTAAAAATAGCACAGAGGTCAAGTGCCCCTCCCATTATGTCATATCGGGGGTACATGATAGCCACATGCTGTCATAGAGGATGTTAGCCGTCATTTGGTTAAGACATTATTTGTTGGGCTTCTTCACTGAGGAGCTGCTGTTTTCCCCTTTTGCTACCCTATTGTTTGGAAGCAAGTCACTATGTGTAGCCCACTTTCATGGCAGGCGACAGGCAGTTGAGAATAAAGTTCTACCCCCTAGAGAAGGAGTATCTACATACATTGTTTGGAATTCTGTAAAGGTTTGTCTCTTCCTTTTTAAAAATTTATTTATCCATTCATTTATTTATGTTAGCATTGACTCGTGAATATTTATTTTATAATTTGGGTTATAATCCTATACTACATTATTCATTCCTTTGCTAAAAAATTTCCAGCTTTGGCCATTGTAAATTCTTTTATTTTTAAATTAATTAATTAATTTATTTATTTGCATTCATGAGATCCCTTCCCCTTGAATCTGAGTTGGGATTTTGTTTTTCTATAGGTTATTGGGGAACAGGTGGTGTTTGGTTACATGAGTAATTTCTTTAGTGGTGATTTGTGAGATTTTGGTGCACCCATCAACTGAGCAGCATACACTGCACCCAATTTGTTGTCTCTTATCCCTCACTCATTTCCCACCCTTTCCCCCTGAATACCCCTGAGTTCCTGGCCATTGTGAATTCTTTTAGATTGGCTCCTGTGTCCCTTTGATTTGCTACCATCCTTTTGTGGTTTTGGGGGATGGTTTCTTGCTCTCAGGTATTACAAGATGCTCCTGGTTCATCTTGTATGTTCTCTGCCCCAGTCCTGGAATCAGCCATTTCTTCTAGGAGTCCTGGTTTCTTTAGTAGGAGAATGGTATTTAGAGACCAAGATCCAAGCACTGGGTATGTTCATTGCTATTGGGATATCATTTCTTCTAGCCTCATTCAGTGGACAGGATTAAGATAGGCATGTACACTAACTTGTGTATTCACATAACACTTGGTTTTTAACGGACTACATAGAAAAAGGTTTCTTACAATGATAAATAGACACAAATAGAAGAATTGCATCATTGGCTAAACTTTCTGAAACATCACACTTAATTTTTAATTGGATCCAGCAGCTATGCAAAGCTCTTTTGGTCAAATTCAGCTAGTAAACTTAAATATTCCCTAATGTTAGTCAGCTGGATCTTGCAAGTTAATGAAAAAGTGTTGCATTTTTGTATTGTGGATTTGAAACAATTGAAATTTTTAAAATAGAAAATTTGTTAAAGTTAGAAATTCTCTTCCCAAGTTTTTTAAATATGCAGATATTAGAGACGTTATAGATGTCACACACTATTTTTGTCAACAAAACTCTATGATTGTGGAAATATTTCCATTCATCCAGTTTCATACTTCATAGCATTAATTCCATTCAGACAATATTTACTTTCTCACTCATTGTGAACATACCACCTTTATTGGGAAGTGATAGAGTAGGAGTGTTTATTTTTATATGTTTATTTATTTTTTATTGTCATAAAATATACATCACATAAAAGTTATTATTTTTATCATTTTCTAGTGTACAGTTAGGTGGCATTAAGTGTATTCATGTTGTACAGCCACCACCATCAGCCATCTTCAGAATGTTTTCATCCTGTAAACCCAAAAACCTATAGTTAAACAATAACTTCATGTTCCTCTCTCCCCACAGCCCCTGGTAACCACTATTCCACTTTCTGTTTCTATGAAGTTGACTACTCTAGGTACCTAATGTAAGAAATAGAATATTAATATAATCAGAAATCTTTATTTATTTTTTCTTCTCATATACCAGTGGACCCCTGCTCTAAACAACACAGGAATTAGTGAGGGTTGAGGAGTGGGGGGGCCTGAATCCTATCTTTTGTTTGCATGTCCTGCCCTCTCCACACTTGACAGTTGTCTAACTACTCTGGGTGACAGAGTGAGTCCAGGCCCCTCTCTCCTGAATGCTCTGCTGTCCCCCTGGTTGGCTGTGCCACCGACTCCCATTAAACACTCAGGTTCACCCCTTAATATCTCAAGTCCTCAGCCCAAGACACCTGGCTGAGAGTTCATCCATTTTCTTTATTTTCTCATAAGCAAACCCAGCAGAAGGCTCTGAGGTCCTGGGGCACCTCTGTCAGGACTTAGAGTAAAAATTGGCTCAGTGAAATTGCTCTGGCCAGGAGCAGTGACTCACGCCTGTAATCTCAGCACTTTGGGAGGCCGAGTGGGGTAGATTGCTTGAGCCCAGGAGTTTCAGACCTGCCTGGACAACATGGCCAAACCCCATTTTAAAATAATAATCATAATAAATTTTTAAAAAGAGAAAAAAATTGCTCCTGGGCTCAGGACCTCCTGCCATATTGAGAAACATTCAAAAATTGCTAAAAGTTCTTGAGATTAATTGATGTAGGTAGAAAAGTTCCTGCAGAGACCTAGATATCAGGACTTTAGCTGTGTATACATGTGACAAAATAATTACCAGCCATTCTCACTGCTTTCTTGTGAAACTCATTAGCCATAACCTATGTAGAAAACTGCACGGTCTGTGTGTGCAGCTATGTATATGTGTTCAACTAAGAGTTAGAATTGGAACAGGCTTGGAATTATTCTATTTTCATCCATCTAGACCTTCTTTTGCTTAATTCGAAGAGACAACCATATTTAGATAGTTCAGTGCAAGTACATTTATTTAAACTGTCAGGCAACCCATTTATTCATGCTGGAGTTTCCTCAAGCACTCTTGGTGTTTTTTTTTTCTTTTTTTTTCTTTTTTTTTTGTGATAAGATCTGCCAAGACACAAATCAGCACCCATTTCCCCACCAGATCAACACTGACACTCTCCTGGCTGAAAAAGAATGTTTGTGTTTTTTTTTATTTCAACTTACTCATTTGGCAGAAACACCATGCTTCCATGCCAATCCAAATAGAAAAGAAGGGGGCATATGAAAAGGGGAAGGGGAGAACTGTTTTCTAATTAACCTAGATATACATATTAGCACTTCATTTTTTTACCCCTGTAACAGTATTGTGCCCCACAAATGGATATATGGGGCTGCAATTGAAAAATGTAAGCCTTTCAATATCATGAAAAGAAAAACTGTTGAAGTAAAAGAAAGTATAAAAGAAGTTGGGATCTTCATCACTGCTCTCCTACAAATGTGCTCCACTGAATTAAATACTACATTGATTCACACAAATCTTTCTTATCCAGAACTTTTCTCAATAATAAAGCAGAATTTCCAAAACTGTTATTACCTATGTGCAAATGGTTTCCCCATGGTTTTTTCCAACCAAAGTAACCTCCAGCAATGTAAGGAAGATATCACAAGCACGGTCCTGCCTGCTGTTCACACATTCAGCACTGGGCACATGCCCATGATGCACATAAGCAAAGAACTATGAGATGGCCAAGGAAGGACAGTTGGTTTCAGGCTGGGGAGGAGGGAGCGTGCAAGGTGGCGCTTGAAAAAAGGATGGTGAAGGGAGGGCATTCGAGGCTGATAAATGGTGCCTGTAATCCCAGTGCTTTGGGAGATCAAGGGAGGAGGATCACTTGAGCCCAGGAGTGTAAGAGCAGCCTGGGCAACATAGTGATGTCCCATCTCTACAAAAAAAATTTTTTAAATATCCGTGCATAGGGCCGGGCATGGTGGCTCACACCTGTAATCCCAGCACTTTGGGAGGCCAAGGCAGGTGGATCACTTGAGGTCAGGAGTTCCAGACCAGCCTGGCCAACATGGTAAAACCTCCTGTCTACTAAAAATACAAAAATTAGCCAGGCAAGGTGGCTAATGCCTGTAATCTCAGTTACTTGGGAGGCTGAGGCAGAAGAATTGCTTAAACCCAGGAGGTGGAGGTTGCAGTGAGCAAAGATCGTGCCACTGCACTCTAGCCTGGGTGACAGAGTGAGACTCCGTCTCAAAAAAAAAAAAAAAAAAAAGCCATGCATAGTGGTGCGCACCTGTAGTCCCAGCTACTCAGGAGGCTATGGTGGGAGGATCACTTGAGCCCAGGAGTTGGAGGCTGCAGTGAGCTATGTTCATGCCACTGTACTCCAGCCTGGGCAACAGAGTGAGACCCTGTCGCTAAAAAAAAAAAAAAAAAAAGACTGAATAAATGGATGGAGTAAAGGGGTATAGTGGGAGTGAGCAGAGAGTAGCACACACACCTGCCCAGGCTTCCTGCGATGCTGAGTACATTAAAAAGTCTCATAACGACTGCTGGAACCAGCACACAGCTGCCCTTGAGTGTGGGGGTAGGGAGTTTATGTTTCAAATGGTTGGCTGTGGGGGTTCATTATAGATTTTGAGTAGGGGAGTGAAAATGTATTTCTGTTTCCAGGACTCTCTTCTTCAGTACTATGGCTCCTTGAGCACTGAGGATAGAAGGTCAGCCTGACGCGAATAACCTTAGGAAACTTCATATTAGTTTCACAGAGTCAGGCGAAGGCAAGGCAACATTCCAAGTTTAACTCTAAGAAATGTGTTCTGACAAAGCATCACATGTAATACAACCCCATTCTCTAAATGTCCATTTCCAAATCTGCTCTCAGTTCATCTTCCCATTTGCATGAAAAGTCATGGGGGTCATTATCAAAGATACAGGAGGAGCAAGCCTGTCAGCATGACCTTCTCCCCAGTTAGGAGATGTTTGTGTTTATAGGCATCACCAGTGATGTTGTTTGGCTGTGTCCCCATCCAAATCTCAACTTGAATTGTATCTCCCAGAATTCCCATGTGTTGTGGGAGGGACCCAGGGGGAGGTAATTGAATCACGGGGCCTGGTCCTTCCCGTGCTATTCTTGTTATAGTTAATAAGTCTCACAAGATCTGATGGGTTTACCAGGGGTTTCAACTTTTGCTTCTTCCTCATTTTTCTCTTGTCACCACCATGTAAGAAGTGCTTTTTGCCTCCCACCATGATTCTGAGGCCTCCCCAGCCATATGGAACTGTAAGTCCAATGAAACTTCTTTTTATTCTCAGTTTCAGGTATGTCTTTATCAGCAGCATAAAAATGAACTAATGTTCAATTCTTGGGGGCTGTCAGCTTCATGCTTTCACTTCACAAACATTGCAAAATCCCATTTGGAACCAAGTATCCCGAATATCTTGGCACCAAGGCCAATATATTATCTGTGTCCACACATTTCCCCTAATTTCAGCCTTAGTAGACTGGAAACCAACCAAAATTACATAAATGTGTCATATCAAGTAGGGAAATATGAAAGCAACAGTATTCAAAGACAAAATTGAATATGCCTCATCACCATTGCTTTGCCATTGATATTCTGGATATTGTGGTTGTCTTCTCAATATCCATTCCCCTTTTTCTTGGTACTATCCTACTTTTAATTTAAACATCTATCCTAACTGAATGCAAGGGTACGTGCTTTTGAGGAAACGGTGACAACCTTGCATTGAAGAATTGAGTGTGTGTCTCAGCAGTCACATAATCTTGCCACTGACCACCATTCTTGGCCAAAGATTGTCATGTGACCCTATTTGAGGTAGTAGGAAGCAAGGGAAGGTTTACTGGGGTCTTCAGAGAGAGTTTCTGGAAAAACTGGCTGGTATTAGCAAAATGGGAAAGCAAGGAGGAAACAGAATTTGATCAGAAAAGGTCATTTTAGATATGATGACTTTTATTCTTCCTTTCGGTAAGTGTTGGGTGCCTATCATGTGCTGGACACCATGTTCCTGCTCTCGGGACACACAGACCAGTGTGGGAGACTGACATGTACAGAGATAATAGCAATACAACCAGCAAGGGAAATTTACTGTGTTGTGTGCACAGGGTATTGTGAAAGGACCCGTAAGTGACAGGGTCAGGGAAAGTTTCTGCATCAGTTACCCCCTAGGAGGAACCCCAAAGTGGGGTGACATGGGAAGGGAAGAATGGGAATTGCAGGCACATAGGACTGCCCAAGCCAATGCATAAGGCACCCACCAGAGCCACATAAGGAGTTGAGATGTTGAGGAGAGGCTCTTACCCAAGCCTTCATCTGCAGGCACAAAGTGGAACAGGGTGAGTGGTCACCCTTGGCAATGTGACCAACGTAAGTGTGTGTGCTAATACTGCTGACCCTTGAACAAGATGGGCCTGAACTGTGGAGGTCCACCTATATGTGGATTTTCTTCTGCCACTGCCACTCCTGAGACAGCAAGACCAACTCCTTGTCCTCCTCCTCCTCAGTCTACTCAATATGAAGACGACGAGAATGAAGACCTTTATGAGGGTCCACTTCCACTTAATGAATAGTAAAGATATTTTCTCTCCCTTATGATTTTCTTAATCAATTTTCTTTTCTCTAGCTTACTTTATTGTACAAATACAGTATGTAATACATATACAAAATATGTGTTAATAGACTGCTTATGTTATCGGTAAGGCTTCCATCAACTGTAGGCTATGAATAGTTAAGTTTTGGGGAGTCAGAAGGTATACTCAAATTTTTTACTGTGCCGGGGGTTGGCGCCCCTAATACCTGAGATGTTCAAGAGTCAACTGTAATTCCCACCTCCCAAATCACATGCTTCTCCTCTCAGGGAGAGGGAGGTGTAGGTGGAAGAATAGACACAGCTACTCTTTGTTGAGTTCCTACTACATTTCAAGAACTGTCTTAGTGGCTGGGCACAGTGGCTCACGCCTGTAGTTCCAGCACTTCGGGAGGCTAAGTTGGTAGATTGCTTGAAGTCAGGAGTTCGAGACCAGCCTGGGGAATGTGGCAAAACCTCATCTCTACAAAAAAAACAAAAACTAGCCAGGCGTGGTGATGTGCACCTGTGGTCCCAGCTACACGTGAGGCTGAGGCAGGAGGATTGCTTGAGCCCAGGAGGACAAGGCTGCAGTGAGCCATGATTGGATCACTGCACTCCAGCCTGAGTGATAGAGCAAAACTCTGGCTCAAAAAAAAAAAAAAAAAAGAAAAAAAAAAGAACGGTTAGATGTTGTCTCAATAATCATAACAATTCTCATGCTAAAGAAGATACGTTTGAAATTCTGATAGGTTCTATGATTTTCCTAAGGGCATACAGCTAGCAAGTGGTGGGGCAGGGATTTTCAGATCATTCCGGCTCCAAAGCTCAAGTCTACGCTTCATTTTGCTTCTGTTGAATCAGCTTGAAACTTCAGTTTGAATGTAACCACTTGGTATTAATTAGAAAGAAGGAGAAATTGGCGAGTGCTATTTTAAAGGCTTTGAACCAGTCTCTGGAGAGCACATTAAATACTCAAAAGCAAAGCAAAAATGTATATTAATAAGATCACAGCCGTTCAAAAGGCAATTGTTTGCCATAAGTTCCAAAAAGAATAAAAGGAGGGGAGCTCAATTTCTCCAATTTTTCATGCCAAGGACTCAGTTTCCAAGTTTCCCTCATGGCTCTTTCTTCACCTCTTCTCCTAACACGTTCCCCGTCACAGCTTCACTCCATAAGATGTAGTGGTATTTATAGGAAATGCAGATCACTGCCAACAAGAGAATACTCACATTAAACACAATTTAGAAGAACCTTCTCTCCAGTTGTTTGTAATAACCTCTTGGAAGTTTGAAATTAAAATCTGTATCCCATCCAGCCTTTCTCCCCGCCTCTTCTATTACACTAAGCCAAGAGCTTGCCCTAAACATCCTTCAACTCCCTGGCCCACCACCCTGATGTGCTCTGTAGCTAATTATTTCAATCCCTAAATATTAGTGCTTTCTCTTGTCTCTCTAGTTTCCTGGACATGATTCATCCTCCTGGGTATTTCATTATTTATGTCAATGAACATCTCTTTTTCCCTTGAACACGCTCTTTCCCCTTTCCTTACCCTATCTTCTCTTAATATCTTTTCAACAAAATATGTGTAGAATTTCTCTTCCTTCACAGGGAAAGACCCCAATGTTGAGATAATCCAACCTTCTAATTCAAGAGACAAGGTCATTAAAACCCAGAGAGATTATGCAACTTATCTAAACTCACACAGCTAGAAAGAGGCTAAGTCAAATCAAGAAAGAAGGATCCTTAGGTTCTAGTTCAATACATGTTTCAACACCCTGCACTACCGCCGAGTCACACCCACCCCAGCCACTTGGCAATTTGGTGTCAGATTGTGTCTGCCCAAGGCTGGGGGTATGTCCCATTTCATTTCTCAAGTAACATGTAACATAGTGGCACAGGTGCAATTGTCTTAGTGGCTTGTCTTGTGGCCCAAATGCTGCATATGTACTCATTATTCTGCAACAAGATTCGTAAAAGAGGTATCTTCCAAAAGCCTTCCCTCCAAGGCCATTTGCTGATGTGTGCCATCCCTCCTCTAAGGAAGTTTCAAGGGGACAAGGCGAGAATTGTAAGTCAAAGTATGTGAGGCTGGGTGGGCTGGGCGTGGCTTCTCAGAGGCAGGGCCCAGAATTGCTAAGCTTTGCAATTGTGCTACAGAGAATCTGGGAGGGGTGTGACAAAGACGTTTTGCTTTGTTCCTATTGCCTTAAGGTTCTTTGGGCCTATTGCTGTGCTAATGAACACAGCAAACTCCCCAGAAAAAGCAGCCATCAAAGCCAGAGTTTTCACTGTGGTATGTGGGTCTACACAACAGCAGCCCTCGTGCCCTTTTGGGTCACTCATGTCTTGACATCTGCCAGTGTGGATATAATCACTGATTGTTCTTTTAAAGCCTGAAATGCTTGTAAGTACCAGGAAACAGAGGGTGAGCTTCTGGACATGAGAGGAAAAGCCCCGGCACCTGAATTTGGTGGGACAGAACAATGTTTGACCCGCTGCCCAGGGCTGGCTTTGTGGGCATGCAGCTTGTGCTCGTTGTGTTGCTCAGCTAGTGTTGTCTTGAAGTTTTTTATTTGTATTTAATTTTTTATTTTATTTTATTTTTATTTGAGGCAAGGTCTCGCTCCATCTTTTCTTTTCTTTTTTTTTTTTTGTCTTATGAGACGGAGTCTCGCTCTGTCTCCCAGGCTGGAGTGCAGTGGCACCATCTCTGCTCAGTGCAACCTCTGCCTCCCGGGTTCAAGCAATTCTCTTGCCTCAGCCTCCCTAGTAGCTGGGATTACAGGCTCCCGCCACCATGCCCAGCTAATCTTTGTATTTTTAGTATAGACAGATTTCTCCACGTTGGCCAGGCTTGTCTTGAACTCCTGACCTCAAGTGATCTGCCCACATTGGCCTCCCAAAGTGCTGGGATTACAGACGTGAGCCACCGTGCCCAGTCAATTCTTAATTTTTGAAATGGTTCTCCTATCTCATTTTGCAACAAAGCCCACAAATCATGTAGCCACTACTCTTCCCTCGCCCCATTAACTCCCACATAGAGTTCCTTCTCTAAGCTAGTCTGAAAGAGCTATGATCTTCTCATTGCTGTTTCCCATCTGTGCCTAGAAAATTGTATATTGATTATCAATGGACCAAAACTTTTTTCTCCCTTATCAATGCCCAACTTTATGAGTGCTCAGAACTTACTTACCAACATCAGTCTACCTGGAGAACTTGAATTTTATTTCTTAGCTTTTCCTAGCTCTAAGAGTCTATCATTCTAATTTCCTTCTGGCTTGGATGCTAATTAATTCTGTAACTAGGTTTTTTGTTTGTTTGTTTGTTTTTTTGAGACAGAGTCTTGCTCTGTCACCCAGGCTGGAGTGCAGTGGCATGATCTCTGCTCACTGCAACCGCCACCTCCCAGGTTCAAGCAATTCTCCTGCCTCAGCCTCCCGAGTAGCTGGGATTACAGGCACGTGCCACCACGCCCGGCTAATTTTTGTATTCTTAGTAGAGACGGTGTTTCACCACGTTGGCCAGGCTGGTCGCAAACTCTTGACCTTGTGATCCACCCCCTGCCTCGGCCTCCCAAAGTGCTGGGATTACAGGTGTGAGCCACTGCACCTGGCCCTGTAACTAGGTTATTTATAGTAACTTCTCAAAATTACTTTTAGAAAGCTTGAAAGACAAGTTTCTTTCACTATAAATGAAAAATAAAATGTTTATAAGGTTGCTCCTAAGGAAGATGTTTAAAACTTTTTTCTAAAACATGAATAAAACATCAGGGATTCTCAACCTGGGCAACACAGTGAGACCCCGTCTCTACAAAAACTAAAAATGAAAATAAAAATTAGCCGGGAGTGGTGGCACATGCCTGTAGTCCTAGCTATGCAGGAGGCTGAGGTGGGAGGATTGCATGAGCTTGGGAGGTCGAGGCTGCAATGAGCCATGAAGGCAGCACTGCACTCCAGCCTTGGCAACAGAGTGAGACTCTGTCTTTTAAAATAACAAAAAACAGGCCAGGCATGGTGGCTCATGTCTGTAATCCCAGCACTTTGGGAGGCTGAGGTGGGTGGATCACCTGAGGTCAGGAGTTTGAGACCAGCCTGGCTAACATGGCAAAACCCCATCTCTATTAAAAATTCAAAAATTACCCGGGCATGGTGGCGGGCACCTGTAATCCCAGCTACTCGGGAGGCTGAGGCAGGAGAATCACTTGAACCTGGGAGGCAAAGGTTGCAGTGAGCCAAGATTGTGCCATTGCACTCCAGCCTGGGCAACAAGAGTGAAACTTCATCTCACAAAAAAAAGACAAAAAAACAAAACAAAACAGGGAGTCATTTAAATTTCAGTTGGCCAATTTTAAAATTTTTCTTCTAATTATTCGATTTGGGCAATCTTTATGGATAAAAGAAAGTTATTAGGAATACTAAAGCTATTGGGACTAGTAATAGATAACATACCTGGTGTATACATTAACAATCATTTAATGTTAATATTGTTAAGATTTTTATTAGTTATCTTTAACTTTAAGTCTTTAGTAACAAGGAACTGAGTTGCCGGTAACTAATCTCTTGACTCGACGGGACCCAAAACAAATAAAAGGTAAAAATAAACAAGCCAACACAAGAGATGAAATGCTCTTGTATAATTCCCAGTAAGTCTCAACTTCAGGCCCTTCTAAAGCAGGAAAGAAGTTGAGTTCTTTTCCTCTCTCATAAACCTGTGTTCTTTTCTCAATTTTGGAAAGTAAGTGGCTTCAATCATTCACTTTAAGTTAAATGTGCTCATCCCTTCAGTAAATGTTTATCTTGGACTCCAAGGAACAGATTGCTGAAGTAGGTGCCAGGTAAGCAGAGAGGGGACCAGCTTCATCCTTGCCTTCAGGCAGCTCATTCTCCAGGCGGGAAGACTGAAACGTACACTAGCACCTCATCCACCAGATTGCGAGCTTTAACTGAGATACAAGTGTCTTTTTTTTTTTTTTTTTTTGAGACAAGGTCTGGCTTTGTTACCCAGGCTGGAGTGCAGTGGCACGATTATAGCTCAGTGCAGCCTCAACCTCCCAAACTCAAACAATCCTCCTACCTCAGCCTCCTAAGTAGCTGGGACTACAGGCGTGTGCCACCACGCCCAGCTTGAATCTGTCTTAGGCCGTCTTTGCCTAGCACATGACTAGCACAGTGGACATAACTCAATGTTCAATAAACATTTCATAACTGACTAATTAAATAAATGCATGCTCCTGAGTGGGGTACTAATCAGCTTCCCTTTTTCTCATAAATAAGAGCTCCCTTTAGACAGCACCAATCAAAATATTGAACAAACAGCTTCCTGGGGAAAAGGTGTTTTGGAGGAAACCATACAGGTCTATATGTCAGGCTACATCAATCTGATCTTCTATACTCCAACTTTTTCATATTGTCTTCAAATAGGAAAGGAGTCATAATAAATGACTTAGATGTTACAGAGGTTTTCTGTTAATAACATAAAAAATCTGAGACAACCTTAATTCAACAACTCAGGATTGGCTACAGACAATACAGGGCACACCTACAGTGGAATCCGATGCACCTACTACAAATTCCATTATGGAAATAGATTTGTGGGTGTGGAAACATTTATGATATGTATAGCACTAAGTGGAAAAAACGCATGTTACAACCTAGGTCTCCTAACAGCTTTGAGTATCATTTGAATGTTATCACAATTGTGGATCTCAAGGAATCATGGACTCTGACAGATATTTCATGTCTTCGTTGGTGTTCCCGCCCTGGACTGCAACTGCTCACTCTATCCTGAGTTTCAGGATGAGACTGATGATAAAACAGATGAAATACTTAGGCCCTAAAGACAGAGTACTAAATTTAAGAGGAGACTTTGGGTGAATGTATCTAGACTGGCCATGATGCTTCCAGGCTGAGCCAGGAAGCACCACCTGGGCAAATAGACTCTTCCAGAATCATTTTATAGCATTGACTTCACACTTAGGAGTTTATTACTTGAACCAGATCATTTCTGTTGCCATGCATAAATTTGTGTGTGCACCTTTGACCCAAAAATACAAGTGTGAGCATGCAATGAAAGACAGCAGTTGGCTCAAGACTCCAGAGTTCAAGCCCTGCCTCTGCCACCTAATAGACAAGTGGCCCAGTGGAAGACACTCACTTTCTTAGCCTTATTGTTTGTATAAATAATAATAGGAGTCATACATAGCCAGCTGGCCTAATGCCTAGGCAGAGTCCCATATGGGAAAGTGTGCTTCTACAGTGCAGATTTTATACATGTCTAAGGTGTTACTGTCATCAGATGGTGGTGGAGAATGTCTGGGTGTTGGGAGCCCTGGTTTTCATTCCTACTTTAGTTGTGTAACAACTGGAGACAATCACAAAAGCTCCTCAGGCCTGTTGACTCAATGGTCAAACGCAGAGATTTGCATAGGACTTGCTAGATATACTTCTGATAGGAAAATTCTATTATGTTGGAAAATAATCTCCGATGTTTCACTCTTGTTTTTAGTTTTCTCATATAATAAAAGATTGAGTCTTGGATTTGGCTTTATGGAACTATATGCGAGCATGCTTATGCAGAGGGGTTACTGAGGAGGAGGAGAGAGAAGGGGAAATGGTCAAGAGGAAGGGGAGAGGAAATCGGAAAGAGAAAGAGGGATAAGATGTTACAACAGGCATTGTAGATTGGGAAAACAGACCACCTGGAACTGAAGGCCCCTGATTATGTGCTCTGAGGAAACAGGAACCCAGGGACAGGGCGGATGTTGATGCTTTGACAAGCCCTGCTCTGGTCATGAGTGAATCATCAGACTCACCTCCCTCCATCCCCAGCCCCACCATGCGCTGCTTCTGCTGTGCCAAGTATTCCTGATTTGGGTGTGGTCTTCTGCTTTCTCAACTTGTTCCTTTGAGAAAAATCACTTATCTAATTTAGGCACAATGACTTTGATAAGTGAAGAATTCCTCGGGAATAATTACAGACAAATCTACATTGAACTATGGATAATTTTCTATCGAAATGGATTTCTTTCTACTGTTCTCAATTAAGATTCTGTCTTCTGGGACTCGGCTTCAAAGTTTGTCTTTTTCTGCTTGTGGTTGCCAGAGACATTGTGTTACAATGACCATCTGGACACCAGAAGACCTCATCGCATCTAGCTCAGTCCTTCAGGCAAGACAGTAGGACAAGAGATTGCATTATTTGGTCAAGGGAGGTCAGATATGTCAGGCAAGGCTAAAATTTTGACTTCTTAGCATTTTATTATTATTATTATTTTAATTGAGACAGAGTCTCGCTCTGTCACCCAAGCTAGAATGCAGTGGTGCAGTCATTGCTCACGGCAACCTCAACCTCCTGGGCTCAAGCGATCCTCCCACCTCAGCCTCCTAAGAAGCTGGGACTACAGGTATGCACCACCATGCCTGGCTAGTTCTTGTATTTTTTTGTAGAGACAGGGTTTGCCATGTTGCCCATGCTGGTCTCGAAACCCTGGGCTCAAGCGATTCCCCTGCGTCAGTCTTCCAAAAGTGCTGGGATTACAGGTGTGAGCCACTGCACCTGGCCTTATCAGCACTTCTTTTTGGTCTGAATCATTTTGGACAATTCATTTAGTTCTCTGTTTCATCTTCTAAGACACATGTTCTGAGAAAGGAAATAAAGTCCCAAAATTAAATTTACAAAACATATCACTCTAGGGAGATCCTTTCCATTTTTAAAAAGGAGAAAGCTGGAGATCCTGGAGGAATAGCTCCCAGGATTAAGTGCTGGGGAGGACCTTGCTTTTCAAGGGAGGATTTGGAAGTCCAGAGAGGTTGGGGGACTTGCCTACAGCCTTCGGTTTGCTCAAGGCCAAGCCAGCAAGCAGCATGACTGCCAGTATGTTCTTTTTGTCTTATATTTTTTTTTACTGTGAGAGACACATAAAATTTATTATCTTACCTTTTTTTGTTTGTTTGTTTTGAGATGGAATCTCACTCTGTCACCAGGCTGGAGTGCAGTGGTGTGAATTTTTTTTTTTTTTTTTGAGACAGGGTCTTGCTCTGTCACCCAGACTAAAGTGCAGTGGCACAATCATAGCTCACTGCAGCCTCAAACCTCTGGGCTCAAGCAATTCTCCTGCCTCAGCCTCCTGAGTAGCTACAGCTACTGGCGAGCAGCACTACATTCAGCTTTAACCTTTTTTAAGTGTACTGTTCAGTGGTATTAAATATACTCATGACGTGCAGCCATCACCACAATCCATCGCCACTGCTCTTCATCTTGTAAAACTGCAACTCTGTGCCCCTTAAACACTAACTCCACACTCTCTCCTCCTCCCCATAGTCCCTGGCAACCATTCCACTTCCTGTCTCTATGAGTTTGATGACTCTAGGTACCTTCTATAAATGGAACCATACAGTATTTGTCTTTCTGTGACTGGCTTTATTGCTTAGAATAATGTTCTCAGAGTTCACCCATGTTGTAAAATATCTCAGAATTTTCTCCCTTTTTAAGGCTGAATAATGTTCTCAGAGTTCACCCATGTTGTAAAATATCTCAGAATTTTCTCCCTTTTTAAGGCTGAATAATGTTCTCAGAGTTCACCCATGTTGTAAAATATCTCAGAATTTTCTCCCTTTTTAAGGCTGAATAATATTCCCTGGTATGCATAGATCATGTTTTGCTTATCCATTCCTCAGATGAACACCTGGGTTGCTTCTGTGTTTTAGCTATGGTAGTAGCTCATTCTTTTTTCCTACCACATGGCAAAGCGTGTTGGATTAAAAAGAATTTTGAGCCTGAAAACATAACACGTCACAGGTAGTGCTATGGAAAGACATCACCAAGTCAACCTGACTGCATCTAAACAAGCCTTTGTACTGAAGTCTGAATAAATAAGCGCAAAAAGAGATAATCTAAAAGATACCCGTTTCAAGAGAATGCAACCTCCAAGAACAGATTATTACCCTACAAAAGGACGTCTATTGAAGAAGCTGCAAAATTCAGTGGTAAGGCCGGGTGTAGTGGCTCATGCCTGTAATCCCAGCACTGTGGGAGGATAAGGCAGGCAGATCATCTGAGGTCAGGAGTTCGAGACCAGCCTGGCCAACATGGCAAAACCCCATCTCTACTAAAAATACAAAAATTAGCCAGGCATGGTGGTGCACTTCTGTAGTCCCAGATACTAAGGAGACTGAGGCAGAAGAATCACTTGAACCTAGGAGGTGGAGGTTGCAGTGAGCAGAGATTGCCCCACTGCCCTCCAATCTGGGTGACAGAGTGAGACTCCCTCAAAAAAAAAAAAAAATTTGAGTGGTAAAAAGTGTGAACTCCAATGGGATTTAAGTTCTGATCCTCTGTCATCCCATCAAATCCCTCAAGCCTCAGTGTCTACATCTCTAAAATGAGGGGAATAATAATATCTACCTTATTGGGCCCAAGATTAAATGACATTAAATACATGTAGAGTGTTTTGCATAGTGCCTGGCACATTACACATGCTTAATAGACATTCACTATTACTATAATTCTAGTTCTTAATTTATAGGGTAACCAAATTTCTTCATTGCACAATTTTTCTTTATTTTTATTTTTTGAGATGGAGTTTCACTCTTGTTTGCCCAGGATGGAGTGCAATGGTGCAATCTCGGCTCATGGCAACCTCGGCTTCCCGGGTTCAAGTGATTCTCCTTCCTCAGCCTCCCGAGTAGCTGGGATTACAGGCGTGCACCACCACACCAGGCTAATTTTGTATTTTTAGTAGAGATGGGGTTTCACCATGTTGGTCAGGCTGGTCTTGAACTCCCAACCTCAGATAATCCACCCACCTTGGCCTCCCAAAGTACTGGGATTACAGGCGTGAGCCACCACGCCCGGCCTTGCGCAAATATTTTTTGAGCTTCTCTGTGCCAGGCACTGAGGATAAAATAGTGTGTTATGATACAATGTTTGCCTTTGAAAATAAAAACAGATAGTTATAAGGCAGTGAAAAGCCTAAGTTGGAGCCCCAAGGGAGGGTACTTGGCTTGTTTTGGTCAAGTCTGAGGATGTCTTTCCTGGAGAAGAGCACGTCCAAGAAAGCAGCAGGTAGCAAGGGTTAAAGGGGCTGAGAAAGGAGTGGGTGAGGGGAGCCCACAGTGGAGAATGCTGGGAAGGGGTCAGGGCTGAAGAGTGACAAGTAAATGGGGAAGGTAGTGGGATGGAGGCAGGTCCTGAGTCCCATCTGCTTCCTCAATGGTGCTTTCTGTGTGCATTTTGAAAAATTAGTTTCAATGAATTCGCTTAATAGTTGTAGTAAATGTGTAGATTAAAGGCAGCTGCCAGGCTAAAATGTGTCCCGGAAGTAATACGTTCCAATTCACAGATTGACTATGTGGTTTAAGAGTAAGAATTAAATTGTAATTTGATTCAGCTGAAAAAAATCAAAGTTATTAATACAGCAAGAAAAAATATTCACAAGGAAAGAAGGAAGAAAGAAGGAGAGAGAGAAATAGAGAAAGGGAGGAAAGAAGGAATGAAGATAGGAAGGATGAGGAGGAGGAAGGGGGAGGGAGGAAGGAGGGAGGAAAGAAGGGAGGAAGAAAAGGAAGGCTGTTCCTTGGAAGTGAGTTTGCCACAGAAACTGTTTTCCTTTTCTGTGTTTTTTTGAACATTTTTTCTTGTATTTAAGATTTAATTAGTTTTATTTTATTTTATTTTTTATTTTTATTTTTCTTAGAGACAGGGTCTCTGTCTCGCAGGCTGGAGTGCAGTGGTATAATCATAGCTCACTGCAGCCTCAAACTCCCGGCTCAAGTGATCCTGTTGCCTCAGCCTTCTGAGTAGCTGGGACTATAGGTGCAACCCATCTAAGATTTAGTTCATTTTGGTTTTGTAATGAACTTTTTAATAATTGGTACTCAAATTCCTACTAATGCTATAATTGGGAAAATGAGACTAATTTCATAGCCTTTGATTCCCATGAGCTATCTTTCAAACCCCTGAGGATTCTGGTGTAAAACAAACAGAATTAACAAAACTCCGCCTAAGGGACTGACTTCAGATGTCTTTGTCTTTCAGAGTCATTAAGGCAAAGTTCTGAAGCCTGGCCATCTTTCAGGTATGCTCAAATGATTTCAATCTTGCATTCATCAAGTGTATCTCACTAGAGGTGAACTAGACATTTTTTTTACTAATGGCTTTCTTCCAGAGTGTCAACATTTTTATTTGAATGTTCCTAAAATTTAAAGATGGGGGTTAAAATTATGCAGAGTTCAAATGATTCTCCAAACTTGAGAATTTCCAGTTGGCAAGGGAGAAGGATTCTGCATAGGGTTGGAACTCGAAGTGCACTTACGTCTCACGTGTAGCACATTGTCGCCTCTGTGGAGACCTGGACTCCCCTGGAAACTGTCTCCCTCCTTCCCCGACTCCTCAAGACTGTTTACAAATCTCCCTCACAGCATGAATGACCCTACGATTATCTGTTACCTGCCAAGCTCTGCCACTAAACAGTCAAATCCCCCAGGGGCTTCCGAGCTACCCTCAGCATCTAGAACACTGTCTGGCACCAAATGGATCATCAAGGAAAATGTGTTAGTTTGTCAAATGACTGAGTGACTCCAGACAACAAGCAATGATTATCTGAGTAAACTCACTCCATTATGAAATTTGTCTAGCAGTCTGTCTTATCTCTAATTTAATCTAAGACTAATGAATAAAACGATGACATCATTTGAAACTCCGCTTAGACATACCTTTGATCTGATAACCAAGATTTCCTCCTGTTGAACCACAGCCAAATATTTGATCAACATCACCATTCATCATCTTTCCCCTTTCTCCAACGAAAATCATTGCACCAAAATTTCTTCGATCCAGAAAGTCAGCATCAGAATTTCTAGTCTGGTATTAAAGGATTTTTTATAATATGAGTCATGTTTCTGCCTCTGTGGATTATGGTGACTCCGGCTGTGAAGATTGACACCGCCATAGCTGCCCCAACTTTGACATTTAGCAAGGAGGCTGGGTGTGTGTCAGTGCTGGGGTCATGGAGGTGGCAGAGGGATACGACATCAGAGCACGGAACTTACCTGAGAGTGTGAGGGTGTGATGAAATTTGGTTTGCATCTCTAAGCAGATTGGTGCAGAAGAAATTAAGAGCTGGCTGTTTGGGAGAAGAGTAGGTCATAAAACCGAGCAGGTCCAGGCTCTCAGCACTAAAAGAGATCACAGATTCCATCCACACACAGATCCCCTCTACAGCGTCCCCAGCTGGTGCCTGTGATGATTGTCTGACAGTCAGCAAGAGGAGTACAGACACTAAGGCATAAGACTAGCCTTGAAAAGGTAGATGCTCATCAGAAACCCCAGCCTCCAGATGGAGCCCTTGATTTTTTTTTGAGACGGAGTCTCTCTGTCACCCAGGCTGGAGTGCAGTGGCGCGATCTCGGCTCACTACAACCTCCGCCTCCCAGGTTCAAGTGATTCTCTTGCCTCAGCCTCCCGAGTAGCTGGGACTACAGGCGCCCACCACTACACCCGGCTAATTTTTTGTATTTTTAGTAGACATGGGGCTTCACCGTGTTTGCCAGGCTGCTCTCGATCTCCTGACCTCGTGATCTGCCCGCCTCGGCCTCCCAAAGTGCTGGCGTTACAGGCGTGAGCCACCGTGCCCTGCCAGAGCCCTTGATTTTGAAGCAAACTCCTGTCCCAACGGGAAGTTTCCTAAAATTTCACCTAGAGTAGAAACTGAACTTAGGGCTCAATCTGCCCTGGGCCTTTAGGAATCAGGAACGTGGTAATGAAGCAGCAATGTGGTCTAGGGTAAATACCCAAGATTCGTGGTCTCATGGCCACGGAAAACTAGGACGCCGGCACACAAAGAGTGAGGTTCAGAGCAGAAGTTTAACAGGCAAAAGAAAGAGCTCTCTGAACAGAGAGGGGTCCTGGAGAAAATGGATTACCACTTCTGCAGTGAAATGCATAAGGTTTTATAAATGAGCTTGAGGAGGTGGTGTCTGATTTACATAGGGCACAAAAGATTGGTTGGACTAGGTGTGCCATTTGCACAGCACGTGAAGAATCTGGCCATCCCGCCCTAATCTCTTGTTTTTTATTTATTTATTTATTTATTTTTTGAGACTGAGTTTCGCTCTTTTTGCCCAGGCGGGAGTGCAATGGCACGATCTCTGCTCAATGCAACCTCCGCCTCCAGGGTTCAAGCGATTCTCCTGCCTCAGCCTCCCAAGTAGCTGGGATTACAGGCATGCACCACCACCCCGGCTAATTTTGTATTTTTAGCAGAGGCAGGGTTTCTCCATGTTGGTCAAGCTGGTCTTGAACTCCCGACCTCCGGTGATCCACCAGCCTCAACCTCCCAAAGTGCTGGGATTACAGGCGTGAGCCACCACACCTGGCCCCCTAATCTCTTATTATGCAGATGAGTTCTCTACCTGGTCGGCGCCATGTTACTTGGTTCTTTACTATACACGTGGTGACAAAGAAAAGGGAGGATGGAGCCTCACGTTGAATATATCTGGCCCTCAGGTAGCCCTTTTCTATTGGCACAGCTGCTGGCATTTACCCATGCAAGCTTCCAGCTTGCTTATCTATGTCTGCAGCTCGATTTTTCAGGCTGCTCTTTGTTAGAAAATAAATGATCCAGCAGCTGCTTTTTTTAAAAAAGGGAAATTCCGCAGAGGGCTCTATTGCCCTTTCTATCTGCCTAAATAATTTCTTTCTAGCTCCTGCATCAGTAACCCCTGTCCAAGAGGTAAGGGAGGGTAGCAAAGAACAACCCCGTTGGTCTAGATATTCATGGGGCTCATACCCCTCAAGAAGCCAACACTATCAATAATCATAACTAATTTGGGACTGCAGATTATTAGAGAGTGCACTGTTAGACAAGAATAGAAGGCTTTAGTGGAGAGATCATTGAATAAATCAATAGTATAGACACAGGCAGTTGAACTGATCACAAAGATGAGGCCCTTTAAAAAACATCTGAAAGACTGATATTCGACAATAGCAGGCATTTATTGAGAGTTCACTGTGTTTTAAGTACCTTCCATAAATCATTTCATTTAATCATCACAACAGTTCTATAAGGGATGTATTATTGCCCTGATTCTTTGATGAATGTGAAATTCAGAGAGGTTAAGCAAATTGTTCAATGTCACTCAGCTAAACAAATGGCATAGCAGGAATTCAAATTCAGCGTGCATGACTGCAAAGCCTATTCTCTGCACCCCTGCACCAGAGGATCCACAGCTAGGGTCTCCAGCTGAGCATCCAGTGTCATGGAATAACATGTCAATAGACTTTTTCAAATAACAACTTTAATGACAGCCAGCCAGCAGAACAGTGAGGTACTTGTACTTTAATCACTTCAAATGTGCCACCCCCAAATCTATATTCAGCAGTGTTCAGCAAACACAAAAAATTGAGAACCACCTCTGTATGCTATGAACAACAACAAAAAATCAGGTTACTATCATGGAAGATCCAGAAACTGCATAAATAGTTGCCAAAGGGAATTTCAACTAAATGAATGTCTGTTCTTTAAAGAGGTCAGGAAATAAGATTTACACATTCTTGAGATAGTCCTTGCTTGGTATGTTTTCTTAAGAACCAGTGTAATTTTACTTTATCAGGAAGATTATGGCTCTGTTGAAATACTGTTAAAGTGGCAGAATAAATGTTTCAAATGTTTTTTTAGCAATAGTAAGTTTACTGTATATAAAAACATGAATCAGGAAAGGAAGGAGGAGAAATGCCTGTTTTTATGCCCTAAAAAAAATCAGAAAAATTTTCAAACTTACAAATATTTTAGTGAGAAAACCATTTTCTTTTCTCTCTCTGTCTCTCTCTCACACACATACACAGGTACACACACAGAGGATCTTTGAAAATTCTCACTTTTAAAATATGAGTTACGGTTGGGAATAATGCACATTTAATTGGTGAAACTTACATGACTCTTCTTTTTTTTTTTTTTTTTTTGAGACAGAGTCTCACTCTGTGGCCCAGGCTGGAGTGCAGTGCTATGATCATAACTCACTGCAGCCTAAGCCTAAGTAGCCTACAGTATAAGTCACTGTGCCTGACTCCTCTATTAAGCTTACAGTTTTGTAGTTGATATGGTTTAGATTTGTGTCCCCACACAAATCTCATGTCGAATTGTAATCCCCAGTGCTGGAGGAGGGGGCCTGGTGGGAGGTGATTGGCTCATGGGGGTGGACTTTCCTGTTGTTGTTCTCATGATTGTGAGTGAGTTCTCCTGAGATGTGGTTGTTTGAAAGTGTATAGCACCTCCCTCCTTGCTCTCTCTCCTTCCTTCTCCGGCCACGTAAGACGCACCTGCTTCTCCACCGCCTTTTGTCATGATTGTAAGTTTCCTGAGGCCTCCCCAGCCTTGCTTCCTATACAGCTTCCAGAACTGTGCATCAATTAAACCTCTTTCTTTATAAATTACCCAGTCTCAGGTAGTCCTTTATAGTGATGCGAGAACAGACTAATGCAGTAGCTATCATAGAACTAAAATTGTATTTAAGGCTCAAGATAAAAGCAACCAGAATTTAAATTTTATGATTAGAAAAAACTCTGTGCAGGCGGGCACGATGGCTCATGCCTGTAATCCCAGCACTTTGGGAGGGTGAGGTGGGCGGATCACGAGGTCAGGAGATCAAGACCATCCTGGCTAACAAGGTGAAACCCTGTCTCTACTAAAAATACAAAAAAATTAGCCAGGCGTGGTGGTGGGCACCTGTAATCCCAGCTACTCGGGAGGCTGAGGCAGGAGAATGGCATGAACCCAGGAGGCGGAGTTTGCAGTGAGCTGAGATCGCACCACTGCACTCCAGCCTGGGTGACAGAGCGAGACTCTGTCTTAAAAAAGGAAAAAGAAAAAAGAAAAAACTCTGTGCATATATATGAAGATCAATAAAGTACTTCTAATGAGCACTACAGTATTCAATATTACTCTTTTGAAAGAAAATGAATATTCACCGTGAAGAATCAAATGAGATCTCGACTATCTTTGAGAATAACAGACAGAAAATGGTCAAAACAATTCATTTTGGCAATCCACAGCAGCCAATCACAGTTCTCACCTTCTCATCGTTTTCCCTGCCCAGCAAAGAAACTAGAGCACAGCTGTCCATAGACATGCCATATCTACTTCCTACAAACCCCATGGTGAGTCCCTGCAACTCAGAAAGCACGGGCAGGGCTAAAAGCAAACCGTCTGAGGTCAGATAGCCATGAGTTTGAATCCTGGTTCTGTCCCTGATCACTTGTGGCGCTTGGAGCAAGTTACTTAACTTCTCAGAGCTTGAGTTTCCTCATCTGTAAAATGGGGACATCCATAGTAACAACCATGTTCACAGGGCAGTCAGTGGAGTGTTTGCTCACGGGGCATGATCAATCAATGTTAGCTAGCGATCCTTACTACTCCCAGAGGGTGAGAGCCTGGAAGGGTGTGTGTTTGATACATTTTTCTATTTTCCAAAGTACCCAGAGTAGGGCCGCAGCCACAGAAGGGGCTGAATAAAGGCTTACTGAATGAGTGCTGGCTGCCCTCTATAGCTTGCTGGTGGTAAGCATAGACACAGTTTAGGTTGGATCTGAGCATGAGAAGGAAAGGGGTTTGGTTAAGGCCAGTTTGTCCTCCCTGACCTCCATTATAAGTGGGTTGGGGTTTGCTTTCCCTGGAAGATGCCTCATTTCCTTTCCGTGGACTCACTTTGTAGTTGTTCACACTACTCTGACTCACGACTCACAAATCATAGACTCTACATGCTGGGACACCAGCTGTTTTTTTGTTTTGTTTTGTTTGTTTCGTTTTGTTTGTTTCGTTTTGTTTTAAGAAACAGGGTCTTGCTCTGTCACCCAGGCAGGAGTGCAGTGGTGCAATCATAGCTGACTGCAGTAGTGTGATCACTGCTCACTGCAGCCTTGAACTCCTGGGCTCAAGTGATCCTCCTACCTCAGCCTCCCAAGGAGCTGGGATTACAGGCATGTGCCACCATACCTGACTAGTTTGTTTTGTTTTGTTTTTTTGTAGAGATAAGGTCTTGCTATGTTGCCCAGGGTGGTCTCAAACTCTTGGGCTCAAGCAATTCTCCTGCCTCAGCCTCCCAAAGTGCTATGATTACATATGTGAGCCACTGCACCCAGCCCTCACTGGGTCTTATGTGTCTTTGGGGCCAACCTCTCACTAGCTTCAATGACCTATGAATAATTAACTGTGAAGCTCCCTCTTCCCCTTTAAAAAAAAAAAGTCTCTTGCTATAAATCTACCAAACATAGCTGGATAGATGCTCTCAAAATCCAAAGAGCTTGCTCACATACATAGACCTGTAAAAAAGAAAGCCAAATTCCAAAAATAATCTGCACAAACTGATTTTTATTTCCACTTTTTCTTTCCTTGAGCTCCAGTTTCATATTGCTGCCCTTCTTAGAAGCTAGTTCTCACTGGTCATTATAGAAATTATATGTCTGGTAAAATCATTACACATTTCATTTAGAAAGTGAGACGGAAAATACTTCCTTCTGAATTGGTACAAGTTCCATTTAGGGCCAAACATTGAGAGGCCAGCCTCGCTTCTCTTAAAATCCAATCCTCTTTTTTCCTTAGATGACTTTTCCTCATTCTTTGGGATTTCATGTCAATGCCACTTCCTCCTGGAAGCCTTTTCTAATATATAAAAACTGCTAAGAGTCCTATGCATTGTCTTAGCCTCTTTACATGCATTATCTCATTTAATCCTGAAACTAACCTGAGGAGTAAGTTGCTATCATTATCTCTATTTCATAGTTGAAGAGGCAGAGTACAGGGCCAGAAAGTAAATTGGCAGAACTGGCATTCACACACAGGTGGTATGACTTCAGAGCTCTTACTCCTAACCGCTACACTATCCTATTTTCCAAAGTACTACTTGCTCTCAAAGCACTCTTTTTCTTCTTTCTTTTACTTTTTCTTCTATCACAGCACTTGTATTTAACGTTAGTGGAGTTCTAGCCCATCCCCCATCTCCCGCCCCTTTCCTAACACCTTTCTATTTCAATCTGGTTACAATCTCCATCCCTGGCCCTAAGGGTGAAGTACATGATATAGGCTAAGCCCATTAACGTATTTCCTCCCATTGTGCACAGTGATTGGTTGAGGTAGGGATATGCCCTAGGCTGACCCAATCAGAATTCATCTTGAGACTTTAGTCAGGATGGCGGGAATGGGATGCAGATTCCTTATTCCTCGCTATATGTGAATCACATAGCTTTAGGAGTTGCTTGCAGCCATCTTGGGATTGTAGAGAACTGTGATGACAAAGGAGCTTATCATGGAACCAGGGCTGAGAAATAAAGAGAAAAAAGTGCTTGATCTTGTCGCATGCTTCGAGCTGCCTGGAACAAATCTTCCTGAAGCCATCCTACATGTGAACTTCACAGGTATACGTAAATTTCCTTTGTTGTTAATCCAGCTGGAATTGGGTGTTCTGTTTCTTGCACTCAGAAGCTTCTTAACTTACCAGCATTTACACGTGGTATTTTTCTGGATTTTTTTTTTTCAGACAGAGTCTCACTCTGTTACCCAGGCTGGGGTACAGTGGCACAATCTCATCTCACTGCAATGTCCACCTCCTGGGTTCAAGCCATTCTTCTGCCCCAGCCACCAGAATAGCTGGGATTACAGGTGCCCACCACCATGCCTGGCTAATTTTTTGTATTTTAGTAGAGACAGGGCTTCATGTTGCCCAGGCTGGTCTCAAACTCCTGACCTCAAGTGATCTGCCCACCTCGGCCTCCCAAAGTGCTAGGATTACAGGCGTGAGTCACCGCACCTGGCCTTTTCTTGATTATTTAATTGCTTTTTTCTCCCCGTAAACACTAAGATCCTTGAGGGCGGGAACCACCACTGTCTTGTCACAGTTGTGTTCCCAGTGCTTGGTACCTGGTAGGGGTTGCATGAATATATGTCAAATGAGTGAAATGAATGGACGGCAGATTTTATTGGGCAGTGAGTGACCTGAACCACACTTTCACTTTGCTTAGATTTCATGTCATTTACAGGTGCTTGAAATCTCCAACTGGAACCTGAAAACTGTGGGGTAGCCAAACCAGGCAAAGAGATTGAAGGGAATTTTCCGATTTCCAAACTATTTCAATTGTACTACATTAGCTAAGGTCTCCATTGAATGGATTTTTAAATCCTTAAAACAACAATACCACAAAGTCCAAACAACTGCAAATGAAAGACTCCCATTGGAATAAAACCATAATCAAGTACTTCAAACAAAAATATAAATACTGTATTAAAATGTCTAAAGTAATTACATACAATATAAACTTGCAGTAACGTACCTTTTACCTGATGGTCTTCATTTGTGTTTTATCTGTAGCTGAAAACAACAACAACGAAGAAAAAGCCCCCAAACCAGGATAAACTGGAAACATTTATTAAAGCAACCATCAATTTTACTGCCATCATATTTTGAGGCCTGAAACATCAAAGATTTACTGAGGTTATCTATAAATAATAATTTTTACATGAGTTACAGTTAAACTATACATTCAAAGCATAACAATGGCAGGAGGAGCCTGGAAGAACTCTTACAGGTCATCCAGTCTAACTCCTTAATTTACCAAAGAGAAGACAGAAAACCTAGTGGAGGCCATGCACGGTGGCTCACCCCTGTAATCCTAGCATTTTGGGAGGCTGAGGTGGGCGGATCACTTGAGGTCAGGAGTTGGAGACCAACCTGGCCAACATGGTGAAACCCCATCTCTACTAAAACTACAAAAATTACCCAGGCATGGTGGCATGCACCTGTAGTCCCAGCTACCTGAGAGGCTGAGGCAGGAGAATGGCTTGAACCCGGGAGGCGGAGCTTCCAGTGAGCTGAGATCACGCCACTGCACTCCAACCCGGGCGACATAGTGAGACTCTATCTCAAAAAAAAAAAAAAAAAAAGAAAAAGAAAAGAAAAAGAAAAAGAAAAAGAAATGGATATAAAAAGATAGGTTACAACCTAGTTGGGAAAAGAAAGGTATGCAAAATCATTGAGGTGTAAAATCAGATTCTTCGGGCCAGGCACAGCGGCTCATGCCTGTAATCACACCACTTTGGGAGGCTGAAGCGGGCGGATAGCTTGAGCCCAGGAGTTTGAGACCAGCCTAGGCAACAGGGCGAAACCCTGCCTCTATAAAAAATGCAAAAAAAAAAAAAAAAAAAAAAATTGCCAGGCATGGTGGTTAGCACCTGTAGTCCAAGCTACCAGGGAGCCTCAGGTACAAGGATTACCTGAGCCTGGGAGGTTGAGGCTGCAGTGATCCGAGATGGCACAACTGCACTCCAGCCTGGGCAACAGAGCAAGACCCTGTCTCAAAAAATAAATAAATAATAAATAAATAAAACAAAACAAAAAAGCAAATGAAGGATGAGGGATCAGTCAATTGGAGGCAGTTCATGGAAATTGTTTTCTGAGTAGGTGATTTCTGAGTCTTGAACATTTGCCAGATGAGCCATGGGCAGGGGAGGAATGGGGACTAGAGCCAGAAACAGGTTGATAGAGCTCAGAAATTGTCAATAGATTTGTTTTGTTAAAGCCAAGGGCAAGATAGCCAGAGTTGAGGCTGAGAATCAGGCCACAACCTGCCTGTCCTTCCCTCTATGCCACACTAAGGGCTTTGGACTTTTTCTGTAGCTGAGAACTTTCAGGCTGCGGGGTCATAGAATAAGATGTGCATGAACTTACTTCACAGGTGGGATGAACACGTGCATGGAGGGGAGTTGGTGGTCAGATGGGATGCAGATACACATGGAAGGTGAGAGAAAAGAATAAATGAGGATTCTGACTTCAGCAAATGAAAAGAGGATGGGAGTATTAACCAGAATACAGAATCCAGAAAGTAGTGGTTTTATGGGAAAGACATGATTAGAATTTCAGTTTTGTTTTGAGTATATGAAATGCAAGTGTTTGGTGAACCTGCAAGTAGAAATTCCAGGGGAATTCTGATTGGAATAGCATTGTGAGTTCATGAGTTCATGCAATGCACTCCCCTTTCCACCTGAAACACACAACATGATGGGGAAAATATACTCAGAAAAACTGAAAAGACATTTCTATCTCAGAAGGAAGGTGACTCACGCCTGTAATCCCAGCACTTTGGGAGGCCGAGGTGGGCGGATCATGAGGTCAGAAAATCGAGACCATCCTGGCTAACACAGAGAAACCCCGTCTCTACTAAAAATACAAAAAATTAGCTGGGCGTGGTGGCGGGCGCCTATAGTCTCAGCTACTCAAGAGACTGAGGCAGGAGAATGGCGTGAACCCGGGAGGCAGAGCTTGCAGTGAGCCGAGATTGTTCCCCTGCACTCCAGCCTGGGCAACAGAGTGAGACTCCGTCTCAAAAGAAAAAAAGCAAGGTGAACAGAGCATTGGACTACATACAGAAGAGAAAGACAAGCAAGACTGAAGCTGTGGCCTGCTGAGCCCAGGTGTCGAACTAGGTAGACATGGAGTTGGTGTCCTGTGGGGTGACGAGGACTGAAAGAACCCTAGGCAAGGCAGAAACTAAGTGAGCCAGGCTGACCCTTACTCCTGCATCAATGGAAACTGAGAAAAGCTTCAAGCTTCAACCACCTGCCACCTGGGCCTCCACCTACGTGAGCTTCGTACCTAGAGAGAGAAAGATGCAAACACAGCTCACATCCAGTACCTGGGCCAACACACACTCTGGCTGGAGGACTATTCCCTCCATAACCGGGGATAGGACGTGAAGAATCCACGTAGGACTTAGCTCTGGACATAAGGCCCAGGAGGCCTGCAGGAAGGTTTCTGAAATGTACTAACAGGCAGTGATAGGCACAGAGAAGAAGAGGAAACAAACAAAAACTCTCACGTTCAAAATAAACCTGCGAACCAAATATCTCAAAACATGAAGAAAACTAAATAAAGTATAAGGCATTAGTCAGCTATGGCCACAAAAACGCTGTGTAACAAAATTCAGAAGCTTCAACTGTTATAACTGTTTACTCTCAGGAACGTGGGGCTGCTGGCAACCTGTCACTTTGCTGGGTTTGGCTGGACTCCAGGCTTTAGCAGCCAGCCTCTGGGCTGTAGGACCCAGGCCCCAGGTTGGCTTCAATTCTGGCCCATGGGTGTCTGTCTCATCCCTCTGGGACCAAATGCTACTAGGCCATGTGGTCTGCTTCACATTTCTCATTCGGGGGCCCAGGCTCGGGGGACAGCAGTTGTTCATATTCCCCTCGTGACAGATCATCAGAGAACAGGAGGGAGAGCCCAACAGCAAGGCATATTTCACATTGCTCCAAATATGCCTGTGAGACAGAAGAAAACCAAGCTGTTTCCTCCTCTCTACTCTCACACAGTCACTCAACACTTTTGACACCAGATATGTGGGGGATTTTCCTCACACACCAAGCAATCAATTCTTCAGCAGATTCTCCAGTGGACACTAGCTAGGTGTCCTCTAATTCAATTCAATTCTGACATTTTCTACCAAAATAGCATTAGATCCCACGGGTTGGGGACTCAGGCCCGCAGGACTGCCCCCGACTTCAGAAGCCAATCGCAAGCCCCAGACATAGCCAGTGCTTCTGACCCACCAGCTATAAATCACGGTTCCCGTGCCCTCTTCCTCAGGTTTGATTAATTTGCTAGAGCTGCTCATAGAACTCGGGGAACACTTTACTCACACTTACCAGTTTATTGTAAAGAATAGGACAAGGCTACAGATGAACAACCAGATGCAAGAGATTCACAGGGCAAGGCATGTGAGAAGGAACCCAGAGCTTCCTAGCCCTCTCCAGGGCACTGCCCTGCAGGAACCTCCAAATGTTCAGCTATCTGGAACCTCCCCCACCACCCATCCCCAACCCACCCGCTTTTTGGGTTTTTATGGAAGCGTCATCACCTAGGCACAATTGCTTAAATCATTGGCTACTGGGCATCAACTTAACCTTCAGCCCCTCTCCCCTGCCCAGAGATTGGGAGTAGGGCTCAATGTCCCAGCCCTCTAATCCTGTCTTGGTCTTTCTGGTGACCAGCCCCTACCCTGAAGCTACCCAGGGGCCCCCAGCCACCAGTCATCTCATTCGCATACAAAAGATACTCTTTTCACTCCAGAGATTCCAGGGATTTTAGCAGCTGTATGCTAGGAAACAGGATGAAGACCAAATGTGTATTTCACAATATCATGATGGCCAAAGCAAGTAATATGGACAAGCCCAAAGCCAAGAAACAGGAAATGACTCCACCCAGCATGAGGCCAAAATAAAGGTGCGAAAATATACGGTCACTTGGAGCTTAGTGAAGGGGGTGTGCTTTAAGAAACGCATCCTTGGGCCAGGTGCTGTGGCTCACGCCTGTAATCCCAGCACTTTGGGAGGCCGAGGCGGGTGGATCACGAGGTTAGGAGATCAAGACCATCCTGGTTAACATGGTGAAACCCCGTCTCTACTAAAAAATACAAAAAATTAGCCGGGTGTGGTGGCGGGTGCCTGTAGTCCCAGCTACTCGGGAGGCTGAGGCAGGAGAGTGGCGTGAACCCGGGAAGCGGAGCTTATAGTGAGCTGAGATCATGCCTCTGCACTCCAGCCTGGGCGACAAAGCAAGACTCCGTCTCAAAAAAAAAAAAAAAGAAACGCATCCTTAGGAGATTTTGTCATTGTGAGGTCATCATAGAGTGTACTTACACAATTCTAGATGGTATAGCCTACTACACACACAGGCTATATGGTATAGCTTATGGTTCCCAGGTTACAAACCTGAACAGCATGTTACTGTACTGAATACTGTAGGCAATTGTAACACAGTGGTATTTGTATCTAAATATATCTAAAGACAGAAAAAGTTAAAAATATATAGAAGTATATATTTTTATACTTTCATACAATATAAAAGATTTTTTTTAAATGGTACACCTGAATAGGTTACTTAACATGAATAAAGCTTGCAGGACTGGAAGTGGCTCTGGGTGAGTCAGTGAGTGAGTGGTGAATGAATGTGAGAGCCTAGGACATTACTCCATATTCCTGTAGACTTTATAAATACTGTATGCTTAGGCTACACTAAATTTACTTAAAATTTTTGTCTTTCTTCATAATAATAAGTTAACCTTAGTTTACTATAACTGTTTATAAAACTTTTTAATTGTTTCTAACTTTTTGACTCTTGTAAATCACTTGGCTTAAAACATAAATCTTGTACAGCTGTACACAAATATTTTCTTTCTTTATATCCCTATTCTATAAGCCTTTTTATATTTTTAAATTTTTATTTTGTTTACTTTTTAAACTTTTTTGTTAAAAACAAAGACATACACACAGTCACTCAATACTTTTGACACCAGCTGTCAAAAGTGTAGCCTAGGCCTACACAGGGTCAGGATCATCAATATTGTCTTCCATCGCCACATCTTGTCCCACTGGAAGGTCTGATTCATATCAGACTTTTCTTCAGCAACAACACATGTCAGAAGCTAAATTTGTTGTGAGGTAATAACTGGCAACTTAAAATTCTATACTTTGATAAGTGGAGACAGCAAATATCTAGCTTTTTTGCTTCTCTAGTGGGAGGAAGCATCTGCCTCTCATCAATACTCCTGTGATGGGAAATTACCAAAACATAATAGGGGGATTCAGATGGTAGACATGTAATAGAAGCGAACAGGGGTCCGCTTGCCCTGCGCAGTAGAACCAGATATTCACACTAAGGCTGTTCAGCAGTAGAAGGAAAGGCATTTATTTGCAGGGCTCTAAGCAAGGAGGACCAAGCAGCTAATGCTCAAATCCTGACATGCCTGATGGCTTGGAGGTCAGGGTTTTTAAAGGCAGGGGTAAATTTCAGGAAAACAGCAGTTACAGACAAAATCATACGTCAGTACATGGAGGCTACACTTTGGTTTTGGCTTGAAAGGGCAGGATATCTTGAAGTAGGGACTTACAGGTCATAGATTCAAAGAGAGGGAACTTTTATGCAAAAATTTAGGGTCAGCAGAAAAGAATGTTAGCTCTGGCTAATGAGTGTGACTCCCTCTAAGCCTCTCAGGAAAAATTTAGAACAAAGAATGGTGGTTGGAGTTCAGTCCTCAGTTTCCCCTTATCTGAGGTCTCTGTGCCAGCAGATCCATATGGTGGGGGTCTGGGTTTCTGTAAACAGCTCAGGGACTATGTTAAGATAAAATGTTATCTTTAGTTTCTATAGGGGAACCAACCATATCCTGACTCTAACTTCCTTGGCTATTGTTTTAGGCCACTATTACCTTCTTGCTTATCAAGTTGTTTACTTCTCAAGGCTAGCTAGGTGCCTGGAATTTCCCCTCAAGGAACTCAAGATTTTCCTTCATTTCCAGGCTTGGGGGCCGCAATCCCCTAAAAAACGGGGATCCTGCTCCATCTCATATACTCCAAAACAAAAACAATTATCTACCACGATCTTTTGCTCCAGCAAAAAAGTAAGAAAATTTACTCATCCGTATAAGTTAGCATTCACCTAAAACAAACAAAACAAAACCCTAGAGCAACACAGTAAAACCAAATAAAGAAGGAAGAAAATAATAAAGATAAGAGCAGAAATAAAATAGAAAAACAAAACAAAATAAAAATACTATAGAGATGAGCAGGGCTGAAGGTGTTTCTTTGAAATGGCAAATCTCTAGCAGATGAAGTCAAATAATATCAGAAATAAGAAATATAAATACAGACACAGATGAGGTTTTAAAAAAAATCATAAGTGGGTACTGTGAACTTCATGCCAGTAAATTTGAAAAACTGGATGAAGGGGCATGGTTTTGAAATATCTAGTTAGCAATTGGATATTTGTGTCTGGAGCTCGGAAAAGTCCAGACAGGAAACAAAGGTGACCAGAAACGGACAGTTATTCATTCAGGTCTGGGAGGCAGAAGTGATGGCAGGGTACGTAGGAGTGTCATTATTTTGAAGCAAGGCAGATAAAAGCCAGGAATGAAAACCCAAAATAAATAATCACAGAGTTCGTGGAGAAATCAGAGAAACGCTATGATCCTTAACAGAGGGAGGTGAGAGTAGAAGTTGAGTGGTCAACAGGGAGACATTAAATGAGGCAAGGAAGGAGTGCAAAGTGCCTGCGGCACTGGGCGGTTCGACGGCCACGAATGACCTTCTGTAGAGCAGGGTCAGCGCCACCGTGTGGCAGCAGACGCATGGCTGAAGTCTGAGGAGGGGTCAGGAGGTCTGAAAGTGCACACTGCAAGTGTAGACTACTACAGGAGCTAGGCGCTGACGAACAGGAAAGAGGATAGGAAGTAGGAGAAGAATCGAGGGGGACAATAATAGATGGGGATGGCGTGTGAGCAGGGAGAGGCGGGGGTTGAGCAGAGAGCTGGAGGGGAGCCTCGAATGGCAGACAAATGCCTCTTCCTATGAAAATAAGGGGAACTGGTGAGGTCAGGAGCTGAGAGAGATCTTTGCAGGGAGGGTGGAGTAGAGGCAGAGTGCAGGAACTTGCAGGGATTCCTGCTAGATAACTTCTGTTTTCTTCTTCTTCTTTTTTTTTTTTTTTTTTTTTGTGAGATGAAGTCTCGCTGTCTCCCAGTCTGGAGCGTAGTGGCGCGATCTGGACTCACGCAACATCCGCCTCCTGAGTTCAAGCGATTCTCCCGCCTCAGCCTCCCGAGTAGCTGGGGTTACAGGCGCCCGTCACCACGCCCGGCTAATTTTTGTATTTTTAGTAGAGACGGGGTTTCACCGTGTTGGCCAGGCTGGTCTCAAACTTCTGACCTCAGGTGATCCGCCCATCTCGTCCTCCCAAAGTGCTGTGGTTACAGGCGTGAGCCACGGCGCCCAGCAGATAACTTCTGCTTTCGCAGAGGAAGAAATGAGATCATTTGCGGAGAGTATGAGGGTGGGGGTCGAGCAGGGCCCCCCATAATTCTGGAACACACTCTGGGCTGACCGTTTCCCCGGCAACCACTCCTAGACCAGGATTATTGAAGGACTGTTAGACCCCAGCTGACTCTGGAGGCTGCAGAGCTAGCTATGATCTGTGCTGGGACTAAAACCTGGGTTCTGACTTCTGGGTACGTTCCTTAGAGCTCCTTAAAATCTAGGAATCTAAAGTTTTATAAAGATTTCCTTAGCAGGGTCGGGCACGGTGGCTCATGCCTATAATCCCAACACTTTGGGAGGCAGAGGCGAGCAGATCGCTTGAGCCCAGGAGTTCGAGACCAGCCTGGCCAGCATGGTGAAACCCTGTCTCTACTGAAAATACAAAAATTAGCCAGGCGTGGTGGCGGGCGCCTGTAATCCCAGCTAGATGGGAGGCTGAGGCAAGAGAATCGCTTGAACCCGGGAGGCAAAAGTTGCAGTGAGCTGACATCACACCACTGCACTCCAGCCTGGGCAACAGAGCGAGACTCTGTCTCAAAAAACAAAACAACAACAACAACAAAAAAAAAAACAAAAAAAATTCATTAGCCACACTTTCTCCATAGGAGATATTAAGTAGAATGTAAGAATGATCTTTCAGCTATCCGTATTTTTCTATTCCTGCAACTTATAAATCATAAGTTTAATTATAAAATTTACATTCCTTCTTTTCAGTCTCAAGTTTTTCATTCTGCTGAATAGTGTATAAAAATGCAATTGTTAGAAAATCATATTCAATTTGAAATGGACTTATTCTGGACACAATAGTAATCTTAATGGAGCCTTATTCTTGGCTATTATGGCTTTAGAAAAGGTGTGGGACCCATCTGGGCTGCAGCTTCCATTATATGGAATACTAAATATAGTCATCATCCTTCGCTATCCAGAGTGGATTGGTTCCAGGACACCACCTTATCATGGATACCAAAATCCATGATGCTCAAGTCTGTTATATAAAATTGTTTAGAGAAGTATCCTCCTGTATGCTTCATTTATATTTATTTATTTATTTTTATTTGAGACAGGGTCTTGCTCTGTCACCCAGGCTGGAGTGCAGTGGCGCAATGTTGGTTCACTGAGACCTCCGCCTTCTGGGCTCAGGCAACCCTCCTGCCTCAGCCTCATGAGTAATTGGACTACAGGTGCACACTATATACTTTAAATCATCTCTAGATTACTTATAATTCCTTATACAATGTAAATGCTATGTAAATAGTTGTTATACTGGCTTCTTTTGAGAACAATAAGAACAAAAAAGTCTGTACAAATTTAGTACATTCAAAACCTTCTTTTTTTAAAAAAAATTTTTGATCTGTGATTGGTTGAATCCATGAATGTGGAACCCATGGATATGGAAGCCAACTGTATTTTTATTGTATGTGATTGCAAAACAACAACTTTTAAAGTTTATAAAGCAGGCCAGGCACGGTGGCTCATGCCTGTAATCCCAGCACTTTGGGAGGCCGAGGCGGGCAGATCACGAGGTCAGGAGTTCAAGACCAGCCTGATCAACATGGTGAAACCCTGTCTCTACTAAAAACACAAAAATTTGCCGGGCTGGGTGGTGCATGCCTGTAATCCCAGCTACTCAGGGGGCTGAGGCAGGAGAATCACTTGAACATGGGAGGCGGAGATTGCAGTGACCCGAGATCACGCCACTGCACTCCAGCCTGGGCGACAGAGCAAGACTCCATCTAAAAAAAAAAAAAAAAAAGTTTATAAAGCAAATAAACTTAATAGATGATGTGAAAATTCACTACAGCATAGGAACAATCAACAATGAACACCTTTGAAATTTAGCAAAAAGTCTGTGAAATAAAAGATCATATTTAATAAATCATCTGCACTTCTAGTGCTCTTTATTTTTAATCTTTTAGAATATTGATATTCTTATGTGCACACTCAAGAACAATTTAAACTCAAAGTGTATTGTATTGTCTCAACGAAAGATATAAATAACTACAATGGAAAGAAGTATTGAATCTTGACCTTGAATAAAAAATGTAGTGTAAGTTATTTATAGGAGTCAAAAACTCTAATGAAAACTGCTAGTTATTTACAAGAAATAAGGAGTAAAGTAAAATTCTGCCAGTCTTCAAAGACCATAATATCAACAGATACTACCACATAGGAATGAAACCATACTGCGAAACCTCACCAATCTTGATATACTTATTTAGAATTTGTGACAATTTTGACAAAAGTTTAGCAAAAGTTTACCTTTTCACTATTATTAATCAAATTATAGAATAAACAATATTCATAAAGTTAATGTTTAAATTACTTTAGAGTACAAATTATGTTCAAATATCTTGAGCATACCATACTTAGTAACGATTTACAAGTGAATTATAAATATTTTAATCTATCCCTTAAATTCGTTCTCTTTAGGGGATCTACTATTTTTGTACTTGTTTGTTCTTAAAAATAAAACTGTTTCTTTAAAGATATCACATCATTTAGAGTTTAATTTTACTAGGCTCTTCCCTACCTAAGCAAATTGTTATTTCATATAAAAAAATTGGACAAAATTATCTTGCTTTTGTTCAGTTGTTCTCCTGTTTTACTTTAAAAAACAAAATACAAAAAGGGCCAGTCAAGGTGGCTTATGTCTGTAAGCCCAGCACTTTGGGAGACTGAGGAGGGAGGACCATTTGAGGCCAAGAGTTCAAGACCAGGGCAATGTAGTGAGACTCCTTCTCTACTAAAAAAGAAATTTTAAATTAGCCAGCTGTGGTGGTACATCCCTGTAGTCCTAATTACTTTAGAGGCTTAGGCAGGAGGATCCCTTGAACCTGGGAGTTTGAGGCTGCAGCGAGCTGTGATATTACCACTGCACTCCAGCCTGGGTGACAGAGCAAGACCCTGTGTCAAAAATAAAATGTAAATTTTAAAAAATTAAAAATAGAAAAAATAAGTTATGATAAAAACAGGTGCAATTTATTGAGCTTCTATTAAGCTACAGGCAATGTATGAGGCATTTTAAAACATTATCTCTAATCCCCCACCCCAGTTATTGCAAAATAGATATTATTGTCCTTATTTCTCAGATGAGGAAATTGATACTTAAAGAAGTAATTTCCCTGAGGTCCCAAGTATTTTCTGAATCTGTTAAATAAGATAATCCATATGAAGGGTCTAAAACATAGAAAGTACTCAATAAATGTCTACTGTTATTACTATTAAAAAGAGGCTCTTGGCCGGGCATGGTGGCTCACACCTGTAATCCCAGCACTTTGAGAGGCCAAGGCAGGTGGATCACTTGAGGTCAGGAGTTCGAGACCAGCCTGGCCAACATGGTGAAACCCCCATCTCTACTAATAATACAAAAATTAGCCAGGCATGGTGGTGCACACCTGTAATCCCAGCTACTCGGGAGGCTGAGGCAGGAGAATCGTTCGAACCGGCGAGGTGGAGGTTGCGTTGAGCCGAGATCGCACTATTGCACTCCAGCCTGGTTGACAAGAGCGAAACTCCGTCTCCAAAATAATAATAATAATAATAAATATCTTGTTAAAGGTAGGTGAGAATTCAAGGACATAAAAAATAGCCCCTCTGTCTTTTGGGTCTGTTTCAGTTGCATATGAATATTCATTCATTTAACAAACATTTACCAAATGTTTCTTATGAACCAGGAATGCTGGCACGAATATATGAACAAAGATGTATTAGCTAGTCCAATATTTTAAAAAGTGATCAGCCAAGTCTCTCTCTCTCTGTCTCTTAAATATGTCTAAATTTCCATATTTCACATTTTCTATGTGTTTATTCTGTACTCAAATGGTGTTTATATGTTTTTCATGTTAGAGGTTTCGAGCTGTGAAAGACCTTGGAAATTGGCCCCAAATCTTTCATTTTACAGGTGATAATAGTTAAGCCTAGAGCCACGAGAGGCCTGTGCTCCGTGGGACAGGAAACTAAGAGCGGAACAGGGCCCACTGTTGGATGCTACTGATCACCAGACGGTGGCCTTTATACACATCAACTTGCTTCATCTCCACCAGAACAAATGAATGACAAAACCAGATGAAAGACGAAGCCAAAGTAAATCCCTTCTCATCTATGTCACTGCAAAAGATATAGTAACAGCAAAAACAAAAACAAGCTCTAAAAACCTTGTTTGTAAAAGGCTTGGTAAAACTGTTTCTTTAAAGATATTCCATCATTTGGACTTTAATTTTGCTAGGCTCTTCCCTACCCCACCAAATTGTTATTTCATATAAAATAATTGGACAAGGCCGGGCGCAGTGGCTCATGCCTGTAATCCCAGCACTTTGGGAGGCTGAGGCAGGCAGATCACCTGAGGTCAGGAGTTCGAGACCAGCCTGACCAACACGGAGAAACCCCACCTCTACTAAAAATACAAAATTAGTCGGGCGTGGTGACACACTTGCCATACCAGCTACTCGGGAGGCTGAGGCAGGAGAATTGCTTGAACCTGGGAGGTGGAGGTTTCGGAGAGCCGAGATCGCTCCATTGCCCTCCAGCCTGGGTAACAAGAGCAAAACTCCTTCTCAGATAAATAAATAAATAAATAAATAATTGGACAAAATTATCTCACCTTTGTTCAATTGGCTTTCTGTTTTACCTTAAAAATAGAAATTAATTAATTAATTGTGATAAAAATAGCTGCATATTATTGAGCCTTTTTTGTATTGGTCAATAGCCTGAAATGTCCATATGTGATACAGCTGAAGCCTAACAGGAAAACAATTACTAACATTTCAGAGTTGGAACAGACCTACTAGTCATGACTCCCGTATTTGTACATCATGATGAGGAAATTGTGGCCAGAGATATTAAAAGACTTGTCCAAGTCTCCAAACTGAGACTCAAGGGCCATATTCCATTTTCCTCGGCTCATGGCTTTCCACTGAACTTCAAAAGAGGCTCCAGTACCAGTCCTAAGAATCATCAGTGGCCTTAGAATAGTCTGGAGGAATTACTTCAGACGGTTCCTCTGAACTGGGACACGGCGAATGGAATAAAATATTGGCTCTTAGGACAAACAGAGAAAGCAGCTCTCAATCACAGCCCTCTTTCAAAAACCTTAAGTTTAAAAACTAAAGAAATAGATACATGAAATAGCCAAAGAACCATAAGCTTTTAAAAACTTAGAAGCCATTTCTTTCTTTTTTTTTTTTTTTGAGACAGAGTCTGGCTCTGTCGCCCAGGCTGGAGTGCAGTGGCGCTATCTCGGCTCACTGCAAGCTCCGCCTCCCGGGTTCATGCCATTCTCCTGCCTCAGCCTCCCGAGTAGCTGGGACTACAGGCGCCCGCCACCACGCCCAGCTAATTTTTTTGTATTTTTAGTAGAGACGGGCTTTCACCATGTTAGCCAGGATGGTCTCAATCTCCTGACCTCGTGACCCACCCGCCTCGGCCTCCCAAAGTGCTGGGATTACAGGCGTGAGCCACCGCGCCCGGCCGCCATTTATTTATTTCAAAAAATTTTTCAGACAGTTCTCAAGCATAATCACATCCCAGAGGTTGTAGACATTGCACCTGGTACCCATCTCAACATCATTAATCTCTTTACCGGATATATACATATATACACACACACACACACACACACACATATACATATACATATATATATATACACAGATATATATATAACATTTTAGTGGATGCGACTAACAGCACCATGGCTACTCTGCCACACAAGGTTTATTCTTTTTCAAGTATGGAAGAGAATATCAAGTGACTGATTACCAAGCTGTAGAAGCCAATATCCTTTTCAAAAAACAAGATCACTCTCTTACCATACTCAAAGGCTTGACTTTCAGAGAATGGTGTATCATCCATTGGTGGTTAAAAATTGTGACAGAACCTTTCAGTCAGTCACAACAAAATTTCCTAAGGGATGTCCCATACATTTTGCTACTGTTGCCCAGGCTGGAGTGCAGTGGTGCAATCACAGCTCATTGAAGCCTTGAACCATGTGGGCTCAGCTGATCCTCCCTCTTCAGCCTCCTGTGTAGCTGGGACTACAGGCAGGTGCACGCCACCACGCCTGGCTAATTTTTTGCATTTTTTTATAGAGATGGGGTTTCACCGTGTTGTTCAGGCTAGTCTCAAACTCTTGAGCTCAAGGGATCTGCCTGTCTTCGCCCGAAGTCCTGGGATTACAGATGTGAGCCACTAAGCTTTGCCACATTTTGCTACTCTTGCTCTGCATTTTTAAGGCACTTCCCTCCATTGTTAATTCATTTCCCTGTATCCAATCTTTGATTGAATGTTAATTGTTAGAAGCTATTTTTACGAAGATAAAGAAGACCTGGTCCTTCTCTTAAGAAGCTCTTAGTCTATTGTGATGATTCTCCAAATTTAGTGAGCATGAAAATCATCTGAAGAGTGATATAAAACAGATCTGCACTTTATAAAATCACCCCGGGTCATTCTGATACAGGTGGTTCCCAGGCTCCATTTCTAAACCCACTGGTCTGGAGGGAGAGAAAGCATTTCCCTTGATCATTGGAATTCTAACCATCCTTCAGGGCCAGTCCCAGCGGAACCTTCCATGTTGACTTAGTCATCACCCATTTTCTTTCCTTCTCTAGCACTTAATCTGTGTCTTTCTCAAAACACTGAACACCCCTTCCTCAGTTTCTATCTTGTACTGTAGGTCCTTTCTAGAATGCCCTGTCTAAGCTACTGGTCTTCTGGATAGGGAATCTAGACTGTGTCTGATCCGACTTTGCATTCTCTGCAGCATGTGGCACAGTGCCCATATATAGTTATTATGTAAGTCATGCTTGTTGAATGAAGGGCTCTGTTTCTAAATGGAGAGTTGTATTTTTAAAATGGAGATGTGATGTATAATAATGTTTTGCGATCCTAAATATCTCAAAATGGAGTCACTTATGACAAGTAACTCAACCCACAGTAAAATTGCCGACCCCTGAAAGTGATACGCATATGTATGGTGGACTGTGATGATAAGATAATACATGCTGTGGCCAGGCACCACCCCACCAAGACCCAACAAGAAAGTGAAGCCAAAAGGTGGCTGAGCTAATGACCATGGACTCTCCTAGGGAGGGCCATAAACAGCAAAGAAACTAACCATGGCCAAGAAGCTTGAAGAAGCTCTGTCCATGAGAACTCTGAAGCCTCCTTTAGTCTGGCAGTGGAAGCTCTGCTGGGTCCTCCCAGTAGAGGATTCACCTGGTTTCTTCCTCCTCTTTCTTATTATGACCTATGTGTGTTACATATATTTGCATAGTTATTGGTGTATGAAAGCCTTGCAATAAACCTTTGAAAGCATTTAATTAGCCATTATTGAGTCATTGTGAAATCTCCCACGCTGTTAAAGTAAGCACAGCTAGGCTGACTGGAACCTGACATGATAACATGGATACATGTAGTGACACGGTGCAGGAAATAGGATGTTTTCAGAGGCAGAACACAAGGCACAAAGCCTCATAGACGGGAATAAGCCCATGACGTGTGGGGAGACACTAAATGGCCTGGCTGACAGGGAGTAAAAGATGCTGCATAAGGAGGGAAGAGACAGGAGTGGGAAGGAGGTAGTGGTAACCATGAACGTTGCAGGAATGTTCTGGCGGCCAGCTGGAGAGGAAGCCTAGAGAGTGTCAGAGATCAAGGTATTGCAGTGATCCCAGCAGGCAGCACAAATGGACGGTGGCTCTCTCTCCTCCATTATTCTGCCTTGCCTTGATCTCCGTGGACTCTCAGCTTCTCTTCTACCCAAGGTGGCCATCAGGCTCTGCCCAAGTTCCTTTTATCACAGGCTGGAAACTCTCTCAAGGCAGAAAGCTGGAGAAACTACAGCGTTCAGCTTGTTTGTTTCCCATCTCTCATCTGTCCTTCGTGGCTGCTCTGGCTGCTGTGTGTTGGAGCCTGGAGTGGAGAAGGTGCAAAGGTGGGCGTGGGGAGGCCCTTTGGAAGGTTAGTGCAGCAGCTCAGATGGGCTATGATGGCCTCTACATGGGGGATGCAGTGGAGACGGAGAGACAGAGAAGTTTGAGATGTATTTCTAAGGTAGAAGCAGGGCTTGGTGAGGATGTAGAGTTGAGGGAGAGGGAGGAGTCAAGGGTGATTGGGCTTTTTCATCAGCATAAAGGTGATACTAGCATGGGGCTGGGGTGAGGGGTAGATGAGATGATGCTTCCTCCAGATTCTGAAACTTTAGTCTGAATGCAAGGCCTGGCTGCTGCTTCTGGGGGTGGGGAAGCTTGCCTGTGACCTGGAGGACCTGCAGGCCATCTTTGAGTTCAAAGCATCTTCAGCTCCATGGCTCAGTCCTTTCCAATCACATTCTTCTCTTCTTTCCTTTTTCCTTCATCTCTCCCTGATCCCCAGCTCAATTCTCAATTCCTCCCAGAGCTCTTGACCGGAGAAATCCCGATCAGCTGATGATCTGCATGTGACCATGACCTTCCGTCTTCATATCTTCCAGAGTGGGGCTCAGAGGAGGCTCCACACTGAGGACGTGTGGGGCCCAATTCACTCTGTGCTGAAGGTGACAGGGTCAGAGGAGGAAGGCACTCATCCAGGATTCCTTCTTTTTTTAGAGATGGGTTTCACTCTCTTGCCCAGGCTGGAGTGCAGTGGCATGATCCTAGCTGACTGCAGCCTCAAACTCTTGTGCCTAAGCAATCCTGCTGCCTCAGCCTGATGCATGCCACCGCACCCAGCTAATTTTTAAATTTTTTGTAGAGACAGGGTCTCACTGTGTTGCCCAGGCTGGTCTTGAATTCATGGCCTCAAGTGACCTTCCTTCCTTGGCTTCCCAAAACCCTGGGATGAGCCACCTCACCTGACCCCAGGACTGTTCCTTAAAATTATCCTTAGAAAAGTTGCTAAGCTTGTTTTCTCATCAGTAGATCTATGAATCTGGCGCATTCATAGCTGGTATCATAGGCTTAGGGGTTTCTTGTTTGTTTTTTAACTTATCATTCTTCTGTTTGTATTTTTTTATTGTAGTCAAATATATATATTTATCATCTTAGCTATTTTTCAGTGTATCGTTCAGTGGCTTTAAGTATATTCACATTGTTGTGCAACCATCACCACCATCCATCTCCAGAATTCTTTTCATCCTGCCAAATGGAATCTTTGTGCCTGTGAAACAACTCCCCATCTCCCCCACCCCTGGCAACCACCATTCTATTTTCTATCCCTATGCATTTTACCCTCTCTCTCTCTTTTTTTTTTTTTGAGACAGAGTCTCACTCTGTTGCCCAGGCTGGAGTGCAGTGGTGCGATCTCGGCTCACTGCAACCTCTGCCTCCAGGTTCAAGCAATTCTTCCACCTCAGGCTCCCAAGTAGCTGGGACTACAGGCGCCAGCCACCATGCCTGGCTAATTTTCATATTTTTAGTAGAGACAGGGGTTTCAGTGTGTTGGCGAGGCTGGTCTCAAACTCCTGACCTCGTGATTGACTCGCCTTGGCCTCCCAAAGTGCTGGGATTACAGGCGTGAGCCACTGCGCCTGGCTGCATTTTACTCTGTTTTATAAGTAGAATCATATTGGTCCTTTTGTGACTGGCTTATTTCACAAAGCATAATGCCTCAAGTTTTATCCGTGTTGTAGCATGTGCTAGAATTTCCTCCCTTTTAAAGACTGAATCATATTCCACTGTATGGCTATACCATATTTTGTTTATCCATTCATTCAAAAGTTGTTCCACCTTTTGGCTATTGTGAGTAATGTTGCTATGAGTCTGGATGTACATCTGTTTGTTACCCTGCTTTCAACTCTTTTGTGTCCCAGAAATAGAATTCCTGGATTATATGGTAATTCTGTGTTTAATTCTTGGAGAAACCACCATAGTGTTTTCCATAGTGGCTGTACCATTTTACATTCCCATCTGTGACGCACAGAAGTTCTGATTTCTCCGCATCCTCGCCAACACTTATTTTCTGTTTTGTTTTGCTTTTTAAAATATCCATCTTACTGGGTATGAAGTAGTAGCTCATTGCGGTTGATTCAAATTTCCCTGACGATTAGTGATTGAATATCCTTCATGTACTTATTGGCCGTTATATGTCTTCTGTGGAGAAATGTCTATGTAAGTCCTTGGTTTATTTTCAAATTGGGTTGTCTGTTTTCTTGTTGTTGCTGAGGTGCAGGAATCCTTTATATATCCTGGATATTAATCCTGTATCAGATATACAGCTTGCAAATATTTTCTCCTATTCCGTGGGTTGGCTTTCCACTCTGCTTATACTGTCCTTTGAGGCACAAAAGTTTGATGAAGTACAATTTATCTATATTTTTTCTTCTGCTTCCTGTACTTTTGGTGTCATATTCATAATTTGGGTTTAAAAACGATTTTTTTCTTCGGCAGGGAGTGGTGGCTCACGCCTGTAATCCCAGCTGTTTGGGAGGCTGATGCCTGCGGATGGCTTGAGGTAAGGTTTGTGAGCAGCCTGGCCGCTATGGTGAAACCTCGTCTCTACTAAAAATACAAAAATTAGCTGGGCTTGGTGGCCCACCCCTGTAGTCCCAGCTACTTGGGAGGCTGAGGTGGGAGAATTGCTTGAATTCAGGAGGCACAGGTTGTAGTGAGCCAAGATTGTGCCACTGCACTCCAGCCTGGGCAACAGAGTGAGATTCCGTCTCAAAAAAAAAAAAAAAAAAAAAAAAAAAAAAAGCCTGGCGTGGTGGCTCACGCCTGTAATCCCAGCACTTTGGGAGGACGAGGTGGGCGGATCATGAGGTCAAGAGTTCGAGACCAGCCTGGCCAACATAGTGAAACCCCGTCTCTACTAACAATACAAAAAAATTAGCTGGGCCTGGTGGCAGGCGCCTGTAATCCCAGCTACTCGGGAGGCTGAGGCAGGAGAATCGCTTGAAACTGGGAGGTGGAGGTTGCAGTGAGCTGAGGTCACGCCGTTGGTTAGTAAACTCCGGGCTGAAAATTCATATTCTGAGCTCCCTTCAGGGATCCCCATTTGCCCTGAAAAACAAGGCTGGTGCCTCAGTGAGATCTGAAACATGCTCCAGGACTAGGACCCTGTAGTTTCACCAACCGCAGACAGTGGGGGAAGAAAAGCATTTCGGTCTTTTTATTTGTTCGTCATGTTCAAGGTTCCCCTTTATGTTAAAAAATTTAAAAAAAAAAGGAAAAAAGAAAAAAAGAAAGCTCCTGGAACGGAGAATCTATGAAATGTTTTAATATGTATTCACTTTGGGGCACTACCTTTTACTAGAGCAAAGAATCCCGTACTTAGAGGGAACCAATGGATTGGTTACACCGTGTTACCAAGGCCTCAGGAGGGCAAACTGAAAAGCTGCAACCACTGCCCGGCCAGCGTTCGATTGCTTTTGGTGGACTAGTGCGTCTAAGTAGTCATCTGTAACTTCAACATGTGGCAGAAAGTTTCTCCGCACCTCCCTCGCCCCAGCTCCACTCACCACTTAGTGTATGTTTTAAAGCAATAAAGCAATTGGTCTGCTTAGAGGGGGTTCTAAAGGGAAAGATAAACATGGGCTTTATTAAGTATACAGCAGGGCAATGTGACGGGCGATCACGAAAGGAACTCAGGGAACCTCTCAGCAGCCCGGCCTCCTTTCGTAACAAAACTGGAGTCAACCTGATCATTTTAGGGGCGCTGGGTGGAAGGCTGGCTTTTCCAGCCAAGGCAGGATGTGCTGGCTTTTTCTCTGGAGGTGTCCAAGAGCGCAGAGAGAGTGTCTAATGGTGACTTCGGATTCTGGCGACTCGGGCTCTCCCTGGGTGACAGAGAGAGTGTTCCCTGCTGCTTGGTCTCCTTCGGGCATCAATCAGCGCACGCACTTGGAAACTGAACCCGGAGGACGTTCTGTAACTCTCCATGCCCCAGAGCCATTTGGGGAAGGGCCCACCTTACCCCCCGCCACCCCCGTGGCACAGCAGCTCCCCATCCTCTCGCCCAACACTTGCTAGGTAGTTTGGGGTGTAGAAACGACCCCAGCAGCAGCAGCACCTTAGGTGCACACCGAAGGTGAACGCTGGAACGCCCCGGGAGAGGTTTTGTTCCCGACTTCATCCTGATGCTGGTGCAACGTGAAAAAGAGAGAGCCCGGGCGAGCGGGGCCAGGGCGCGCAGGAGAGGGCAGGCGAGAAAGTGCCCAGCAAGGGCAGGCGCGGGCCGAGGGCGGGGCGGGCGCGGGAGGGCGCGAGGGGGGCGTGGGCGCGGCCGCCCGCTCGGCCCGGTCGGGCCAGGGGGAGGGGCGCTGGCGGGAGCGGCGCCTCCCGCCCTGGGAGAGCGGCGCGCGCGGCAGCCCCGCGGCAGCACAGCGCGGAGCCGGGAGCGCGGGGAGCGCGGGCCGGCGGCGGCGAGGGAGTACTAGGGCCCAGACGGCCGGCGCGCGGCGCGGCTACCATGGGCGTGCAGTGAGCAGCCGCTCAGGACGACTTCCTCGGCTGCGCGGCTCTCTCGCGGAGCTCCCTGGCTGGCTGTGCGTCCCCACGGTCACCATGAAAGGTAGGGCGGCGGCAGCTCCGCGGGGCTCTGGGCAGGGGGAACGGGCTTTGGGGCGCGCGGGAGGCGATGGAGGTGCCTCCCGCGCGAACTTTCTCTTGGGCTGCGGGCCCGGGGAGTCGGGGCTGCCAGGGCGCCGGGTTCGTGCGCGGACACTGGGGGCGCACCCGGCTCCCGGGTCAGGCAAGGCTGGAGACCTCGAGGTTGGGATTTTGAGACGCGCAAGTATTCCCCTCCCCATCGCGTCTTTGCAAGTAGTTTGAAGCCCTAAGTCGTTGTTTACGGATTCCCGTTTCCAACTTTTTAATTGAAAAAACATGCCGAGGAGAGTGGAGGCATCGCCATCCCTCCCGGTCGGTTTTCCACTCCGCAGCGCTCTCCACGCTCGCCCAGTCCTCTCTCCTCCCGCCTCTAGCCATTTCCCGGCCCGAGCAGTCCCCGCGCTGGCGGCCGGGTGTTTTCTCCGGGACTGGGGATGTTCTCCGTGCGCCCTCGCCACATCTGGCAGTGATTAGGTGCCCGAGGAGTTCAGCTGGCTCGGGAAGTGCATTTGGCATCTTTCTCCATCAGATTCACCGACTGGGAAATAGTTGCTCTCGGTTCCGCGTCCCTTCCACGTGCCCGCCTGTGGGGTGGGTGTGCCCACGTGTGTTCATGGGTGACACACATCAGCCGGTTAGTCGCCCCCTGCGCGGTGTCCTCTGCAGGCCGGTTTATGGAAGTGTCAGATGTTATTGTACTTTAAAAAGAAGCACAAGAAGGACTGCGGGGCAGCCTTCTGTTTAGTGGAAACACGGAGATTTGTCAGCGGAATCCTGATTTATGTATGAGATAAATAACTGCAGCGGAGGCATCAAAGAGTCGTTCGGCAATGGGCCCGCGTGGTGTTTACACAAGGCTTCGTGTGAGAGTTCCTGGTTCTGTGCTAGGATAACACAGCCCTGCGCTCTCCCGGGCTGGGTGCGAAATGCCATCTGACCGCGGTGACCGAGCTTCCAGCCGCCAGAGACCTGGAGATGCAATCGTTTTGACTTGCCAGGGTTGCTGTCCGAGGGAGGCGCCCGGGAAGCCCCAAGGCGCATGGAAAGTAACTTTTGGCTCTGGAACGTTTTTTTCTGAAGGGCAGCTCCCGCTGAACTATCCGGAGCGCTGATATCCTACCAATTCACTCCCTTTCCAAGGGCGTTAGGTCTTCACGTCGGGAGACCTCGGGAAGGGAGGTGACTGATGGCCAGGTGAAATGTGGTCTGCCCCAGGGAAACAGAAACAAAAGACAGGATACAACTGTCTACCTAGAGAATTTCAAAATGCAGTGGCTTGCTTTCCTTTTTGTCTCCATCTCAGTTTCTCTTCCCTCATTTACATTCTAGGAAATACGCACATTCCTTAGCTGGCTCTAATTGAGGAGACTCCCTAGAAAGGAAGGAATTTCACATGGCTAAAAGTTATCTGGGGCTCAGCTATCATTTTAGCCAGAAGTGAATCTTCTCTGCTGGTCATTAAGGCCAGTGGTTTTTAAAGCTTGGGAAGATAAGCCACCTACCCACTCCATCAGCTCCCACGTGGGTTCTTAAACCCTGAAACTTTTGTTATGCTTTTTACTGGGTAAAGGACCGCTACTGCACTTGAGACACTTTTCCACTTTACATCTGCACTGGAAAACATACCCAGAAGTCCTAAACACATTTTTGGAGAGATTTATGCTGCATTCTGGACCAGCTGGTGGCCTACCCGCTGTGGTCTAGCACTGCCCAAAAGCCCCATAAAGTTTCTGCCCCAGTCGGGGAGGTTGATGGAGGGACGGACTGGTGAATCCCTGGGTAGACTAATTATTTTGAAGGCCTCTTTTAAAAACGAAAATATTCCGGCGGGGCGCGGTGGCTCACACCTGTAGTCCCAGCACTTTGGGAGGCCGAGGTGGGCAGATCACCCGAGGTCAGGAGTTCGAGACCAGCCTGGCCAACATTGTGAAATCCTGTCTCTACTAAAAATACAAAAAATTAGCTGGGTGTGGTGGCAGGCACCTGTAATCTCAGCTACTTGAGAGGCTGAGGCAGGAGAATCACTTGAACCCGGGAGATGGAGGTTGCAGTGAGCCGAGGTCGAGCCATTGCACTCCAGCCTGGGTGACAAGAGCGAGACTCCGTCTCAAAAAAAAAAAAAAAGAAAAAGAAAAAAAATGTTCCATGAGAGTTTTGACTACCAATTATTACCATGTGATCTGTATTTATTACATTTGTCTGAGTGGTGGGGTGGGGACGGGAGGGGCAGTAATAATTTTTTAGTACCTACTAAGTACCAGCCACTGTACTATATACACTACAAACAGATTGCAATTAATCCTCTCAGCAGCCCTGAGAGTAGATATTTCAATCCTAACAGCATAGGTATGAAAACTGAGTCTAGAAGAAATAGGAACTGGCAACTAGGAGGATAGGGTAGGCATCTAAAGACAAGCCTTGTCAGTTACCCCATGTGGTTTGGAAGGCCCTGAGACACCAGAGAGATAACCTCTGGTGAAGATGACTAGAAAAAAAAGTGAATCTGAGACAACTAACTAGCCAAGTAACCCGCAATTGGTGCTGTATCCAGGAAGAGGTGTAGCCAACCAGTTGGACGTGAGGCTTTGGAAGCCTAGACAAAAAAGGAAAGCTGCTTTTACCAAGTGGAATTGTTTTGACCATTTGCCACAGGGAACCAACTAAAGGTTTTCCCCAGGTTCCTGATTACATCAAATAGTTGTTAACTCACCATGCTTCAGAAAGCCAACATGATAGAAAGCAACGACAAGCCTTGTAAATCTTAGTATAGACGTGTTAATCTAAAACATTCTTGGCCAGGTGCAGTGGCTCATGCCTGCAATCCCAGCACTTTGGGAGGCTGAGGCAGGCAGATCACCATACAGTGAAACCAGCCTGGCCAACATGTAGTGAAACCCTGTCTCTACTAAAAAAATACAAAAATTAGCCGGGCGTGGTGGCGCATGCCTGTAGTCCCAGCTACTTGGGAAGCTGAGGCAGGAGAATAGCTTGAACCCGGGAGGTGGAGGTTGCAATGAGCCAAGATCTTGCCACACTTCAGCCGGGGTGACAGAAGCAAGACTCTGTCTTTCAAACACACACACACACACACACACACGCACACACACACGCACACACACCATTCTTTAGCCAAATTGAAAATCAGTGGACACCATAGAAGTTAAAGAAGTTCATTTGCAAAAGCAAATATTCCTGTGCAAGTCAGATGCCTTTTTAGGGTACCAACGTGACTTTCTAATTCTGATGTTTAAACCTGGATATGGCCTTTGTAGTGACCAGGCTCTTGGAGTGTAATCCTGCATCTGCCAGTCAGTCACAGTGCCATCCATCTGTTTGAATTCAGCAAACATCCATTTCCTCCATCCCTAGAGTCACAAGTACCAAAATAATGACATCATTATATATTACCCAGAAGAAAATTACTTTCCCCATTGCTGCAGTACTTGAAGTCTTCCAAACTGATTAAAACATGAGGTTTGTTTTAATTTATTTCCAATTTCATTTTCAATTAGCTGTACTACACCCTCAATCTCATGGCTTTTTGGATACATATTCACATTCTCGACGAAGGAATCTGACTCCTCTAGAGTTAGGTGTGTCATTACTAAATCACATTTTTGGTTCTTAAAGTTGGGGATATTGGTTAGTTTCAGTGCGGCAGCACTTGTTGCCTAAGAGACAACCAAAAACAGCTGCCACCACCCGGGACCACAGAGGTCCAAGCCAGTGTTATAATTTAACACAGAGAGGAGGCCGGTGCCATGAAAACACAGTGTTCAGCTGCTTATTTTTGTACTTTTGTACATAAATATTTCTGAAATACAGTTTGGCAATAATATATTTAAAATGCACTAGTAAGCAGTATACTTCTCCCAAAGTTTTTTGGGACTCACGGTCTTTTTGCTTTTTCAGTGTCTCTCTTTCTTGTTCTTAACTGGGATAAGCAAACAAGCCTATAAAGGCAATTGCATTTAACATTGAAAGAGTCATATTTTCTAAAGGAAAATGGAAACAAAATGAGGCCTTTTTCCCTTCACTGATTGGTAATAAGGGCTGCTCTTCTCTGGGAGGGAAATTTACAATCTAATTATACTTTTGACTTTTCATTAGTTTGGGAATGCTTGACATTCTTAATCTGAGGTTTAATTATTGCTAAGTATGGATCTTCTCTGTGGTCTCCTATGCAATTTCCCAGGGTTGTTCCAATGGCTCCAACTCTTTGCCATGTGGCTCATCCACTGATAATGGGGTGAATAGAAAAAGCTAGCCGATGATGGCTTTCAGGCTATGTCATAACAGAGTATCTCATTTTCCTACTAAATGCTTATTCTCATTATATATTATTTCAAAACAACTCTTGCAACCGCTGCCAAATAAAGTTAAATGGACCTTGAAGTATTAGCTTTCAAATGGGAAAATGGGCATTCAGATTTTGTGATAGAAAATATGTTTCACCCTGGGTAAAACTAGCATGTGGGTAATCTCTCAGGGAGGCCAGCCTAACACAGACTTCCCTTTAATAATAGCTAACATTCATTGAGCACCTGCCATGCCAGCCATTATCATTTCCTCCATTTTATGATAGGAAAACTTAGGTTCAGAGAGGTTGTGTTACTTGTCTAAGGGTACCCAGCTAGTTGGTGGGGGGGATCAGTATTCAAGCTCAGACTGTCTGATTCCAGAATCACATGTGTAATCTCTAGCCCAGGCTCCCTCCTAGCTATGCCCTAATAATGCATTCAAGCCCTACATCTTTGTGAAGTCCTAGTGTGTGCTGTCACACTCCACTAGATACTGGGTGAGCAAGGTAGACAAGGCGCTATCATCTGGACTCGTAACTGTAATGACAGCATCAAAAGTCTGAAGGATTGATGTGTTCTTCAGTCAGCCACTGGAGGAGATGCTCTAAACTGGAGCTCTTGCAAAGATAAAGCAGATTCCAGGATTGCTTCCCTGTGTAGCTTATCTTCTGGGAGGTTTTGCTTACCGCTGATTGAATGAATGTGGATGGCCCACTGTAGCCACCAACTCTGAAAACGGCCCCTACACTCGTCTTGCTAACAGGTTTGCATTGAGAAAATGAAATATTGTCAGAAGTGCCATTTTCTTGAACAGACTGTAACCACCGGTTACACCGGTGAGTGATCAGTAAAAATAATAATAATGCTAAGTATTTTAAACCAGGAACAGGGAAGTATAGACATTTTTCATAGAAAGTTCGTTCTTTACTGCTGACAACAGAGTTTCTAACCACACCAACCATCCAAACCTTAAGGGAAGTAACTTCTCAGTCAAGCAGTGATTTGATTTCTTTTTCAGTGCATGACATTTGAAGAACCAAAATCAGCATCATACCTCGAAAAGGTCCTGCTGATTGCTTAAGGGCATTTTGTAATTATACAGCAGTGAAAGCCAATATAAACATAAATTAGTAATCCCAAATTAAGATTCCAAAGAGATCCTAGGAGCTCTCTTAACTTCTGAATTTATCATGAATATTCCATCGATACTCTTAAAAATAGAAAAGAAATGCATTTTTCAGCATGGGAGATTTAAAATGAAATACATTTATTGGACTTGGATATATTAAACATGACTCCTTTATGCTTCCTGAATGATGTGATATTATACCTCAGTATCATGTGAGGTATTATTCACTAGCCTGTGATGTTGGATGTTTTACATTTGGCGTGAAAAACTCACTTGTCTCTGGCTCTGTGGAAGAAGCCACATTTCTTTTGCCCCAGTCATTTTCTTATGACATAGAAATGTTAGGAAACTAGCTGATGTTTATATAACAATTTATTATTCAAAGGCAAAACAGTCCTACTTTAAAGTAGATAATATATGCTTTAACATATAACCATCTCATAAAATACAATTATGTTTAGTGATCCCAGGCGTTGAATCCAATCATTTCTGTGTGCTGGGCAAGGAGTGTGGGCTCTGAAACCAAGAGAGCCTGGTGACCTCAGGCAAGTCACTTAACCCCCTGGGGCCCCAGTTTCTTTATCAATGTAATGAGGGACAACAATGGCATCTACCTGATGTTGTTTTAAGGATTAAATAGTTGTTCAGAATGGTGGCTAGTATGTAATAAGAACTCAAGTTGTTTTAGTAATTGTAATATTGTATTATAACCTGCTGCTTCCTCCCAGCAATAAGTTAATTGCCAATTATGAGCCATCTATGTTAACTTAATCAGTGATGTAGTTTAGACCATGAAGGCAAATGTTCAGTTCTGAAATGAAAGTAATTTTCAAATTGCAAATGTGTTAAAACAGACCTCAGGGATAGAAGGAGTGAGTTGTGCTCCACGTGGGGAAGTATTAGTATTGGTTGCATTCCAGCTGCCGTCACTGCTATCATCATAAAAAATGCAGGGACTATTCTCAAAGTGAAGTTTGTAATTGTAGTAATGAAACAGTTTTTCTATTTATTATAGTAGTGGTAGAAAATCAATAAATACGTGTAAGTATATTTATATTACCTAGGAACGCTATTTTTTTTTTAGTACTATTGCTCACGTGCCTACTGATGACATGATATTTTTAAAGATCTGTGTTTCAAATCCGGTGTCCAGTTTTATCCAGTAAGGATATGACATCAAGGAATCACAACATTAAACAAATTTGTCTCTAAATAAGTATTCGGACAGATGTATGTATGTTTTTAAACCATATGATGTCATGTCTATTTCATCAGTAGTATTAATTTTCCATTAAGCTGTCATATTTCTGTTTTATTATTTATAATTGGGCCACCAAGTTCTAACTAGCTTTCATTTATTCTTTAAACAAATATTTAGTATGAACTTTCTGTGTGCAAGCCCCTCTAGAAATGCCAAATAAAATGAATAAAATATAGCTTCTGTGCTCACGGAGCTTGCAGTCTGGTAGACAAGACAACCGGAATCCAAAGTAGAGAGTAGAACATGCCCTTTTTGAGTTTCAGATAATCTGGCTGAAGACAGGGACATTTTCATTTGCAGGAGAGATTTGAATTATAGTTCATATTTCAGATTACATTATATTTCATATCTTGAATTATATTTCGTATTACATTAATAGGGTAAGCAACATTAAAGAATAATGTCTTAAAAGAGAGGAGGGCTGAGCCTGATGACTCATGCTTATAATTTCAGCACTTTGGGAGGCCAAGATGGGAGGGTTGCTTGAGGCCAGGAGTTTGAGACCAGCCGGAACAACATAGCAAGATCCTGTCTCCACAGAAAATTTAATGGGTGTGGTGGTGAGTGGCTATAGTCCCAGCTACTTGGGAAACTGAGGTGGGAGGATCTCTTGAGCAGTGGCACAGTCTTGGCTCACTGTAACCTCTATCTCTTGGGTTTGAGTGATTCTCCTGCCTCAGCCTCCCAAGTAGCTGGGACTGATTACAGGTGCATGCCACCATGGCCAACTAATTTTTGTATGTTTTGTGGAGACAGGGTTTTGCTATGTTGCTCAGGCTCATCTCAAACTCCTATCCTCAAGTGATCCGCCCGCCTCAGCCTCCAAAGTGCTGGGATTACAGGCGTGAGCCACCGTGCCTGACCTGAAATCTCTTAAGTGTGACATTTCAGTGTGGGAGGTGAGAGGAAACCAAATTCAGAGTCTTCTTGAACTGTGTCTCTTAAACTCAAAATGTTGGTCCAACATTTGTAAATAATTACAGTATATTGCTTTGGCATAATTGTTTAGATAATCTAAACAACGTTAATGGATTTCAAAACAAAAAGATGTATCAGTGTTATTTTTAAAACAAAGACCTCTTTTTTTTTTTGTCTCCAGAGAAATGGACAGCATTAGTTTTTCTTGCCAAATCACCCATGTATTTGAGGCCCTGCCAAGGCCCTTATTCAATTTAAGGCGGAGATTCAAGGCCTCATCCTGACGCTCTTTTAACATGATTAAAATGATTGGATGAGAATTTTCCTCATAGAAGAAAGGGAAGCGCATCGCCTCCCCCATAATCACCTATGAATGATGGATGCAGATGTCAAGGTTTTGGATGTCATATTTACTGATTACTTCTAAGTTCTTGCAGTTGGTGGCTGTGGGGGAATCTGATTTAGCCCCCACTGCCAATTTAGGGGTAAAAGTAACAAAAACACCCTTTCTCAGTTTTGTTAGACTGTAAAGGAAAGAATAGGGTACCCATGTCTCTTTATTCTAAAAGCAAGTATCTGCCGTTTTTACAAGCCTCAGAATTGCAAGTTGTGCCAGAAATTGGAGTGATTTTATGTCTATAATTTTGACTTTTGACTTGAAAAAACTATATAATTGAATCAAAAGTGATCCCATTGTTGCAAAACATAAATTCAGTAAGCAACTGAGTAATCAAAATGAATCTCCTGTGATACTTTAAAGTAATCTACAAGTATTTAAACTGCTACAGATTCCTTCATCCATTTGGTGTGAAACAGTTGAATGGAAGGCCAATCTAATTACCACCCCCCCCCCATATCCTGAACCTCAGATACTTTGTTACGCTGCATTGAGTTCATTCACCAGAAGAATACATAATACCTGTGTTCCAGAAATGCCAAGACTGGAAAAAGGAAAGCATGCGGGGAGCCAGATAAAGGTTTACATTTGTAAAGCTATAAAACCAGGGCAAATATTACTGGTACTGTGCTTAGGGACATATCAAGATTAAAGGACAGCTTTCTTCAGTTTTTACAGCCCAAAATACATTAAGATACATTTTCATCACTATCACGCAGGTACTTCAGTGCCAATTTGCTGAAGCCCAAATGGAACCTGCAGCACGCATTACTCTTTTGCTCATCAAGCTTTCCTGTTGGTCCTTCCCCCAAATAGTCACCTCAGAATGGAGTTTTGTGTCTTTTGAAGCCAGTTGATTAAAGTCCTAGGATATTTATTTTGGACCTTAAAGCATAGTAGCTTTTACCACTGCCTCTGTCTTCGTACTTCAAAGAAAATTCATATTTATTAAGCAGACGGTATGTGTTGGATGTTTTCCATGTGTCAGTTCACATTGCCCTCCCCAAAATGTGTGAGATAGGAATCATTGGTTCCAGCTTATAGGAGACTGAGAGGCAGACATGAGCTTATTGCTGTTACAAGGTGGAGCCAGTCTTCAAACCCAGGTCTTTGAATTTCAAAGCCCACACATTACCATTAATTCTATCAGCCTCTGGTGTTAGGAAAGAAGTCTTCCAGGATATCACAGCAACATCAAGGGGACATTCCAAATATTTAGCAACCCAAGTGACACACTGTGGAAGCCACTGTTCCCATTTGAAAGCAACTCCGTGGAGCACTGGCCAGTGGAGAGTGACTGTAGACTCAGGCGTCCTGATGGCACCAGTCATCTGGCCCCAGGGATATAGGGGCAAGGGCCTGCTACAGTGGGTGGTGGTGACAGTAGAAACACACAGGGACAGCTTGCAGAAATGCTCAGAGCAGAGGCCATTGTTCTTCAACCAGCTGGTTTGGAAGCACTTAAATATTTTAACAACCAGTGATACCATACCATTTTGTTCTAAGAGTAATGACAAATGTACAAGAGCTGGGAATGGATCCTGGTCTAAACACGATAGAGCAACCAATGGATACTCATATGTAGAGACAGCGCCACTGGGCCAGCATGGAAGAGAAGTCTAACTTCAGCCTAGTCCCTGTCCGCGGTCCTTCAGGCTGGCTCCTAAAAATGTCTGCATTTGCTATGATGTTCGGTTTGGCATTTGTTGGAAACCTGCTTTGTGTCAAGTATTGAAGGCTCCAGCTTCAAACTGCATCTTCTGTGGTTTCAGGTTGAACTCCACACTGGCTCTTTGGGGGCATTTTCTGGTTATCTGGTTATCAGTGCTGGTTATCTGTTGGACCTGAATGCTTTTATTTTTGTCTATCTGGCTTTTCCATTCATATTATCTTATTTTGCTTATTTTACATTATTTCTTATAAAAGTTAGAGATATACATAGTTTAAAGAGTCAGATAATGTCGTAGGTTTCCTGAAATTCTGAAAAACAGCAGTTTCCCGCCCAGGCCACCTTCATTTCATTTTCCATTCCCCAGAGGTAACCTCTTGATAACTTTCTTACCATTTTCTTTTGGCATTTACCCCCTTTCAGTTACCTGCTAATGCCTAAAAAACCATCTCGAAACCCTGTAGCTTAGAACAGCAGCTGGTTTTTTGCTCATGATTCTGCAATTCAGCCTGAACTGGACACGTGGCTGCCCTCAGGTGCCTGGAGAATCACTGGGGGTGGCCGGAATGGCTGAGGGCTCCCTGGCTGGTCTCACGTTTTCCCTGCTGTCATCCTCCAGTGATTCTCTCTCTCCAGGTGGCCTCTAGTTCAGCAGGGGAGGTGAACTTTTCACAGGGCCACTGGCTGCCAAGAGTGTAGTCAGAAGCCGAAAGGCCTCTAAGGCCGGGGCGTTGGAGCCACCCACTCCCACTTCTGCCACATTCCACGGGACAGAGCAGGTCATGGGGCCTGCCTAGATTCCAGGGGAAGAAAGTGGACTTGCGCATGGAGGGCTGGAAGGAATTGCTGGTAGTCCTTTATGACGATGATCTGCCATGACCCCCGTATCTCTCCGTGACATGCTTATGGTGCTCTTGCTTCTTTTTTTTTTTTTTTTCATCTTAGGCATTATATACAGCCTTCCTTTTTATAGCAGAAGAGCGTTTTGTTATCTGTCACCTTTTATTTTCCCCTAACAACCCTCGCAGGCATCTCCTGTTCCTGTCCACCTTTCTAATGCAGTTACAGCGTAATCTCAGATCCATATTCAGTGTTGATATTATTGTGACAATGTCAATGCGATTCACAGCTGAGTCATATTTCTTGCATAGCTTTTTGTTTCCCCCCACCGAGTTAATAATCTTCTTGCTATTTTAGCTCCTCATACATACATCATTATTCATCTCCAAAGTCCCTTCTACTTTCCCAAATCTCTCCTCTGTGTGTTCAAACGTGTTAGGAATTCTTTCATTTCTATCTTCTCGAAGAAATCTTTTCTGGAGCATTCTGACCACCTGAGGGTTAGAGTTAGGTTAGGATATATACACACAGACACACCCAGACATGCACACACTCAGACACACGCACACACACTGGGTTTGTTGCTTATTTTAGTGCAATGCATTCTCCAATAACTTCCTGAGACAAGTGTGTGTGGGATGTACATTTTTGGGGATTCTGCTGATCTGCAAAGGTCTTTATGTTACCCCCTCATTGAATTGAGAGCATTCTATATTGGAAATAATTTATCCTTAGAATTTCGAAAGCACTGCTGTATTTACTTTAGCTTCCAATTTTGCTGCTAAATGTGAAGCTGATCTTTTTTTCTTTGTAAAATTCTTATAAATGATCTTTTTTTTTCTCTGTCTGGAAGCTTTTAGGATTTTATTTTTGGCTTTAGTGTTCTGAAATTTTATGATGATGAGCCTTGGAGTGGCTTTCTTTCCTTTCTTTGTTCTGGGCAGTGATGGGCTCATTCATCCTGGAAACTCATGTCCTTCAATGCTGGGAAATGTGGTTCACTTACTCCTCCAGTGCTTCCCCCCCTCTGTTCTTTTTCCGGGAAACACCTGTTGTATGAATATCGGACCCTCTAAATTGATTTTCTTTTTTTTGAAACAGAGTCTCGCTCTGTCGCCTAGGCTGGAGTGCAGTGACACGATCTCAGCTCATTGCAACCTCTGCCTCCCAGGTTCAAGCAATTCTCCTGCCTCAGCCTCCCGAGTAGTTGGTATTACAGGTGCACACCAGCACGCCCAGCGAATTTTTGTATTTTTGGTAGAGACGGGGTTTCACCATGTTGGCCAGGCTGGTCTCGAACTCCTGACCTCAGGTGATCCGCCTGCCTTGACCTCCCAAAGTGCTGGGATTATGGGCTGCAAAGTGATCCCAGTGAGCCACTCCACCCAGCCTCTAAATTGATTTTCTAATTTTTCCTTATTTTTACTTTTTTCTATTTATATGCCTTTATTCTACTTTCTGTAATATTTTGACTCCATCTTCAACCCTTCCATTGAGATTTATTTCTGTGATCATATTTTTTAATTTCTAAAAGTTCTTTCTTTTTCTCTTTTTTGAGATGGAGTCATGCTCTGTCACCCAGTCTGGAGAGCAGTGGTGCCATCTCAGATCACTGCAACTTCCGCCTCCCGGGTTCAAGCAATTCTCCTGCCTCAGCCTCCCTAGTAGTTGGGATTACAGGCATGTATCACCATGCCCGGCTAATTTTTGTATTTTTATTAGAGACAAGGTTTCACCATGTTGGCCAGGCTGGTCTCAAACTCTTGACCTCAAGTGATCCACCTGCCTCAGCCTCCCAAAGTGCTGGGATTACAGGTGTCAGCCACCATGCCCAGCCCTTTTTCTCTGATGGTTGCTTTTTTATAGCATCCTGTTTTCCAGATATATTATCTTCTCTTATCTCTGTAAGTGTATTAATGGTATTTGTTTTTTTCTGAGGTATTAATTTTCCTGCATAATGTAGATTTCATCTCATTTGCTTTATCTGGTTTCTTTATTTTCATCTTTGTCTTTTCATGTTAGAGGTTGTGTCAGTTGTCTGATGACCCTCGACTGTCTTATTTAAGAGCAGAACAATACACAGGTCAATTGGAAACTTTTGTACTGGTGGGTTTTGTGAACTGTGACCATCACTCTAAGTTTACCTGGTTGGGCTGTTCCACTGGGAACCTCCTGGAATTAGAACCATTAGTTTATTTTTTTATTAGCTGGTCAAATTCCCCAGAGAAGAACCTTCTAATCTTTACCATGGAGGGGACTTTCTGGCTAAGTGGGAGAAGAGGACCCGGGGTCTGAGCATTCAGTTGGTAAACTTTCGCCTTTCCCATGATTTCATTACAGTTCCTGTCATTTCCTGTTCCTGGTGTCCACTAGACAAGAGAACTTTTGTTTTAATGTTTCCAAGTAATAAACCTTGAATCTTCTGCTGTGGTTAGGCAGGGGCAGTCACCCAGCTCTTTGGGTGGGCAGCTCCAACTCCTTCTCTTTTTTTCACATACTATACAAATCATCCACTTAACGTGTACAATTCAATGTTTTTTTGTTATATTCACATATTTTTTATTCATCATTATAATCAATTTCAGAACAGTTTCACCACCCTAAAAAAGAAACTTCTACCCATTAACAGTCACTCCTCAGTTCCCCTAAAAACCACCAGCCCTAGGCAAACATTAATTGCTTTCTGACTCCAGACTCTCCTAATGTAAACATTTCATATAAATTGAATCACACAATGTGTGTGTGTGGTTTTTTTTTTGTGACTGTCCTCTTTTACTTAGCATGATGTTTTTAAGGTTTATCTATATTGTAGTATGCATCAGTGCTTCATTTTTTATTGCTGAATAATATTCCACTGTATAGACATACCACAGTTTATCCATTTGTCAGTCAGTGAACATTTGGCTTGTCTCCCCTTTTTTTTGCTATTATGAATAATGCTGCTATGAACATTCGTGTGCAGATTTTTGTATGGACATATGTTTTTATTTCTGGTAGGTATAAACCTAGGAGTAGAATTGCTGGATTGTATGGTAACTTTATGTTTAACTTTTTGAGGAACAGCCAGACTGTTTTCCATGGTGGCTGCACCATTTTACATTCCCACCAACAGCATATGAGGGTTCTGATTTCTCCCTATCTTTGCCAACACTTATTATCTATCTTTTTGGTTATAGCCAACTGCTTCTTAAACTTATGTTCCAACAGTCGTCCTATTTTAGCCTCACCTTTATTCCCAAATTCCTAAGCCTGTTCAGGATTCTGCAATATCAATCATTGCCTCTTAGCTTTCCCGGCTGCTAGCACAGGCTTCAGTTTCATGAGTGTACGGGTCAGTCACCATCATGGTGTGGAACCCCTGGGTCCCACAGACCTGTGTCTTCCTCTTGGTCTGGCCACTCATAAGCTGTGAGACCTTAGGTCAAATTAATGTAATTTCTCTGAGCCTTGGTTTTCTCATATGTAAAACAGAAACATAATAAAATGCGGCCAGGTGTGGTGGCTCACACCTGTAATCCCAGCACTTTGGGAGGCTGAGGCAGGCAGATCACTCGAGGCCAGGAGTTTGAGGTCAGCCTGACCAACATGGCAAAACTCCATCTCTACTAAACATACAGAAATTAGGCAGGTATAGTGGTGCAGGCCTGCAATCCCAGCTACTCTGAGGCTGAGGTGGGAGGATTGCTTGAACCTGGGAGGCAGAGGTTGCAGAGAGCTGAGGTGGTTCCACTGCACTCTAGCCTAGATGACAGAGCAAGATTCTGTCTCAAAAAAAAAAAAAAAAAGAAAGAAAAAAAAAAGAAACATAGCAAAATGTGAAATAGCTGGCATGCAGCAGGTACTGACTAAATATGTTAGTCTCTTCTCTTCCCTAAACATGGTGAGTATGCAAAAAGAGAAAGACTTTATATTTTTCCTTTAGGAATTCATGAACTAGTGGGAAAGAGAGAGACATGTATAACTCTAATTTCCTTAATTTTCAACAGCTACTGTTGAGTGCCTATCATGCGTCATAAATGTGTTAGTTGTTGAGGGTACAATGTGATGAGTTTCCTGTCTTCAAATGGCTTTCCATCTGGAGGAGTCAGAACCAGAACTGGAATATAAGGCAGATAGAGTTAAGTGCTGTCACACTGATTCAAGGGAACATACAAGAATGAGAGGTAAATTCTGACTGTAGTGCTAGTGTCCAACTTGGTCCACAGATTGACTGGAACATGTTAATATGGATGACTGTCACCTCTAAGCCAACAGAACCAAACTTCACTTGGACTCATGGTTCTCTGAAATAGCAAAGTGCAAAGAATAAATCAGCAGCCAAATTCTGTCCAACATTCTGTGTCACAAAATCTCTGGCCCCAATGTGGCTCTGTGCCAGTTACTAAGGAAAGTAGAAAAAGATAAAAATCACATTTCAAAATAGGTGAGCAAAATATAACATAGCCTGTAAGATTAAAATGAAAATGCAAAAGTTCACCTGTGGGAGCCAAGAAAATCTGAGCTTCAGACAGAATAAATCTTAAACACTTTCTTCATTTAATATGTTAAGGTTGCTTCTTGCCTGCAGACAGACTGCTGTCAGAAACAGGGATCAAGTTATGACCACTGCAGGACTTAGAGGTCTTAAATCTTAACCAAGTCCTTATTCATGTAGGAGTGTGGCAGCTATGTGGCTATGACTGTCAGAGATAGACATTGGAAAGTGTAAGTTGCTAAAGAGACTGACCTCAGAAGAATCTCCTTATCTGAGTACATCACTTTTGCAGGCCCTGATACTGTAAAGACAATCTGGGATACAACACATTGAGCTTGGGTCTATATGGTGTGAGGAAAAGGTTTGAGAACAGAATATAGCATCGCACATCGTATCAGGCTATTTGTCTTCATGAAAACCTGACTGTCAGCCCTTGTGGGCCCTAGCATAGCCTTCTGCCCTCTAGCATGTTTTAGTCATTGGGAACACTGACTACTCATTCTCTTTCCTGTGGCTATTGTTGCTTGATGTAAATCATCTCCACAACCCACAAGCCCCACCAGCTTTACCCTCTTCCTCTTCCTCAAGTCCCTAAACACCCAACTGTTCTATCAGCCTGAATCAGCTGTTTGCTAACTGAGCAGCTGGGAACATCTGGGAGTGGGCCTGGGGGAACACCTAAGCGAGTGAACTGTGCACCAAGCTTTTTCTGCCCTGAATCCACCCAACTCTTAAGGGTAGCAAAAGAGGATTCTGAAGTCAACTTTTGAAAACATTGGCTAAAATAAAGTTAACCATTTTTTTCTTCTCTTTGCACATCTCACAGTCTCTGATAGTTCCAAAACCATTATGAATTTCCAAGACAGGGATATAATATGCAGTGTTTTCCAATCTCTATCCTCCCCCCCAAAAAAACCCCAAGAAACAAAAACATTGAGAGAGACTGATTTAAGGCACTTCTGTATAATTGCAGTCAGAAGTAATGTGTGGTAACTCACTTGTACCCCTCATGTCTCTTGTGATTTTCTCTCTAATTTTAGAGTTGGATGAGATAGAGACTATTTTATTCTTTTAGTGGCTGTTAAAAGAATCCCTAATCCTTTTCGGATGAGGGTTAAGATGAGAAGCAGGGAACGGAACCCACCCTGTGCTTTATGATGGGTGGCCTGTGAGGCCTTTGTTTTCTTGAACTCCTCATGGGTTTGGACATGTTAATTTGGAGGTAGAAGCAGGACACAGCTAAATTGCTTTAATAACAAAAATATGTGAAATTTGAAGTTCCCAGGGAAATTTCAGGAAGGAGAGAGAAGTCAGTCAGACTAAATGCTGCGTGGGAAAAAGATTAGAGAGGGAAAAGAAAACAAACAAACAAACAAGCTAATGGCAGCCCTGCTGAAATGAAGCTTTTGGGGGAGAATAGACATGTCTAATGGGAAATTTTAAGCTGTTTGCTATCAAGGGTGCAGCATGAACCTCCCCTCTTGTTTCCACTGTGACATCGTCAATGATGTTTCTGTGGCCCACAGTGCCTGAGTGTGAGCGGATTCTGCTGCAGAGGTGGCACAGTGGTGGAAAGGATAGAGCTGGCCAAGGGCACGGATGTCTGGGTACCATTGATGCTGATATTCATGTCTCATCAACTCCGCTAGGCTGTAAGCGTGTGTTTATTGAATGAATGAAAAAACAAACGAATGGATATCTAAGCAGACTCAGCAGGTCAGGGTTTCTCTTAAACGGAGAATAGATGAGGCTGCAGCTATTAACACGACAGATTACCACATCAAGCATTAATAGGACAGTAATTAATAGTAAGTAAAGCAGGAACGGAGTGTGGGCTTGATGTGTGTTTGTGGAGGTAGCCAATCACTGAATCAGAGAAAAAGATGCTATTCTCTTGGTTGTAAGCAAGTTCTTCCATGCAGAAAGAACTAAAGCTTAAATCCCTGCCATAAGAAGACTACTTTGAGTATAAATACCTGGCCTTCTAGATTCCAAACCAAGATCTCTTCCCTTTCTGCAGAATAAGGAGACAATGGTGAAATACAAAGATATCACACCTCTCTGTTTTCTGTTAGAAATAACCACTGTCTCACATGTGAATTTTTTTTTTTTTTTTTTTTTGATACAGAATCCCGCTCTGTCGCTCAGGCTGGAGTGTAGTGGTGCGATCTTGGCTCACTGCAAACTCCACCTCCTGGATTCAAGCGATTCTGCCTCAGCCTCCCGAGTAGCGGGGATTACAGGCACCTGCCACCACTCCTGGCTAATTTTTGTATTTTTAGTAGAGATGGGTTTTCGCCATGTTGGCCAGGCTGGCCTCGAACTCCTGACCTCAGGTAATCTGCCTGCCTCAACCTCCTAAAGTGCTGGGATTACAGGTATGAGCCACCACGCTCCAGCATCACATGTGATTTTATAAATACATTGTAACAAACAAATATTCTGAGCTTCACCACATTGTGTTTATAGATAGCATACATCTTGGGTTCTCTATAATATTTCAAGGTTCAGATATAGCTAGATCATGTCTCTTTTGGGGATTGAAAAAAACTATCACAGAGGCTTCATTTCCCCTATATGCCTCTCTTTCTTGAAAGCCAAGATTGGGCGGGCACGGTGGCTCACTCCTGTAGTCCCAGCACTTTGGGAGGCCAAGGCGGGTGGATCACCTGAGATCAGGAGTGTGAGACCAGCCTGCCCAACATGGCGAAACCCCATCTCTACTAAAAAAACAAAGAATTAGCTGGGCTTGGTAGCAGGCGCCTGTAATCCCAGTTACTCGGGAGGCTGAGGCAGGAGAACTGCTTGAACCCAGGAGGCGGAGGTTGCAGTGAGCCAAGATCACACCACTGCACTTCAGCCTGGGTGACAAAAACAAAAGTCTATCTCAAAAAAAAAAAAAAAAAAAAAAAGAAGTCAAGATAAGGGACCATGACTTACTCACCTCTGAAGTCACAGCCTGGCGGTCTCTGCCATGGTGAGTGCTAAGAACATGCCTTTGAGCTGAGCTGCCTGTGAGAGAAAGCTGTGTGCTGGGGCAGTAATGGACCGAGTCAGACAGGGTCCCCTAGAAAGGCCTGGCTTTGGCACCTCTTACTTGTCATCAAAAAGTGTTGGCCGGACACAGTGTCTCATGCCTGTGATCCCGGCACTTTGGGAGGCTGAGGTGGGTGGGTCACCTAAGGTCAGGAGTTTGAGACCAGCCTGACCAATATGGTGAAACCTCATCTCTACTGAAATTACAAAAATTAGCTGGGTGTAGTGGCGGGTGCCCGTAATCCCAGCCTCAGGAGGCTGAGGCAGGAGAATCACTTGAACCCAGGAGGTGGAGGTTGCAGTGAGCCGAGATCGCACCACTGCACTTCAGCCTGAGCAACACAGCGATATTCCATCTCAAAAAAAAAAAAAAAAAAAAAAAAAGTGTTCCTCCTGGACAATAGACACTGGGGCCTACTTGAGGGTGGAGGGTGAGAGGAGGATGAGGATTGAAAAACTACCTGTCAGGTACTATGCTCACTTCCTGGGTGATGAAATAATCTGTCCACCAAACCCCCACAACACACAATTTACGCATGTAACAGAGATGCACATGTACCCCCTGGGCCTAAAATAAAAATTGGAAAGAAAAAAAGTGTCCTTTAGTTGTGCAATTAATATGAAATTGTGTCTGCACAGTGCTTGCCCTTCCTAGACCTTTACCTGGAAGAACTGTAAATGAGCAGTTCTTTATAGATGTAATAAGGAATCTCATGTCTACTTTAGGAATGAGATTTTAGGTCTTTTGATAGAAAGGTTGGGTGATAAAACATCTCTCTCTCTTTTTTTTTTTTGGAGGTGTAGTTTCATTCTTGTTGCCCAGGCTGGAGTTCAATGGCACGATCTTGGCTCACTGCAACCTCAGCCTCCCAGGTTCAAGCGATTCTCCTACCTCAGCCTTTCAAGTAGCTGAGATTACAGGCATGTGCCACCACATCTGGCTAATTTTGTATTTTTAGTAGAGATGGGGTTTCACCATGTTGGGCAGGCTGGGCTCGAACTCCTGACCTCAGGCGATCTGCCCACCTTGGCCTCCCAAAGTGCTGGGATTACAGCCATGAGCCACTGCGCCCGGCCGACATCTCTCTTCTTTCCATGGTGGGTCTACATTTAGGAATTTCCACAGTAAGGCTGCCTTTTGAAGTGCATTTACTGCGAAACCATCGGTTGGTCCCAGTTACCCATCGGAAGGAGGGTGGGAAGGGTTTGGTTGTCATTGTAGGAGTTATGTTGGCTCCTGAGAGGCAACAATTAGTGAAGGAGATGACCCCAGAGCCGAGACATTTAAAAACAGGGGCTTTAGGGTCAGTTGCCTAAAGATAACTTGACCCCTTGGGTGGTCAGTTATTTCTGTGAGCAGGAAAAGTTTCTGTTCACAGGAAGCATGATGACAACAGTAAATTCATGCACACATGTGAGGAAGATATCGGAGAGGAACATTGAATTAATGTAGCATGACAGGGAGTGGCCAGGTGGTCCGGAAAGGCATCTCGAAGGGTCGCACTTTAGCTAAGACCTGAATTCGAAGGAGTCACATTAAGAACAGGGGAAGTGCATCCCCAGCAGCAGGAGCTGCCAGTGTGGAGACCCCTGCCGTCTCTTCCAGAAAGCCTCGTGTGATCTGTGAGCAGAAGGAAAGCTGCTGTGACAAGCAGGGGCGATGAAGCAGGTGGAATCCTGCCCCACCCTCTGCTTCTGTGCCCCTTGCCAGGGTTAACATTGTGTCTCTTCTTCTCTCACAGACGACTTCGCAGAGGAGGAGGAGGTGCAATCCTTCGGTTACAAGCGCTTTGGTGAGTCCAAACAAAGCTGTGTTCCTTCTCAGTGGTCAACCTGGGATGCAGCCACAGACCCTCAGAGACCATTGGCAGGCCACTGGCAGGCCCTTCATGCACATGGGTGTTTGTGGCTCTGAGGTCCAATTTTGGCTGGAAAGTGAGTGTCTGTGTCCCAGGGGGAGGGTTTCTCACAATTCTGAGGGGCCATGGGACAGGAGCTGCACCCAGGCATTGGCAAGTGATGGGATGTTTATGGGTCTGCTGAATATAAAAGAGACAACGTACTAGACAAAGTGTGGTGGGAAAGGCAAATCTGTGACAAGGCAGGAGCAAAATACCTGGAATTTTTCGATTTTGTTATTCAGAAAACATCTTTGCTCAGGCCTTACACTCCTAACCTAGTGTTCATGGATGAGTGAGAGGGAGACTTCTTCCAAGAATCTGCCTGGACACAGGTGCTCTGTGGCAGGCTGGGGAATGGCCCCCAAAGGTGACAGCACCCTGAATCCTGAAACCTGAATGTTACCTTATGTGGCACAAAGGACTTTGTAGGTGTGATTAAGTTGAAGAGCTTGAGATGGGGAGATGATCCTGGGTTACCTGGGTGGGCCTTGAAAGCCATCACAAGGGTCCTTGTAAGAGAGAGGCAGAGGGAGATGTGACTGCAGAGAGAAGGTGATGTGAGGATGGAAGCAGAGATTTTTGTTACGTGCTCTGGTCAAGGAATATAGGTGGCCATTAGAAGCTAAAAACGCAAGGGCATTAATGGATTCTTCCTTCAGAGCCTCAGGAGGGAGAGCTGTCCTTCCCATATTTATATTTCAGCTGACTGAAGGTGATTTTAGGCCGCTGGCCCCCAGAACTGTAAGAGGAGAAGCCTGTATTGTTTAAGCCAGCACGTTCGTGGTAATCTTTTACAGCAGCCGCAGGAAACTCATACATGCCCTCTGCCTCCCAGGCTGCTGCACCTGGTGCTCTTCTTTGCTTTGACCTTGCTTCTCTTTGACCTTGAAATGCCAGTGGTCATTGCAGAGTTTCAAAGGCAGCTCCAGGGATTGGAGGATTTTCCCAACAGCTTGTTTCTGTGCTTGGCCAGAGGAAATGGAGAAGGATAGAGGAGAAAAGAGTATGTGTGAGTGAGTGTGGTGAGTGTGTGTGTGTTTTTGTGTGTGTGTGTGTGTGTGTGTGTGACAGAGAGAGAGAAAGAGAGAGAGAGTATGAAAATGAATGAATCTATTTCCTGTTGCTTAAAAAAAATCCTGGCTGGACTTTGATTAAAATTAACAACCCCCAGCTGCTCTGGCTTCCGCGTTGCTTTAGCATTTTTCCTTCTGGACATACACGTCTGCATTACTTTCTGGGAAAACATACGACTTTAAAATAGGAATGCAGTTGGCACCAAGCTCATCTCTCCTGCGTTGGTTCCCTGGCAGAGCGGCCTGCATGCAGCCCCGTCGACCCTCCTCCGTGCTCCTGTTCCTCATCTACACGATTCCATGTTTCTGCGATGGGACCATGGCCTTGTGTTCTCCTTTCCCGGGGGGGACTCACTGAAGGCAGCAGTAGGAGTGAAGATGAAACCAAGAATTATAAAGGAAAACAAACAAAACAACACAGAAAGATAGGAATCAAGAGGAAAACCAAACTTGTCAAAATAAGGCAAAATAAATGTGGAGATGCCTACGTGTTTTGGAAATCAGTAGAAATATGAAGAACCGAGAGAGAAAGTCTCTTTAGAAAGGGTGACCTTGAGAGAAAATTTTTTGTAAATTTCTCAGCCATGTTACCAGTTAGATGGGTGGGGATTTGGTGAAAAACACACAAAAAAGTACATTGCTGACAGGTTTTAATTTATGGTGGTTAAGTTATGCATGGGAGTTGCAACATATGACTCACAGGAGACGTGATAACCACTTACAAATATTAGAGAGCACAAACAGAGGCTGGAAGAGAGTGATGCCAAGCGGTACAAATAGAAGAGGACGAAATTAAAATGGGAAAACTTGGAATAGTCTATGAAAGAGACATTCCTGATGCTGAGAATTCTTGGATTCTGCCTCTAGGCAAGGCGATGGATATCCAGCATAGGGCCAGAGTAGATCTTTGCAGATGGAAGAGTCTTTGAGAATGTTTGTGTATTTTATTTTATTATTTTAGTTTTGAGACAGGGTCTTGCTCTGTCATTCAGGCTAGAGTGCAGTGGTGCAATCATAGCTCACTATAACCTTGAATTCCTGGGTTCAAGCAATCCTCCTGCCTCAGCCTCTCGAGTCGCTAGGCCTACGGGTATGTGCCGCTATGTCCAGCTAATTTTTAAAATATTTGTAGAGACAGTATCTTACTATCTTGCCCCAGCTGGTCTTGAACTCCTGGGCTTAAGCAATACTCCAGCCTCGGCCTCCCAAAATGCTGAGATTACAGGCGTGAGCCACTGCACCCAAATGAGATGATTTAACTCTGCCTTTATTTTCACCTATAAGGGAGCTGAGGCTCAGATAGATTAAGTCCTTGCTGAAGCAAGTTAGTTGGAGCTGGGGTTAGAAGATTCTGGATCTTCCAACTCTCAGGATAATGTCGTTTTGGGGAAGGGCTCAGCAGTGAAGTGAAGTGGAGGTGACCTTTCAACTTCTGTGTTGTGGAGGGGGACCCTGCAGCTCTGGAACCCTAAAGTGGACTGGACACACAATCTGGTTCCACTGGGGAGGCCTCATCGTGGTTATAGGGCTAGGACTCTGATTCTTTAGAAGGTAAATGAGTTTTCATTTCCTAAGAAGTGGCCAATTGAATCCAGCAGGACCCAAGAACCCATTTCTTCAGGCATGGTTCAACTTTAACCATTGAAGGAAGACCAAGTCCTTTCCATGTGGCAGGTTGATAGTAAGGTGGTAAGTGGAAGGTGTCCAGAGACATGTCAACCCTCTAGGCCCTGCCCCTAATCACTCCTGTGTCTTGAAACCAGCTACTTAAACTCGGTGGGTCTCAGATGCTGCCTCTGCCCAACCAGCAGGGGGACACCTGCCAAGGTAGGTGAGTCTACCTCACAGGGCTTTGGTGAGGTTAAGAGAGATGTCAGATGGACAAGTGCTTTGAAGTTACAACACTATAAAAACACAAGACTGTGTTATCACTCGCCTGAGATTTGGGGCTATTAGCACTCTCTCAACGTTTTGATACAGCCACTGCAGAATATCAAAGTGTGACAGACCTGAAAACTTATTCCTGAAGAAATGTAAAGGTGTGATTTTCTTCTAAAGACGGTAACATTGTAGCCTTCTATAGTTGCAAAAATAGACTGGATAACATAGAGGGTTTAGTTATTGTTTAATTTGAGGTATATATTGCTTGTGCAAGTATGATAAACACAACCCGAATTTAGACTACAGATGAGCCAGAGGTTGGTTATTCACAGGGCAAAGGAGCCATTGTTTTAGCAGATCACTACTGGGTGGGCCTGTTTCCGAAGTTATTCATATAGAGAGTTATGATTCAGAGGTGTTTGCTACATAAAGTCAAGGCTGTTTACATAATAATATTGTGCTTTTTCAAATTTAGCATATTATTACAGTAAAGAGCAAAATGCACGATCTTCTCCAGTGATCTAGCGTGGTGTTGTATTTGGTGCAGTCACCCCTTGTTTACTCAGGGATTCATTATTGCATTTTAGTCTCAACCAGGTCTTCTGTTTTTCTTCAGTCTTTCCATATACCAAGCTTGTTCAGCCCCATTCCCAAAGTTCTGGGCAGGTGTCTAAAGAGGAGATGGAGTTTGGTCTGATGGTTTTGTCACTTCTTTGCTCCTCTGACAAAAGCGTCAATGAGGGGAGACTTTGAAGGGTTAATTAAGTGAGCATTTTCAAGCTTTAATCAGGCTTTGAGGGTCAGCGTTTCTTGGCCTCAGTATGCAGAGCTAATTGGGACGTAACTATAGTTACAATTTGGCAGAGTTCATTTTCTGGGACATGGGGCACCAGTATATTTTTATTTTCCATAGACATGATATATACTACCACGAAAGTGATATTTTTCTACTTATTTCCCAGTTACCTTTTTCATTAAAAGCATCACACATGGCTCTAGAATCCATTATTATTATGCTTAGCAGAAAGGGAAAGAGAGGCAGCACCACCCGCATGGCCTGGGCCCTCCCTCCGGAGCCTGCATTCTCCCTTTCTGCGCTGGGGGTGGGGGCGCTAGACTGACTTTGTTTCATTGATTGGTCGCAATGGGTTCTCTTCTGTTATTTTTGGAATCTGATCCGGTATGATAATAGACGTCCAAAGTTAGGATGATGGAGGAGCAAGAGATACATGGTTCAGCCTGTGAAAATCACGGGTGGAGTTAAGGGTTTCCAGTGAGCAACTGTGGGCAGCTGGGAACATTTGTTGTTTGTATTTGACAAACAAAGCTTTGACAGAATTGCTTCTTTGGGGCTCAGGCATAGGAATTATTAATAGCTATGAGAGAAAAAGATCTGAAAAATGGCAAACTGTGAAACAGTAACAAAAAAGTAAAAGGAAGCATTCTCTGTGGAGTAGATTCAAGTTTTTTTTTTTTTGTAAAAACTAAGTGGGAGAGTTCTAAGGGGATTGCTGAAAAATTATTTAGGGGTTACAGTCCAAAACGGGGTATCAGATGTCTTTTCCTTTGAGATCAGTAAGCGTGTTCTTTGAAGCATGTCCTGGAATAGTTTTGTTTATCCACAACTTCACAGGTCTCTCTATAGCTAAAGCTTCAAACAAGCCAGGCTTTAACTTTCCCCTTTCTTTCCTCAAAAAATAGTTGCAGATTAGCAAGTATATTTTTAACAGTTTGGCCCACACGGTGCCGAGCGTGTTGAAGCAGCCTGAGAAATCTGTGCTGAAGAGAACCCAGCCCTGCCCCTCAGTGCCCCTGCCTCATGCCTTACCGTCACCGTCCCCTGCTTCCAAACCCAGCCTCCAAAGAGATAAACACATGGAACTTCTAATTCATGGCTCTAGTTAAATTATTGAGCTGTTTCTTGCCAAGAGGTTTAGAGAAACTAACGTCTAAAAGCATAGAGGACTACTGAGGCTTCTGAAAAATCACAGCACGGATATGCTTAACCATATAGCCAGAAAGGAAGATTCTTTCTGAGGCACATGGCGAGTGTCTGCTTTTAATGCCAAGAGATTGAAAGAGTTTACCAAGAGGATGCCAAACTCTCTTTGGGAAGCTGCTCAAGATAAACACTTGGATGCCTCTACTTCTTGTTGCTGGGCTTGTAGGGAGCAGGCTGCCTGTCTCTTCTTTCCTGGGACTCTTCCTGGAATCCTGGCTTCATCTTCTAATTTGGAGAAGGCGTCGATTTGAAGCCATCTATCTCCGACAACAAGGAGGGCTCCAGGCATCCCTCTCACCGCAGCCCTGCAGAAAGCTGACCCATTCCCTGATGGGAATGCCAGGAATTTCCATCATTTCCTGTGGAGAACGACTGAATAAGCACAGTGAGAGGCTGTCCTTCCAGAGGCACCTTTTCCAAACATTTCTAAGTGAGGCACAGGACTGACACTGGGAGGAAGGTGAAGAGCAAGGGAACAGTGGAACTCGGTGCTCCTGGTGGGGTTTCTTTGAAATGTCCAAAACCATTTGCATCAAGTTAAGGGGAGAGTTTCATTTATGTGGTTTTACAAATCCTAATGGAGTTGGTATTTCTGATTTTATTTATTTATTTATGTATTTATTATTGTTTTTGAGACGGAGTTTCGCTCTTGTTGTCCAGGCTGGAGTACAGTGGTGTGATCTCGGCTCACTGCAACCTCCGCCTCCCGGGTTCAAGTGATTCTCCTGCCTCAGCCTCCTGAGTAGCTGGGACTACAGGCGCCCACCACCACGCCCAGCTAACTTTTTTGTATTTTTAGTAGAGACGGGGTTTTATCATGTTGGCCAGGCTGGTCTTGAACTCCTGACCTCAGGTGATCCACCCACCTTGGCCCCCCAAAGTGCGGGGATTACAGGCGTAGCCACCAGGCCTGGCCTCTGATTTAATAAGAATTCGGTGTCAAAATGGCATGTGAGGAACTCAGTGCAAAAGAGATTCTCAGGCTGACTCAGCTGGAAGGGGAGTCACAGAGTAGCTCTTTATCTGGCCCCTGTATCCTCTGCTTCCAGGCAGGCAGGTGGGGCTCCTAAATGCTGAGAAAGGGAGTTCCTTGGCTGTCACTGCTTTTTATATAAACTGAGGAGATTTCATAATCTTTATCACTATACATGATAACCACAGGCTCCCTTGGCAACACCATGCACCTAGGTTTCCCTTCTTCCTGCCAAGAGGACTTCTCACTGGTTAGGTCAGACCCTCCTTGCCTTGTCTTCCCTGCCCATCAGTAAAAAAAAAGGTTCAACACCACATTCCATGTGATTATGATCTGTTTTAAACCATGTGAAGAGAAAGTCATGTGAAAGAAACCATTAAACACTCCTTCGTGGATATCTATTATGTGCCAGGTGGTTTCCCACCCATTAGTTCATTGAATTCCCCCAGAAACCCTTTGAGGTGGGAATTATATGTGGTTTACAGTTGAAAGCCAAAGCTCCCAAGGTTGGTGGCATGGCCAATGTTGGAGTTAAGCCTGATTTCAGGCCTCAGTGTTCTTTCTGCTCTACTCGTGACTGGGAAGCTCACAGACACGGCCATACTCAAGCATCCCAAAATTTTAATGGAAAAGCAAGTCATCACAAATGATCCTGGACTAAATCAGCAGCTGTTGATATGGTCTTATATTTCACAATTTCATAATATGTGTCATATTGAACACTTGAGCCCTGAATTTTCCACCATTTAAAGTACAACTCCTCCTCCCCACTCTCCCTGGTTTTCATTCACTTATGAATCCTGGTAGGGCTGTGGGAAGGAGAAGGGTGGAATAATTTGTTTTTCCCACAATTGAGTTGAAACTGAATGTGGTTTGTTTTTATTTTTGGAAAAGTTAAAGAAAAAAAAAATCTACTCAGCTCTGTTTTGGTTAAGACAGCATGAAGACATTTAGGTTGTTTCCAATGTTGTTGAGGGGTAGAGTGGGAAAGAGTTTCCCTTTTGGTAGCAACTGCAAGCAACTTAAGACAAATGGACTCTGAAACTTTCCTTAAAAGATATGAGTTGAGGCTGGGCGCTGTGGCTCACGCCTGTAATCCCAGCACTTTGGGAGGCTGAGGCAGGCGGATCACCTGAGGTCAGGAGTTCGAGATTAGCCTGACCAACGTGGAGAAACCCTGTCTGTACTAAAAATACAAAATTAGCTGAGCGCTGTGGCACACGCCTGTAATCCGAGCTACTCGGGGAAGCTGAGGCAGGAGAATCACTTGAACCTGGGAGGCGGAGGTTGCAGTGAGCTGAGATCACGCCACTGAACTCCAGCCTGGACAACAGAGTGAAACTCCGTTTCAAAAAAAAAAAAAAAAGGAGATTTGAGCTGGAGATTTGAGCTGTTCATTTGGAGGCCCCTTGGAAAGAGGAAAGCTGTCCTTGGGCCATGGATTTTGAGAAAAAACTACGGTCCTCTGCAAAGTTGTGAACTAGAGTGTCTCTTTTTCTCTCTCACTTTCTCCCTGGTGCCCTTTGTGTTCAGTCTACACTGTGGGGTTGCGGGGGAGGTGGTGCCCAGGAAGCAAGGCTTTAGAGTCAGACAGTCCTGATTCACATAATGGTTTTGTCTTTTACTAGCTAAGCCTCATTTTGTGTATCTGTGAAATGGGTATGACAAGTATATAGTGTGTATTCTTTGGAGGATTGATATTTTATTATTGATATTATATATATTGATATTATTGATATTATAAAACCATAATATATATGGGGGCCAGGTATACAGTAGGTCTGCACTAAATTGTGGCTATTATTAAACTGCTGACTGCTCCCACCCCTCCCACTCTGCTCTTTCCTCTCTCCCAGGTGCCCCAGGTCTCCCCTTGTGAAGCCCAGCAGTCCTCATTCTCTCTGATCCTTCTCACCTTATTCCCTCCCTCCCTCAAAATCTTACTGCCCTCCCTCCTATATTCTGTGCCCTGTAGCAGCCTAGTAATTTGTTCAGGGAATTCCAAAGGAGTCTATTTTCTTTTCTTCTGTTGTTTTTCTTCTTCTTCTTTTTTTTTTTTTTTTTTTTTTTGAGACAGGACCTCACTGTCACCCAGGCTGGAGTGCAGTGGTGCCATCACTGCAGCCTTGACTTTTGAGCTTAGGCGATTCTCTCACCTCAGCCTCCCAAGTAGCTGGGACCACAAGCACATGCTGCCACTCTAGGCTGATTTTTAAAAAATTATTTTTTGTAGAGATGGGGTCTCATTATGTTGCCTAAGCTGGTTTGAAACTCCTGGCCTCAAATGACCGTCGTGGCCCCAGCCTCCTAAAGTGCTGGGATTGCAGATGTGAGGCACCACGCCTGGCCAGGAGTCTGTTTTCTTGAAGGACATTTTAAAAAGTGGAAAGGGTTGGTGGCCATCAGTAAAGAATAATACTTTTAAGGAAGGTAGCATACTGGGGGGTTGGAGCAGCTTCCATGGAGAGCTGACCTGTCATCATGACTAAGAGAATGTATGCTGGAGCCAGACTGCCTGGGTTCAGTTTCCAGCTTTGCCAGTTACGAGTGAGTAGCCTTGGGCGAATTAGCCTCTCAGTGCCTGAGCATCTTCCTCTAGAATATAGGGATAACTATATTGTCTGCCTGTAGGGTTCTTGTGAGAACTAAATGAGTTAATACTGAGTAGTGCCTTGCGCCTAGAATACGTACATAATCCATACAAGATGGATGGAATGTATCTATTATGAAAAGTAGCACAAATGGTCACAAGGTGGCTACAGTGGGTACGGGCTTTGTTTCAGTACCTTTTTTTTAGAGGCAAAAGAGCTTTCCCCGGGGCCTTCTGTCTACTTTCCCTGTCATCTCATTGACTAACATTGAGTCACAAGTCCTTTTCGAAATTAGTTATGTACAAAGGGAATGGGCTGTCTCTGGTTGGCTTGGACTAATTACTTGGGGAGGAATGGTTGGTGAGGAATAAGCACTTCAGCCACTATTATTACTTGTAACAATAATATCTATAATATATAATGTAATATCATTATATTTCAAATGTAATACTGTTATACAATAATTATTAAAAAGCAACATAATTTATATTATTATTTATATAATCTGATATACTATTATTTATAATTTGTTTCACTTTTAAAATTATTTTATATAAACTTTAAAAATTCAGTTTATCCATAAAATAATTACAAGTTTACTTCCTAATTGTAACTTTGCTATAAATGAAGCTACAAGGTGCTGTTCTAGTTTTTGACAGTTTATAAAAAGAGAAGACATCAAAAACAAGACATCAGCATAATAGAAAAGTGAATGAATGAACAAAAGTCATTTTGTTTTCTGGCTCAGTATTCTCTATAGTCTTAAGCAGATTTTGAATAAAAAACATTTTTTTTTTTTGCAGAAGAGGAACTAAAAAAAAAATGAAAAAAAATGAGAAAGTTCCAAATCTTAGTGAATACAGCTCTTGCCACATGAAACATTGTGAAATTGGGCTCCTGGTCTGAGTCATCACTATAAACGCTTTCTGCTTCTTCTGATATTTTATTTTTATTCTTTTTATAGGTTTTTGAATACTGACATTTGGCCCTGATTGACACATGCTCCTCTTTTTATACACTCTGGTAGTTGTATTTTTTTTTATAAGTGTGAATATTTCCATGCACAGATCAATTTCTTTCACATGTTGCAGAAGGTGGAGGAATTTAGACTTGTTAGGAAAACAAGAGAATCAAACCCAAAAGTCTGCAAAGGTTCTGGCAGAAATCCAGATTGCATTCTTATTCCCAAGGCCTGAAGATGCCCTATAATCTCTAATATTTGAAATAACCTTTCTAACATGTCGTTCTCATTCTGTGAAACAGGAAAATGTAAAAGTAAAATTATTGCTGACATGTAAGATCTCAAACCTTCAACCTAAGATCAAGATTTCCACAGCAGTTTAAATATGTAAGAAATAACTATATTCTTCCCCTTGTTAAAAGCATCTGGATGTTTAGTTTGTTGTTTTAGAGACAAGGTCTTAATCTGTCACTCAAGCTAGAGTTCAGTGGCATGATCATAGCTCACTGCAGCCTTGAGCTCCTGGACTCAGGTGATTCTCCCACCTCAGGCTCCTGAGTAGCTAGGAATACAGGCGTATATCACCATGCCTGGTTAATTAAAAAAAAATTTTTTTTTTTGGAGACAGGGTCTTGCTACATTGGCCAGGCTGGTCTTAAATTCCTGGCCTCTGGGGTGGTGGCTCACACCTGTAATGCCAGCACTTTGGGAGGCCAAAGGGGGTGCATCACTTGAGGTCAGGAGTTTGAGACCATCCTGGCCAACATGGTGAAACCCCATCTCTATTAAAAAAAAAAAAAAAATGAGCCGGGCATGGTGGTGGGCCCCTGTCATCCTAGCTGCTTGGGAGGCTGAGGCGGGAGAATTGCTTGAACCTGGGAGACGGAGGTTGCAGTGAACCAAGATTGCACCTCTGCACTCCAGCCTGGGAGACAGAGTGAGACTCCGTCTCAAAAAAAAAAAACAAAAAAAGATAAAAAAATTTCTGGCCTCAAGTGATCCACCTACCTTGGCCTTCCAAAGTGTTGGGATTACTGGTATAAGCCATTGCACCCTGCCTGATAAAAAATATCAAGATATAATGATTGTCCCACCTCATGGTTTACATAGAAGTCTTATGATTGAATTGCCTTTGGAAATAATTGAGGGGAAATATGAATACTTATAATTCTGATACACATTCACCAAATGCCTTCCATCTGCCATGAACTGTGGTACAAAGATGGATAAAACAAAATTCCCACTTGATCATTTTATTTGCCAACATCAACACTTATTAATTCATCTTGTTTCAATTTCTTGGAAAACAAAAGTTATAAAAAAAAATCTTTTGAAAGTAAAAATTTTCTCCTAAAGATGTCCATGCTGGCAGTGAGGCCTCATCAAAGGCTTCCCAAACAGAGTCATGGAGTATATGTAGAATCAGAAGCTCCCATTTTGTGCTGAAAATGATAGGAAGTAGGGTGTCAGGGATCCACATAAAAATTCTGCAGGTGTGAGTTAAAAACGAGTAAAACAGTTGGGGGCGGGGGAGTCCATTAGCCCAGGGAAGAAGTGAGTACAACATTCATGGAAATCTGGGGAAGAGATGCAGGCCCTCAGCAGTTCCCTTTTCTTGGGAGATGTATGCACCTCATGAGACTTGTTGAGAAATAGAAGCAAGCAGGACTCTTGGGAAAGGGTCATTCTTAGTCCTGCATATGAAAGGGATGTGATGTTTACTACCTATCCATAATGTGTTGGGCACCATGGACAATAAAGAAGGGAGACATGGCCTTTTGCCTCTGGGAACTTCACATGTAGTAAAAAATAGATTTTTCAAACAGCAGTGTATTTGCATAAAAGAAAAATATCAGCTAACCTACAAATACCTCCTCTCTCACCCGCAGAATTTCCACAGGCACAATAGAGGGCACTACATGCCAAATGTACTGTGAGTCCTCTTTTCCCTCTGTCTGGTGGTGTTCTAGGTTCAATACTGGCAAAGCTTCAATGGTTTCCAAATAAGGTCGGGAACTCCCCTTTGCCCCCACCTCTCTCTGTCTGTGCAAGTGAAGAGAACTTGTATGAAGTCCCTTTCCTTTGTCCTGCAGAAAAGGTTGGGGACGAGGTATGAGAATCCGTTTTGATATAAACCCGTAAAAGAAGTTTGGAAGGCAGTATCCTTCCATGTGCTGCGCATGCCATCGGCCACAGCTGTTACTAAACTGCTGCCATGTGAAGCCACTGTGCTGATTAATAGCAGCTATGTTCATTTAAAGCACAATTCATAAAGAGTATAATAATGTGGTTCAGAAGCCTTTGCTATTTGTTCCACTCTTGATAGACTAAAATGTACCTCTGATAAACAGTGAAGTCCATGAATAATATCTCAGAGGGCCCAAATAACCTTAAGTAAATTTGCACCGCCAGTCTTTAAATTTTCTTGTTATGGGACGAGGGATAACAAGACTACCTATGTTTCAGGGACTTGTGAGGATGAACTAATGCAAGTGTAGTGCTTAGCACAATGCCTGGCACTTAAAAGGTACTCCATAAATGCTCATTATTTTCTAAGAGAAAGAGAAAGATGGGGAATTAAAGTTTACAAAAAAAAAATATGAGTTCAGTATTTCATTTGTGTCTCTCATATGTATATGTGAATATACACTCGGTGTGTGTGTGTGTGTGTGTGTGGCTATTTTAAGAGTTCTGAATTGGAAGCATGGAGATCAGAATTATAGCCTTTCTTTTGCTACACATTAACTAGCTACATGAATTTTGCAAAATGATATAAACTGTAGGTCTCAGATAAGCCCTTCTGCAAAATAAAAGGGTTAGGGTAAATGATTTCCAAGGTTTCTTTAGGCTGTACAGTGTTATGGGTTTGCATCTATGCAATGTGATTCAAGGTTCAAGGATCTATTCTGCCACTGCATTTGATTTTTTTTTTTTCTTTTTTTGAGATGGAGTCTCACTCTGTCGCCCAGGCTGGAGTGCAATAGTGCGATCTCGGCTCACTGCGACCTCCACCTCCCGGGTTTAAGCGATTCTCCTGCCTCAGCTTCCCAAGCAGCTGGGACTACAGGCACACGCCACCACACCCAGCTAATTTTTGTATTTTTAGTGGAGATGGGGTTTCACCATATTGGCCAGGCTGGTCTCGAACTCCTCACCTTGTGATCCACCTGTCTCGGCCTCCCAAAGTGCTGGGATTACAGGCGTGAGCCACTGCGCCCGGCCTGATTTTTAAAATATATTATTTTTTACTCTTCCTTATTCCAACAATTCAAAATAAATATTTTGTATCTTTATTAGGGATCTGTCTTCCTAGGTATCTGATGTAAAATTTAGTTGGCAAAAATTGTCAGATGGAAAACTTGTATTAATTTTGTTCACAAATCTTAGTAATCTCAGGACTATTGGTTTTCCATTTGGCTGTGAGTTATTTTCTTGTAACTCTATGAGTATTGAAGCATTTTCTAGGCATGTTTTGAACGAACTCTGTTCCGGATCTCTAGACTCAAACATGGAAGATTCTTTTCTTTCCAAGCTTCATAAAAGCAGTTAATTATTCAAATGCAGGTGTCTGTAAATTTAATAGAAAGCATGATGTTTCCATTAACAATCTGAAGACAGTTGGCAGTTTCTCTCAATTCATTAATCTGTTTACATTTATCATATGAAATTTTTCTTGGTACTTCTCATGCTAATGAAAAACATATTGGACAAAAACATAAATCCACCAGTTACCAACAGAAGAAAATCACTTTAGCTGTGCCCCTTCTTAAGAAGATGGCCCACTGGGAGCTGTGACTCCCTCATCTTTTCTGGTTAGTTTTCAAGTATTAGAATCCATGTACACAAAAAGGTATCCAGTGGTCCTCTGTGTCTTGGGACTTTTTTCCTTCCTCCAAGAGTGTGGTTCTGTAAAGTGGGAACACATATATTTAACAAGCATCTAAGTGAGTCGTTTTCCCAGCTGGGAAATCATGAGGTCAGTTCTCTCATTCTCTGCCTTTTTGGAAATAGTTAACCTCACTTTGAAAATTGAAGTCAGCATTAGAATGAGGGAAGGAAGAAAGGAAGGAAAGAGGGCAGGAAGGAAGGAAAGAAGGAATAGAAAGTGTATTAGGGTTTTTTTTTTCTATTTATAATTGCAAACACCTAGAAAGGGTGTATTCTGATAAACAAAGTATTTTTCTTTTCCTTACTGACTACTTGGGTGGATATAGGTACACCTACAGCTGAGGAGAGCTGAAGATTTTGGAGTTTCTGAAGTACTAAAGGAGGGAAGAGATAGGGGAGGGGAGGAAAACAGGGCTGGACATGGCAGGAAGTTCTGCAGGCTTTGGGGTTGGGGATAAGGCCGTCTTGTTCAGTTCTCAAGGGCCAGGGACTTAGGCAGAATGGAGTGAGCTGCTCCTTGCATACTTAGAATTCCTTACTTTGTAAAAAACTATATATTTTTTCCTGTTATAAGTTGAATGAGGACAGAGATGGTGTCTGTTTTGTTCACCACTGTACCTGGGACAATTCCTCAGCTCAACATATATTTGAGAAAGGAAGAGTAACAGGTTTGGGTGCTTAGAATGTGCTTTGCACTCAAGGTGCTTTCTTAAATCCTACCAAAGCTCCTCATCTAATAAGCCTGTCCCTGCAAGTGCCTGTGTGTGGGCTAAAAACATTTTCTATAGGCAGATTCTAGGGAGACACACCCTAGATCCCAAATCAAGCAGTAAGTCACAGCACACGGGCTGAAATCCAGGAAAAGCAGAAAACAGAGCACGGATAGTCTGAGAAAGGAAGGAGACAAACTGGAGCTGTTGGGAGGGCGGGGAGGGCCGGAGAACTTGTAGTGTCAGAAAAGATTGAAGGAAGCAAGTAACTGCTCTGAGGGTCCTGTAAGTCTCTAACTAGGGTTGGTCTATGTAACTATTTTTTTAAAATTTTTTATTTATTTTTTGTTTTTTTGAGACAAGGTCTCACTCTGTCGCCCAGGCTGCAGTGCAATGGTGCGATCTCAGCTCACTGCAACCTCCGCCTCCCTGGTTCCAGTGATTCTCCTGCCTCAGCCTCCCTAGTAGCTGGGATTACAGGCACCTGCCACAGCGCCCAGCTAAGTTTTTTATTTTTTATTTTTTTTTTTGAGACACGGTCTCACTCTGTCCCCCAGGCTGGAGTACAATGGTGCAATCTGTGCTCGCTGCAATCTCCACCTCCTGGGTTCAAGCAATTCTCCTGCCTCCCGAGTAGCTGGGACTACAGGTGTGTGCCCCCACGCCTGGCTAATGTTTATATTTTTTGGTAGAGACTGGGTTTTGCCATGTTGCCCAGGCTGGTCTCGAATTCCTGACCTCAAGTGATCCACCTGCCTCAGCTTCCCAAAGTGCTGGGATTACAGGTGTGAGCCACTATGCCCGGCCATAGGTAACTGTTTACTCCTTTAGAAAGACTGGGAAGGTCCTTTTGCTTCAAAATAGTACCCTTGCTTGAATTTATTTATTTATTTTTTGCTTAAAAGTAATGAAGATAATAGGCCTCTTTTGAGGTACAAATACCCTAGGAAGTTTTAGAAATGGTGATGGTTACTAATAGTCATCTGTACTTAAAGGTGGGTTATTTAATCAGGTTGCTTTCTTCCTGTAAAATCAAACTGAAATCAGTGAATTGTTTTTAAGAGATTTGTATTTCAGAGAGATGAAAGGTTCAAGGAACTTTGGATCTTGGCGCCTGGGATTGGGATATAAAAATTTCAAGTGATGGGGCTGAAACTCAGAAAGGAGAATGTGAAACACAAACTTTTCATAATTAATAATTTTGGCTGGTGCGGTGGCTCATGCCTGTAATCCCAACACTTTGGGAGTCAGGGTGGGCAGATCACTTGAGGTCAGGAGTTTGAGACCAGCCTGGCCAACATTGTGAAACCCTGTCTCTACTAAAAATACAAAAATTAGCCAGGCGTGGTGGTGCACGCCTGTAATCCCAGCTACTTGGGACGCTGAGGCACGAGAATTGCTTGAACCCGGGAGGCAGAGGTTGCAGTGAGCTGAGATCCACCACTGCACTCCAGCCTGGGTGAGAGTGAGACCCTGTCTCAAAAACAAAACAAAACATAATTTTAAAATTTTGTTTAAGTCTGTTCCCATCTCCCCTTTCTTCCCAGAAAGCAGGTAAGAAGGGGTCAACTTTAAAAAAGCTTGAGGGAGAATGTGATCCCAGGAGAAACTTCCTGTAAGTAGAGGTCCCCAGTGTGATAGGAGCGTCTAGAACCTGAGCTTTGGAGAGCCCAAGAGAGTGTCAGTCCCTGGCCTTGGTGCTGAGCACACCCTACTGGGACTCCCCAACCAAGTTCTGTGAACCCGCTAACTCTCAATAGGAATAAGAAATGAGTTCTTTTCATTTGCCTGAGTCTTGGGCCTTACAATGAGAGTTCGTTGGATGAGATTGAACAGTATATGTTGTGTACCTGTTGTATTCTGGCCCTGATGCTGGACCCTGGGATTGAATTGCTAAGACATGGCACTAGTATTGATTGTGTTCCCAGTCTAGCAGGGGAGAAAAAAGATCAATGTATCTCTACTGTAGTTTAAGAAATGCTTGAAAGGAAATAGAGGATAGAGGAGCCAGATTCTGTAGTTATTAATTCTGCAGAAAGTTGGGGGAACCCATGATTCAGAGAAAACAGTAAAGAGGGATGACTGTTTAAGGGAGAGGCCTTAAAATGAGGAAGTCCTCAGACAGTCAGTGGGAGAAAGAGCCTCAAGGCTGAGGAAACAGAATTAAGATACACCAGTAGCAACGAGGAGCATTAGTGCCTGTCCCATGGGGAAATGGACTGGGGCCCATTCAAAGGAGGGAAACACATATACATACACCCAGCTCTGGGATCCATTGTTAAGTGATAGACTGTCGCGAGATGCTGTGTTTATTAGGGATGCTGAGGAGGCTGCAGAATAGTGACTCATGACTTCTGCTCTCAAGGTTGCTACAGCCAAGTTAAGAGGACAAAAGTGACTCACATGGAACAATAGCAGATAATACAAGTTAGTGTATCCGTGGAGGTTTGTGGTAAAGATGAGTCCAGACAAGAGGATATTGGGAAAGGAAAAGGAGAAGTGTAGCAGCAGTGCGGGCCTCTGGTGAGCACACGCGGAGAGGCAGGGATTAGCTCAGGGTGTGGGTGGGGATGGAGAGAAAGAACTGAGAAAGGGAAACAGTCAAAAACCTTCCTTCCTGGAGCTGGGGCTGGGGCTGGAGCTGTAGGGCATAGGGTGCAGGTGCAGGGAATGGGCCAGGCTAGCGAGCTAGAAAATGAGGCAAAATAATTTCAACTTGAGTTGATTAAAATGCCTGGTTTCTGACAGCCTTTTCACAGAGCAGTCTAATTTACTACATGGTTTTATATGAAAGAAGAGAAAGTGGAAATTGGGGGCTAGGGGAAGAGGGCTGTAGCTGTCACCGGTGAATAAGCTGGTGATGGATGTGTGACAATGGGAATGAAGTGAGAAAGAAGAAAGATATGAAAGACAAGACACTTTTATCTGTGACTCCGAGATGTCGCTGGCTCTGACTGTGTAACTGATAGCATCTGTCCACTGAGATCCGAAGGGTCAGGCAGGGAGAGCACAGAGCCGAGCCCCCGCTGTGCAGTCTCAGCGAACTCCCAGCCCCCGGAGGAATCCCAGGCACACTCATGTTTACGACACATGCCGCCACCTTTCATTGCATTGAGATGATTAAGCAACTAATTATTTTTCTCTGTGTGTGTGTGTGTGGTTTATTACTTTCTTGATTTTAATTGATCTAGATCTTCTGAGTTAGTTGGTTCTGGCCAAATGCAACAATTTATAGTTAGGTACAGATGCTAAGCACTTATTACTAAGCAACTATGGCTTCACCCATGTGCCAGTATAATAATGGAGACATTTATGACTGGGGGGAAAATGAAACAATAAACCATGGCTAAAACAAAACATTATAAAGGTAGTATGAAATGAAATGAAAATCAATGACTACTTTGCCAAGGGTAAGTAAATCACTTTCTAGAGGAGCTGATGCTGAAAGCCTGCACTGAGGTTGGAAGCTTTTTCTGGGTACGAAGCCTAAGGAGGAGGCCAGTGGAAATGGCAGGATCAAGTGGACCCTCTCGGTTTGAGCCTGGGCTTCTTCAGAACCTGCCACCCTCTCCCTGACTCCCCCTCTTCTCCTGAGAGAAGAGCTATCAGAAAACCTTGTTCTTCCATTGTTGCTGAGGAAAGCTTGAATCTGAGCTATTACACTTTATGTTTCTTAATAAACTCCAGCTGGGGAGAAATTAAACTGGGGCTACCCTACTTTGCCTTTTTCAAGTGAAAGAAACGTATAGGCTTCAACATTTCAACAATTGTCTGTCTCAGTAGAATGTTTATAAATCCGTATCCATGTGGTTACATGCTCAACCTCGTGATAAAATGGCAAGCCTGATTAAATGCATGTGGTGTGGGGTGACCTCACAGGCCAGGTGGGAGTCCTCCTCCGTTATTTTTAATAACAGCTTTATAGAGATACAATTTACATATCATAAAATTCACCCATTTAAGGTGTACCAGTTCAGTAGTTTTTTGTAAATCCAGAGGTGTGCAGCTACCACCACCATCAATTTAGAACATTTTCATCCATCCAGAAAGAACCCTTGTATCCGTTAGCAGTCACTTTTCATTTCCCTCCAACTCCCTCTCACCCTTCCATCCTCAGCCACCACTAAGCTGCTTTCTGATTCTATGGATTTGCCTGTGCTGAACGTTTCATATCATTGGAATCACATAATATATTGTCTTTTGTGTCTGGCTTACGTCTTCAAGTTTCATCCATGTTGTGGCATGTGGCAGTACTTCATTTTTTAAAAATCTGGAATAATATTCCGTGACATGGACAGACCACATTTTATTTATCCATTTTCATCAGTTGGTAGGCATTTGGGTAGTTTCTACTTGGTGGGTATTACAAGTAATGCTGCTGTGAACTTTTGTGTGGGCTTGTGTTTTTAATTCTCTTGGGTATATACCTAGGAGCAGAATTGCTGAGGCACATGGTAACTCTGTGTTTAATCTTTGGAGGAACTGCTTGAGTGTATCCCAAAGTGGCTCCACCACTTCATTATTAAATATCCTCATTCCCTTCACCAAAAAAGGGAAAAAGACCAGCCTGAATTATTTTGCTGTAGTACAGGGATGATGTGTATTAACTAAAAAGAGATAGAATTGGAATGCCCTAAGAGTGGTTTTAGATATGATGTCATTCATTTCCATCTCATTATCCGTACATCTCAATACACTTTGGTTTGCGACCATGTAGCCTGGTTAACATTCTTATTCTTCCACTTTCCCTAAGCTCCTGTTATATGAGTACAGGGCAGTGCTGTACCTGAGCTTGCTAGTATGGTAGTCACAGGCTGCATGTGGCTATTCAGTACTCGAAAATGTGGCTACTTGAAATTGAGATATGCAGCAAGTCTCAACTCCACCCTGAAGTTGGAAGACAAGATGAAAGAAAAAAAAAATCTCTTAGCCAGGTGGAGTGCTCACATCTGTAATCGTAGTACTTTAGTAGGCCAAGGCAGGAGAATTGCTCAAGTTCAGGAATTCAAGACCAGTGTGGGCAACATAGTGAAATCCCATCTCAATTAAAAAATTTAAAAATTAGCTGGACATGGTGGTGTATGCCTGTGGTCCTATCTACTCAGGAGGCTGAGGCAGGAGCCTCACAGCTGCAGTGAGCTATGATCATGCCACTGCCGTCCAGCCTGAGCGACAGAGCAAGACCCAGCCTCTAAAAGATAAAAATTAAAATTTTTAAATTTTAAAAAAGAAAACCTCTCATAATAATTTTGTGTTGATTACATGTTGAGGTGATAGTGTTTGGTGTCTATTGGGTTAAATAAAATATATTATTAAAAATCATTTCACCTGTTTCCTTTTACCTTTTAATATTGCTACTAGAAAAATTGAAATTACACATGTGCCTTGCATTATATTTCTATTGGACAATGCTGTTATAGATGATTTTCAAGATATGTTTTTTGAAGTACTGGAAAAATAAAATTAATCAGTCTAAACATCCTTTGGGTGAACTCAGCCGATTATTAGCAATTTTTTTCATCACTGCAGAAAGACCAGGAATCCATTTGTTCCTTGAGTGAGAAGGTGAGTCAAAGACATGCCAGTCAGCTTTAAGCAGTGAGCCTTGACTGACCAACCAACCAACCTTCATTCAAAGTTAGCTCATCACACAAATATAAACGTGACCATGAAGACATTAAAGCAAAGTCCTGTGATAATTGGATACGGCGCTTCTCTGACCCTCCCAGTGATATGTGCATCTAATAAGGGTTGGCCTGAGATAATGCCCATCTCTATTGTGTAACCCAGGAGAGTGACCGGTAGACACTGCAGACCCAAAAAGGAAAGAAGAGAGGGTGCACATAGCAGACTGCTGGGGAGATGCTGGGGGAGGTTGGTGACTGGGTCATCCTTCAGCTAATGTGTGAATACTACTTAATTCTAGAGAGTTGGCCCTGGGCTTCTCACGTGCCTTTTTGTTGCGGGTCGATGTTCAGGTTGTCAGGAAAGCTGTATTGAAGGCGTAACATACTTGGCAACTGTCTTTTGTAAAACACACATAATGTACTGGTGTTTTTAATCTCAAATATCTGGACATGAGGTTACTACTAGTGGTATCATGATTCAAAACAGAGACCAGACCTGTATTTTGGCAGCATCCCCAGGTAACATAATTTAGCTTGACCAAAGACCTTAAGACAGATAAATTCCTGCATTCTACTCCATGGGGAAGAAAACCTCTTCCCTTGGCTGAGGCTTTCACTGATGCGTAAAATGAAACTTGGGGTGGGGGTGGGGGATTCAAAAGGTGACACAAAGTCCATAAAACCTTAGGCATGTAGTAAATGAAGAATCCTGGTCTGTCTTGTGGCCCATCCCGAGTGACCACAGAAGAAGAAGAATAAAATTTAGGTATGAGCTGGCCAATATTTTTTTCTTGGCTGACAGCAGGGGTACTCCACGTGTGTTTAAATGAAGTCTCTTGTCAAAAACGTTCTTACTGTTTTACTGTGCTGCTTGCTTGAGCTCATAGCCCAATCAAAATATCCGAGTCTATTTTCTTTTTTTTTCTTTTTTCCTTTTTTTTTCCTCTGATGAGTTCTTAAGTGAAGAATTCGGCAAGCTAATCAGTCATCACTCATCACTTGGCCATTTTAAAGGAGGAACCTCAGGGCAGTCCCCCTGGGAAGTCCTGAGAGGTCATAATGGTTTACTGGAAAATAAGATAATTAAGAGACAACAATCTGATTAGCTAATATGTGTGTTGAACACGTGTATTTTGTTGGATTCCTAGATTGGTTTCAGGGCAACCGTATGAGCAATCATCTCCTTTGAGACGGTACTAAGCATCCATTTCTCTTCTGTACTCTCATAGCTGAGAGGCATGGGAGAGGCAGGAAATTCTTGGCCCTGGCTCTGCTTCCACCATTGAAGCTTCTGGAAGGTGCAGAAGGGTTAGACACCGGCATTGCGGTGTGCATAGGGCATCTGCTGCACTAGATGTGCAAAGAAAGCTGCGCTGGGGCCCCTTGATGTGGACCTGGCTTTAGTAGAGTTTTAGGGTAGACAAAAATGGTCATAAGTGCCCCTCATATCTCCATTCAGGTTTTACATACCTCCCAATGAGGAAAGCTGTCTGATTTACAATGTCACTTATAAATCCATTCCTTACCTGTGTGCCAGACATTGTGCATGCTAACTCTTCCAAGTGGTCATTCATTCAAAAGTAGACTTTTCTGATGGGCAGTGCTTAACTCCAAAGAAGAAGACACAGCAAATGACCTTCCAGACTTATGGCAGATTGACATTGACTGGACAGTAAGTTTTGTTGGCATCTTTCAAATCTTAGGGAGGTTTTCTCTGCCTGTACCTAAGAGCCATCCTGCCCCGAATCAATCCAGACCCCTCATTAGAGTCTGGGTGATCCAGCTGTAGCCACCAGTTTTTCAGATAGCAAGTAAAAGTTATCTGAGTGCCAGATCTGGTGGCTCATGCGTGTAATCCCAGCTGCTAAAGAGGCCAAGGAAGGAGGATAGCTTGAGTCCAGGAGTTTGAGACCAGCCTGGACAACACAGGGAGACCCCCTCTCCAGCCCCCAGCCCCCATCTCTACAAAAAATAAAAAAATTAGTCTGGAGTGGTGGAGCATGTCCATGGTCCCAGCTACTTGAAAGACTGAGGTGGGAGGATCACTCGAGTCTGGGAGGTCACGGCTGTAGTGAACCATGATCGTGCCACTGCACTCAGCCTGGGTGACAGAGCAAGACCCTGTCTCAAAAAAAAGTTTTATCTGAGTACCTCCTGTGGAAAATGAGAAGTTCACAAGGTGCAGTGGTGGGCCAGAAATGAAACTGGGGAAAATGGCTTCACGTGGGAGAGAGAAGTCCTGAGGAGTGATCATATGGAGACAGAATCTGTGATCCTAAGGTCTGGCAGATGATAGTTTAGATGAAGAGGTCCAAAATAACAAGGGGCTTTTGAACAGGTGGTCTGTCCAGTAGTGGGAGAAGCTACCCCATCAGGGGGTCCTCAGCTTCTAGGTCTTGAGCTGCCACTGGTTCACAGAAGCAAAGGCTACCTTCAGAAAATGGGTCTGGACAACCAGGAACAGCAGTTTGCCGATGCCTTTGGCTAGACGAGAGGGCCAACCTGGATCGTTCAGGTGCACTTCTCCTCTCCCCTCCTCAGCCCACCCACATGTGTTCTCAGTTGTCTGGGTAAGTCAGCAAGGTCAGCTGGGGAAAAGAGAGTTGCTCTGAATTACCAGAAATCTGTGTCTGTTCAAACACAGGATTAAATTCAGTAGGAGTTAAAATGATCCTTGCTTTCTTAACATGATAGGCAAAAATAGGTCCTTAGTGAGATGCTCTAAGGGTAAGTTAGGAAATGAGTGCTAGCGTTTCTGGTCCTGATGAGGTCCTCTGTGAGCATTCTTAAAAATACTCATGGAAAACAGTAAAAGAACTGCAAATGGGACAAAATCAGATCACAAGGGAGCTGAATGTTTTTCTCTTTTTCCAACTTTTGGACTTGAGGTTTATCTAACATTAGAGTCCTCCTCTTGCCTGCACTTTTCTGGCAGGGTATGGTCAGTCCCTTTGCCACAAAGAAAATGCAGTGCTTCTGGCAAACCACATCTTTGTGCAGCCGTAGACATGTTTATGTAACTCAGTCAGAAGAACTTATATAAATTTCCAATTCTGCAAACTTACTGTAACTGTTGGAAAACTACCTATATCCTGCCAGTAAGATACGCCATCACCTTAATCATAAGCACTAAACAGTCAGGGATCCAGCTTTTGTTGGCAGTCACTTTGAAAAATGCTCAATGAAGGAGGCTTGTTTTCATTCTACTCCGCTTGGTATAGAGTGCTACGAAGAGCAAAAAGTCGGAAACAGCTGAGACATTTTGCAACTCTTGGGACTAGGAAGCCCTTCATGGAAGAGTCTAGTGAGCTTTATTTACACCTCATTTTAAGTAAATAAACACCAGGCTTTGTGGGCATCCATTTTGCAACTGCTCATCAAACTCCACCAAAAGATCGTTTACACATTTTAACAGTTGTGTCCTCTTTTTGCAGAGATGGGAGAAGCTCTAATCAACGTGATTTGGGTCCACTTTTGGGATATGTGTGCTTTGCTTAAATACTGTACTTGCCTTCATCAGCTCCAGCATGTGACATGGACATTCTTCAAGGCAGGGTTAAAAACATCTGCAGCCTAGAAATCAGCAGAGCTCCCCAGGGAGGGTGTTAAATCCAGAGTGTGCTGATCTGTTTCCTGTCTTTGTTATGATTTCTTCACTGTAACTGAATATCCTTCGGCGCTGCAGTGCCTGGGTACTCTGTGCAGCTGTGTCAGCAGGCCGAGGACTGTTGGCTTAGGGGGCTCCGTTCCCATTTACACGGCTCGCGTCCATAATCCCAGTCAGGCCTGTTCGTTTACAGGGTAAGCTGCTCCTTGTCTGCAGATCGGCAGGCCTCACTGTGCAGCCATGCTGTTACATGTAATCTAATTAAGATTAATTAAGAGGAAGAGCAGTTACCTGGCTGCACTGATCCTTGCCAAGAGAAAAGCCACGGGAATGTGAACAAACCACCATCCTAACAAAATGCCATGAAAATGCTGCGGAAAAGCAGTAAAATACTGTATTTAAGACCTGCAAGCTGAGAAGTGGGAGGGCTGGGCGCTTCACCAAGGAGACAGAGTACGGGCTCAGGGTCATCAGGTATGTAGGCATGCCTGCCTGGCTCTTCCTTACCACTCAAATTTTGTTTTTGCTTTCTGGGTGGAGCTCTGATCTTGCCAAACAGCCTTTGCTCCTTATGAACAATCTCTCCAGACGCAAAACAGCGAGCAGCCAAGGGGCTGCCACTGCTCGCGGTCCACAGCTCAGTCAGCGGGCTGCTCTTTGTTGGAGAAGAAAATATGCCTTCTGGAAATCTTACAGGTTACATCGTTTATTCTCAAAACACAACATCAGCTGCCAGTGGATTTCCAGTAAGCTGCAAGAGCATTTAACCCAAATGGGTTTGTGACCTTCCTACGCGGAGGTGTGGGAAGGCTCTAGTGAAGTGTGGTGAACAGATCGTCGGTAACGCAGAAGTCATCCTGCTGTTCCAGCACTGGAGGCAGAGCCTGGCCAACTGAGAATTTCTCCAGAGGATGTTTCTGGGCAGCCTTTCCCTCCTCGTGTAAAGCGTCTCATCTGTGTGGGCCTGGTTTATGAGCACAAGTTGCTCACGGCACATGATTGGCCCTAACTCCCCAGTGCTTTCTGGCACTCTTAAACCAGCGAGGGGTTTGTGTTTTGTATGAAGGTTGTGGAACTAGAGACAGCATAATGCCAAGAACTATTTTTGATCTTCATTGAGAACTCAGACTGGGCATAGCTACAGTGTGCTTGTTGGGTTTTAGTGCTGTCATGCCTACCTCTGTGAAACAGGACAAAGGTGGAAGTCAAATGTTTTTCTCCATTCTTTGCCTGAGCTCAATGCAGAAAAGTAGTAAAATGCTCCATAGAAGGTACTGCAAGACCCTCTTGAACCAGCCAGCCTCACACCACGTGCTTTGTCCTACCACCTGTGGGCTGACATGTGGTCTGATTTCATACCCTGCCTGGGTTGTGCCTGATACACTTAAGTATTGTGTCAGTTAAAGTATGCTGTGCTGAGCACTATTTACAATAGCAAAGAACTATTTACAACCCAAATGCCCATGAATGGGCAAAGAAAATGTGCAAATGGGCAAAGAAAACGTGACACATATACACCATGGAATACTATGCAGCCATAAAAAAGAATGAGATCATGTCTTTGCAGGGACATGGATGGAGCTGGAAGCCATCATTCTCAGCAAACTAACACAGGAACAGAAAATCAAACACTGCATGTTCTCACTTATAAGTGGGAGTTGAAAAATGAGAACACATGGACACAGGGAGGGGAACATCACACACCCAGGCCTGTCAGGGGAGGAGGGGCAAAGGGAGGGGGAGCATTAGGACAAATACCTAATGCATGCAGGGCCTAAAACCTAGATGATGGGTTGATGTGTGCATCAAACCACCATGGCACATGTATACCTATGTAACGAACCTGTACATTCTGCCCATGTATCCCAGAACTTAAAGTAAAACACTGGCTAACACAGTGAAACCCCGTCTCTACTAAAAAATACAAAAAATTAGCCGGGCGTGGTGGCGGGCACCTGTAGTCCCAGCTACTCGGGAGTCTGAGGCAGGAGAATGGCGTGAACCTGGGAGGCGGAGCTTACAGTGAGCTGAGATTGTGCCACTGCACTCCAGCCTGGGTGACAGAGTGAAACTCTGTCTCAAAAAAAAAAAAAAAAAAGGTAAAATAAAACAAAACAAAACTAAATAAAGTATGCTGTGCTGTTTTTACCACATTATAGCATCACAATGCCTTTCATTTCTATTTATCTCCCAGTGTAACTTTCCACTTAGCCACAATGCAGCCACGGAGTGGGAAACAGTGATCTTCAGCCTTGTTTCTCTCTGGCCTTCTTGAAGGATGCTGTGGGTTTGTGCTAATAAAGGTGGCCCTACTGGTGAGGGGATGGGAATGTTTGCGGCAGGAATGAAATCAGAAGCATCTGTGATCGTCAAATATGATTTTGTGAACATGTGTCTTTCATTGAAAATAAAACTCAAAATTCTGAGTATAGGAAGCCCTTTCTAGCCAGTCCAAATGGCTCAACATTTATTTGTTCAGCTATTTATTGAGTATCTGTCATATGCCAGACTCTGTTTTAGGCTCTGGAAATAGTTGTAGAATGAGACAGAAAAGACCTGCCCTCATGGAAGATGGGAAGACAGGTAACAAACTAATCGAAAACTGTCATTCAAATAGTGATAAATGCTATGGGGAGGACAAGGACAAGGGAGCAATAGAGAGGAGTGGCTATTTTGTTTTATTTATTTTTTTGGAGACAGAGTCTCACTTTTATCTCCCAGGCTGGAGTGCAATGACGTAATCTCGGCTCACTGCAACTTCCACCACCCGGGTTCAAGTGATTCTGCTGCCTCAGCCTCCCAAGTAGTGGGGATTACAGGCACCTGCCACCACGTTCAGCTAATTTTTGTATTTTTAGTAGAGATGGGGTTTCACCATGTTGGCCAGGCTGGTCTTGAACTCCTGACCTCAGGTGATTCACCTGCCTAGGCCTCCCAAAGAGCTGGGATTACAGGTGTGAGCCACCATGCCCGGCTGATGAGTGGCTGTGTTAGATAGGGTGGTTAGGAAAGGCCTCTGGGAGGAAGTCATGTGGGAGTGGGAACAAGAACAGAGTGAGGGAGGCTGTGATTTGGGAAGCGCATCATAGCCTCATGGTGTGTGGTAAGTAAAAAGTCCCTCAGGTGGAAACAGCATGGAATGTTCTAGGAATAGAACTAAGCCAGATGTAGCTACAATAGAGTGGCGGGGAGATGGAGGAGATGACATCAAGAAATAGGAGGGCTAGAATATGTTGAGACCAGGGGGCCCATGGGGCTTTGGAGTCTATGGAAAGCCTTCAGAGGGCTCAACTAGAGAACAGATATGTTTCATAATATAACCCACTCTGACTGCTGAAGTGCGGAAGCAGGGAGATCTGTAGGAGGTTGTGCCTCTAGACTAAATGAGAGGTGATGGTGTCTTTGATTAGAACACTAGTCCTGGAGATGCTGAGAAGTGATAAGATTTGGGATGTATTTTAGAGGCAGAGCTGACCAGGCTTGCTGATGTGGCTATCAGGGAAAGAGTGAGATTAAGGGTGACTTTTAGGTGCCTGAGCTAAGCATCTTGCTGAATAGGGGTACATTGATTGAACGGAGGAGCAGATTTTGAATTTTGTCTTTATTATCTCAAGTTTGCGATGCTTATTATACTAATTGCATGAGTCTGGATCTGAGTCGAGAAGTTGTGGCTGCACATAAAAATTAGGAGTCTTTAGCACAGAGCCCAGGGACTGGATGAGACCACAGAAGAAGAGAGTATAGACAGGGAAGATAAGGGCTGAGGACTGAGCCCTGGGGCATTATTTAAGTTGAGAAGAGGAGGGAGAACTTAGCATTTAGCGCTGACAAATCCAAATCCTATGTGTCTGGTTCCCTCACTCCCAACCACACAGCTCTTGTGTTCTGTCTCTGTCTCTGTCTCTCTCTCTCTCTATCTCTGCCTGTGGGTAGCTGAGGGTGGGGATGGTGGTCAGGGGAAACTGGCTGATAATCTTCCTCTTCCTCCTCCTTCCTCATCCTTCTCATTTTCCAGTTTCTCTTCCCCCTTCCTTCCCCTCCTTGTTTCTTTCTTGATTAATTCTTAAATTCTAGAAATCCCCAACCTGGCCAGGACTGCCTCTTGTCTTTGTGTCTCCTAGCACGTTCCTATCTTTGGTGATCTCCAGAACAAGCCAGTGACACTGATCATACAATGCTAATTTAGAATTCTTGCTTGCTAAGTTCACGGACACATCTTAAGAGGGGAAGTTGGACTGGAGTGGAGAAAGAAGCAAAATAAACCACCAAACCCCAGAGACCTCTCTTTGTTGTTCAGAAGTTCTCCTGTGTATCAGAAGATGGACTTGGCAGTGTGTAATAAAAGATGACTCTGGTTTCCTGCTGGTTTTTAGGATGATGTCTTTTGGTTACATTCTTTCAACTTGTAAAATATTAACTTCCAATTCCCATGGGGGAGGACCCCTGAGTGGTGCTATTCAGTAGGACGGAATCACAGCATTCTTTCCCACCTCCTTAGCTGCCCTGTGCTCCACTTGGAAGCACCTGTGGCCAAAGCTCATAGGCACTTGTGTGGCAGGAAGAACAGATGTGAAATTCAGTGGAAAAGAAATACAACACAGATTGGCAGAACACAGTAACTTAAAAAATAAATCTGAAAGTCAGTCCTGGAGAGCCCATCTTTGGGTCCTGGCTTTAATTGGAAAGAGTTTTGGTTTTGTTGGAGTAACAGCAGCTGATCTTTTGTCCTCCCACAGAATCCTGCCAGAGCCAACACTTGGAAGCACACAGCTAATGAGAGGATTTCTTCCAAGGTTCTTAACCAAATGCTCTTTGATAGTCGTGGTTGTGAGGGGAGGAAGATGCTTCTGCTGAAGAGGGGGTTCCTAGAAGTAACAACCAAAGCCCTTAAAAGAATCAACAGTGATCATTATATAGCCACCATTTAGTGAGAGCTTACCATATGCCAGGCACTGTGCTCTACTCCCCGTTTCATCTCAATTGATTCTTACTATAGCTCTATAAGGAAAGTATCCCATTTTATCAATGAGGAAACTGAGGCTTAAGGAGGTTGTATAAATTGCCCAAAGTTATAGGCCAGTAGATGGTAGAAGTTTGAAAGCACATTTGCTTTCAGAACCCAAGCTCTTAATCTAAATCATAGATTGAGCACAAGGTGCACAATTCAAGTTTTTTTCCAACACAGTGTGAGTGATCATTGACGCCAGTGAAATTTATTCACTCAACAATATCTATTCTGCTTAACACTAGATCGTGCATAGTTGGGCATTTAAAGATATGTGACGCTATTCTTTTTCTCGAGCAAGTTACCATCTAGATATGAGAAAAGGCTTCATCTTTAAAAAATAGAGAAGAGTTTAAGGCTGTATGTGATGAAGTGCCACAAAGTTCTCTGAAATGCCTTCCAGGCCTTCTCCCCATTGTTTTGGATATTATTAATTATACTTGGCTCCTCTTTACTTATGTGAATTTCTGTAGGCGGCTTGATTTCCTCCCCCTGGAAATGGGCTTTTCTTTTCTACCACATGGCCAAGCTGCCAATTTTCCAAACTTTTACACTCTGCTTCCCTTTTAAATATAAGTTTCAATTTCAGGTCATTTTTTTTTTTTTTTTGAGACAGAGTCTCGCTCTGTTGTCCAGGCTGGAGTGCAGTGGCATGATCTCGGCTCACTGCAACCTCTGCCTCCCAGGTTCGAGCAATTCTCCTGCCTCAACCTCCTGAGTAGCTGGGACTACAGGCACCTGCCACCACGCCCGGCTAATTTTTGTATTTTTTAGTAGAGATGGGGTTTTACCATATCGGCCAGGCTGGTCTTGAACTCCTGACCTTGTGATCCACCCACCTCAGCCTCCCAAAATGCTAGGATTACAGGTGTGAGCCATCGTGCCTGGCCTCAGATCATTTCTTTGCTCATGCATATGAATATAGGTTGTTAGAAGCAGCCAGGCCACATCACAAATGCTTTGCTGCTTTGAAGTTTCTTCCACCAGATACCCCAAATTTTCCAAACTTTTGGGCTCCGCTTCCCTTTTAAATATAAGCTCTAATTTCAGGTCATTTAGGTGGAAATGTCCAGCAGTCAGTAAGATGTGAATCTGAAGTCCATAGCAGGGGAAATGGTCAGAACATATGTGAGAGTGAAAACCATGAGAATGGATGTGATCACTGACAGGGAGCAGGCAGAAGGCAGGAGCAGGAGTCAAGGACAGAGCCCTGGGGCATGCCTACTTGAAAGAGGTGTATGGAGGTGTATGTTCATTCATATGCTCATTCATATGAACATAGGCTGTTAGAAGCAACCAAGCCACATCTTGAATGTTTTGCTGCTTAGTAGTTTCTTCCACCACATACCCTAAATCATCACTCTTAAGTTCAAAGTTCTACAGATCCCTAAAGCAGGGGCACAGTGTGGCCAGACTCTTTGCTAAAGCATGGCAAAAGTGGCCTTTACTCCAGTTCCCAATAAATTCCTTATTTCCATCTGAGACCTCCTCAGCCTGGCCTTCACTGTCCACATCACTATCAGCATTTTGGTCACAACGATTGAACAAGTCTATAGGAAGTTCCAAATTGTCCTTCATCTTGCTGTCTTATTCTGAGCCCTCCACACTCCTCCAACCTCTGCCCATTACCCAGTTCCAAAGCCACTTTGATATTTTCAGGTATCTTTGTAGCAGTGCCCTACTCCTCAGTACCAATTTTCTGTATTAGTTCTTGCACTACTATAAAGAAATACCTGAGACTAGGTAATTTTTAAAGAAAAGACGTTTAATTGGGTCACAGTTCTGCAGGCTGTACAGGAAGCATAGCAGCTTCTTCTAGGGAAGTCTCAGGAAACTTAAAATCATGGTAGAAGGTGAAGGGGAAGCAGGCACATCTTAATGGCCAGAGCAGGAGGAAGGCGGGGGAGATGCCACACACTTGTAAACAACCAGATCTCAGAAGAACTCACTCATGATACAGTGCCAAGGGGGGTTGGTGCTAAACCATTCATGAGAGCTCTGCCCTTATGATCTAATCACTCCTCCCAACAGGTCCCACCTCAACATTGGGGATTACAAATCGACATGAGATTTGGTGGAGACACAGATCCCAAACCCTATCAATGACCCAGTGAAATAGGCTGAAAAGACATTTTCCGAGAGCTGGAAGGAGAACCAAATGAGTGTGGTGTTATGGAAGCCAAGAGAGTTTTAAAAAAGAAAGTCCTTGTGTTTTCATCAGTAATTTTGTTCTGTATCAGTGTTTTCCCTTTATGTAACTTAAATGTCCACTAATGCAAGTGAAGGCAATCTATGCCTAATTTCTTCACTAAATATTCAACTAATAAATGATTTACTGACAAAATGAAATTATATAACTGAAAAGGTTTAAAAATGATAAGAAATATCCCAATGGAAGCTGTTTTTTTAATAATGTTGTTACTGTCAGTAACAACATTATTTTCAAAATGTTATGTATACACTTAAAAAAAAAAAAAGATCATTTCCTGGCTAGAGCTACACCAGAGTTAGCATCAAGGTCCTGCCAGCCACTTTGCAGTAGAGATGGGAAGCTGGGTCTCAGCAGGAGAGCACAAGTTGTTTTGATAAAGTGGCTCAGACATTTTCATCATGAGATCTCTGTGTGTGCCACAGGTATTCCAAGACTAGCCTCGCATCCTGCTTTTCTTACACGAATGTAGGTTGCATTAATTTGAGTCCTCTAAAACAGTGGTCCCCAGCCTTTTGGCACCAGGGACTGGTTTCATGTGGAAGACAGTTTTTCCATGGATGGTGGCAGTCGGGGGTTGATTTCATTAGGCATTAGTTAGAGTCTCATGAGGAGTGTGCTACATGGGTTCCTCGCATGTGCAGTTCACAATAGACCTCGTGCTCCTATGATAATCTAATGCCGCCGCTGATCTGACAGGAGGCGGAGCTCAGGCGATAATGCTTGCTTGCCTGCCTCTCACCTTCTTATACGTGGCCCAGTTCCTAACAGGTTGTAGACCGGTACTGGTCCGCGGCCCATGGGTTAGGGACCACTGCTCTAGAAAGCAGAAGCCAAGACAGAAGTGTGAGAGGTTTGGTGGTGCAAACACCTGTGGACAATACTGGGATGAGACAGCCCGAATAACCAGATTGAGCCTTCCAATGATGACACAGGTCCAACACCTTTTAAAAGAGAGGAGGTAAAAAGGAGAGTTGGATATGAAGAATCTCAGACTGCAGTGCAGCTCTGAGAAAGTCTCAGCCAGGTACATGGGTGCCCGGGAGCAGAGATTGCCTGTTAGAAGGGCCCCATGGGGGCAGAAGTGACCCGGCTGTCGTATCCCTGCCATGCTCAGTCATTGGCTGTAAGCAAACCCCGCCCGGACTGTGTGGCCTCGGCAGGAATCACGGTGGCAGATTGAGAGGGGCAGTGCTGGAGGCTGTCAGCTGGCTAGGCATCCCTTACTGCTGAATAGCTTACTGAGGGCGTACCTCCGTGGCCGCCTAGTGAGTCTCTTTCTCTAAAAGCAGTTCAGTGTGGGAGTCCCTGAGAGAGAGTTTGCTGCAGAAGCTTCATTACAGTGACCCATGAAGCAACTGACAGCTTTGCAGAGTTCGTTTCCATTATGTTGCAGGTCCCCTTCAAAACAAGTTTTGGCACTTTTGATGCCAACTAGAGTGTAAACTATATTTTATAGTGACTAGTTTAGAGTGTAAACAACAGTAAGTGGAGCAGACTTCCTCTCAACTTAGCCTCAAAGATAACCACTCACACTAGAGTTATTTTTTTACCTAATACTTTTTTTTTTCCTGGTTACTGAAATCATACACACTTACTATAACAATCTATAGAAATGTGTAACTTAGAGAGTAAAAGTCTTCTATAATACTCTATCCCAAAATATAATCATTGTTTTGAAAAGATATGTATTCTACCTTAAAGTCCACTTTTATTATTATATTTTACTATAACATTCTAATTATAATATTTTATTATCATTTATAGGTTTCAGTATGATTTCAATGAAAGATGAATTCTAGCAAACAGTATTTATTCCCCTTTCCCCCCTGGGTGTCATTTCTTTGGGAATAGAAAAATGACCTTGTTTGGTGTATCTAGCCAACAATTCTTTTTAATATTTCTGAGTATACCAAATGTACAATATTCCTTCAACTGAAATAACTTTTTAAAAGAAACTAGAATTCATTCCTCCATATGCTATAACAAAAGACACTGCTTTATTTTCATTAGGTTTGGGTACAGTATAGTAAATTTAAAAATCTTTTGAACTCATTAAAATGGTCTTTGTACCTAAATAATAGAAAAAGATCTGTTCAAAAAAATTCTTGCCACAAATTCCTTTTGATCATTTTCATTTACTTAATTGCTCTAATTTATGCTTATTTTTGTCCACTGACAACCTAATTGGCCTCACAGACTTCTCATTTTATTCAAAGTCCACCAGCAGTTGCTTCTTTTGAATACCACCTCCTCTTTGGACTCCACGGGAATTTGGACAATAATTGTGATGGATTTGGCAGGGGCATGGGGGTTGGGCTGCTCATATATTATGAAAAGCCTTAGTAGAGAAAAATTACATTTCAAGTTAATTTGTTTTTACATAACAGAGTCTGGGTCTAAGCTTTCCTTCACCACATACCCACTGAGGGTTTTAGGAAGTCAACATGTTTACACTGTATCTTAAGTCAAGGGTCCTGTTTTTATACAGGGTTTGCCAAACCAAGTTCTACTACAGTGGTGTTCTGCCAGCACAAAGATTACAGGATCAGACCTTAGTGAATGCTCGTTTGCCAGAGTTATGTTTTATCTATTCAACCCCAACAGCCCTGATTCATTTTGGAAAGTCTACTCTGTTTATCCCACGATGATGACAAAGTGGTTAAAAAAGAAGTTTACTACAAAAAGTGATATTTTCAAGAGAGACACAAAGGCACTCATACAGACAGGCTTTAGAGAAAGACAAACTTTGTGGTACCACTTGGGTATTTGAAAGCAGCACAATTATTTTTTTTCAGTCACAGGAGTACAGCATTTTCCCATTGAACTTTTTGGATACATATTTTCACACACACAGTTCCCAAAAGTCAGATTCTCTCCTCCATCCCACCCCCAACCCAAATTACAATTTACTTTGACTGCTGGCTGTTTTTGAAAAGAATTCTGAAAGTGATTGACCATTACCAAAGATGAAGGTTGTAGTTTTTCTCCTGATATGATTATATTCATGATATATTCTTGCTGTAGGGGACAAAAAATGATCAATAGCTTTATGCTTAGTAAAATCAGAGGGGACAGGACTTGCAATTTAATGGTTTTACCTTTATGTTTACTGCATATTAGCAAAATATCTAAGCTCTGGAAACTGTCTCCTTGTAGTGTTGTCAAGTATATGTGGAGAGGTGAATTTCACAAAAGGAGAAACTGGGATTATCCTATCCCGCTTTTTACAGTGGCTCATAAAGAGCAATGTACTAGATTCTCAGCACACGCAGGTTGTGGATTGCTGTTTTTCCTGGAGTGCCTGTATGGTGGATCTGTTTCACTTGGTCTGGCATAGGAGTCAAATTCTATTTGCAAAGCCTGACTGGGTGGCCTCTGCTCAGCACGCCAGGCAAGAGCTGTGGGTGGATTTCCAGAAGTGGCAGGCTGCTCCCCTTTCCCTCTACCTCCTTGAGAAACAGAGGAAGTTCATGCTGCCCCAGGGGAAGTGGAAGGGATGTTCAGTTGCTTCTGAGGAAGTTACATCCTGCTCAAGAAGCAAGATCTCTTCCCATGTGGGAAGGTGCCACCGACACAGTATCTCTTAAGATGGCATAATCATAGATGACCTGACTTGTGTATAGAAAAGGGAGTTTACTGGAAGATACTATTTTTGTTGGTTAACAAAGGGCTGTAAGCCAAGTAAAGCCTGAATGTATGTGTCATCTGCATAGTGTGAAGAGGCTTTCAGAGGGAGAGGTTCCACATGTGACTATCTGACCTAAAGGCCATGTAATTCCCATGGTGAAGTCCCTCCCTCCAAGCACAGGAGCCAGAGGAGCCCTTAAACAGCCATCCTCTTGGACATGGAAAGATAAATAGTATCAATGATCAAGAATAACTGTTCAGGTGGTACTGACCACTCTAGGTAAACTGTTAAGCGTTGAACATAGAATTTTTTCAAAAGCCTATTGATGTATTTATGTGCCTCAGGACCTTTAAATTCTGAAGATAAATGGATAGAATGATTCAGGATGATTTAGGGAGAAGGCAGATGGAAAATGGGAATGAAATACATGCCTTTTTGTTTGTTTTTAGGTGTGCTCAGTTATAAATATGAAAGGCTGAGAAAATGCTTTGCATTGTGCAGTAAGATCAACTGGACTTGTTTTAATAAGACAATAATTTGAAATTAGTAAACTATTTTATACAAATAGTGCTAAAACTTTGGAAGGTCCTCATCCTCCTGGGCTCAAGCAATCCTCCCACCTCAGCCTCCCAAGTAACTGGGACCACAGGTTTGTGCTACCATGCCTGGCTACTTTAAAAAAAAAATTTTTTTTTTTTTTGCAGAGATAGGAGCTTGCTATGTTGCCCAGGTTGGTCTTGAACTCCTGGGCTCAAGTAATCCTCCTGCTTCGGCCTCCCAAAGTGCTGGGATTACAGACGTGAGACACTGCACCTGGCCCAAAGATGGTTTTTATAGTAAAAAGTTAAATATCATAACAATCTGGCAGTTCCTCAAAATTGAATATAAAATTTTCATATGACCCAGCAGTTTCACTCTTAGGGGTGTGTGTGTGTGTATGTATGTATGTATATATATATATGCACATGCACACACACACACACACATATATATACACCGAGGAGAAATTAAAACATGTCCACATAAAAACTTGTACATGAATGTTCATAACAGCATTATTCATAAGAGTGAAAAAGTGAAAGAAACCCAAATGTCTACCAACTGGTAAATGATAAATAAAATGTAGAATATACATACAGTGGAGTATTAGTCATAAAAAAAGGGTACATGCTGCAACATAGGTGAACCTTAAAACTCTTATGCTGAGTGAAAGAAGCCAGGCACAAAAGGCCACATATTATGATTCCATTTATATGAAGTGTTCAGAACAGGCAAATCTATAGGGACAAAAAGTAGATTAGTCTGGGCGCAGTGGCTCACGCCTGTAATCCCTACACTTTGGGAGGCTGAGGCAGGCAGATCACTTGAGCTCAGGAGTTCGAGACCAGCCTGGGCAACATGGTGAAACCCCCCTCTCTACAAAAAGTAAAAAATTAGCCGGGTGTGGTTGTGCAAACCTGTAATCCCAGCTACTCAGGAAGCGGAGGCAAAGGAATCACTTGAGCCCGGGTGGTGAAGGTTGCAGTGAGCCAAGATTGCACCACTGCAATCCAGCCTGGGTGACAGGAGTAAAACCTTGTCTCAAAAAAAAAAAAAAAAAAAAAAAAAAGTGGATTAGTGGTTTTCTGGGGGCTGGCAGAGGTATGGGATTTATTTTTGGTGTGATGAAAATATTATAAAATTGGTTATAGTGTTGGCTACACAACTCTTTGAATATACTAAAGACCATTGAATTGTATACTTTCAATGGGCATATTGTACGGTGTGGGGATTATATCTCGATAAACTGTTGTGTTTAAAAACATAACAGATAACCGTCAGGTCTGCCCCATCAGAATTTCATAATTTGGCATAATTGGGGCTCAAACAAATGAGGTCTTGTGTTGCAAATATAGGCAACATCTGCAAGTTACCAGGAGCAAAGTTGAGAAATGGTAGCTGTAACCTAGGAGAGATGGATAATGATTTTTCCAGGATGCTCTGAAATTCACACTAAATGGAATCTGCTGGTGCATACTTTATGCCACATTGAAAGAACAAGTGCATGTTATTGCACTCTCTGGCACCCATTTCAGTCAGTTCTCTGTATGAAAATTACTGCCCTGGTCAGATTTGATTACTTTATTACATGTTCAGCCCAGAGTGCCAAACTTCATGTGGGAAAACCATTTTCAACAGGAAGAAATGAACTGCGAATATTCTAAGAAGAGGGTAACAAGTCATATTTGACCTTCATTTAAAAATAATACGTAAGGAAAAATATCTTAATAAATAGACATAGCTTAAAACACGAAACATAAAAAACCAAGCATATAGTAGTTTCCTAGATCTGGAAAAGCATTGCACACGTCAGTCATGCATACCCTTCAAAACTGCAGTTACTATGGGTTTGAGACCCTGTAGGATGATTGGAGGATATTGTTTCTAACAACTTACATTTCTTGCCTTAAGGCAATATGGAAATATCACATGTAGATCCTGTTTGTTTGCAGATACATAAAAGTTGTTTTCACATTGGGGATAGTTTTCTTGTTTTCGTGCCTATATTTTAACTTATTTTAACCTTTTCTCTCCCCTCCCTACCTCACCCCCACCTCCAAAAAATTAAACTCTTGCTCCATAAACAAAGCTGAGAGTGTCAGGATTGGAAGCCACTTCTGAGGATATCATTTCAAAATTATATTAATGTCATGAAAACTGCTTCTTATATTTTACACTGAAATGTGAATATGGGCTTATATTTTCTATTTGCATGGTTATTCACAGTACTGATGGTATAGAATTTTTAGGTTTAACTTCAATTATGTCATTGGTTTTACCTGCCACAGCATTTTCACTGGATCAGCCCCCAGATATGGATTCTAGACTGTATCCTAGTGATCTCCAAAGTATGGTATAAACATAAAATAAAGAAAAATAAACATTTGTCTATTTTTTATCTGAAAAAGAGACAGTTAATTTATAATACTATTGAGTGTATCAATCATCATAGCGTATGTTTGTAATTTATAAATAAATATGTGCATTCCGAAGGATACTTGCTCATACTTGTTCCTGATGAGCTTGTTTCATGGAAAAGTTTGGAGATTCCGTGTGTTAGTCTATTCTTGCATTGCTATAAAGAAATACCTGAGGCTGGGTAATTTATAAATAAAAGAGGTTTAATTGGCTCACGGTTGTACCGACTGTACAGGAAGCATGGCACCGACAACACTTGGCTCCTGGGGAGGCCTCAGGGAGCTTTTACGATCACGGCAGAAGATGAAGGGAGAACAGGCACGTCACATGGTGAAAGCAGGAGCAAGATAGAGAGTGGGGAGGAGACTCCACACACTTTTAAATGACCAGATCTCATGAGAACTCACTATCAAGAAGACCAAGAAGAACGCACTACCAAGAAGATCAATAACACCAAGTGATTCAGGGATCCACCCCCATGATCCAAACACCTCCTACCAGGCCCCACCTCCACCACTGGGGACTACATTTCAACATGAGATTTGGGTGGGGACAAATATCCCAACTATATCAGCACTCTCCTTTATTCTTTGCTTTCTCCTTCCCATGCTAACAGAACCCTTCTCCTTAGGCTCCAGCCACAGATTTCCTCCGATTCTTGCTCCCCTTACCCTACACCATGAGACGGAGGGGATGCAGGCACATATCTAAAGCCAAGAGTACCTTAAAGTTCACGAACAAACACGTTCCCATGAAAACCTGAACAGACAACTGCACTTCCAGAGCCAACTATTTTTAACCACCATTTAAATAGAAGGCCCAAGAAGATATTTAAACAAAAAGTTAAAGTGGTTTCACTTTACTAACCAAAAGACATGAAAGTGAGAGCTTCCTTCAGATTTGACCTTTGGTTTCTTTCAGCCATGAGAAAATGGATGTATCAATTTTTCCAGATTTGGATATTTTGAACAATAACTCCAATCTGAAAATACCAAAAGTCAGCTAAATATCCCTCAAGTACATACTATGTTTTAGATACAGTGGGAAAATCAGAAAAGTATGTGTTTTTAAGAGCTTACAAAGCAATTGGAAAGAGAATATATACATACAGAGTATGTATTTTTCATATACTGTATAATTCCATATTAACTAATACATGTATAGAAAATTAATGAACAGTCAGGATTCTTTATAAGACAGTTTTGACACATTAGTGAAAAGAGATGACTCCTGCTGGCAGGTGGCTAGACCAGATGAACACTGCAGCGACTTGCAGCTTTTATTTTATTTATTTTATTTTATTTATTTTTTTTGAGACAGAGTCTCACTCTGTTGCCCAGGCTGGAGTGCAGTGGCATGATCTCGGCTCACTACAAGCTCCTCCTCCCGGGTTCACGCCATTCTCCCGCCTCAGCCTCCTGAGTAGCTGGGACTACAGGTGCGTGTCGCCACGCCTGACTAATTTTTTTATTTTTTAGTGGAGACGGGGTTTCACCGTGTTAGCCAGGATGGTCTCGATCTCCTGACCTCGTGACCCGCCTGCCTTGGCCTCCCAAAGTGCTGGGATTACAGGCATGACCCACCGCTCCCGGCTGACTTGCAGCTTTTAGACAGATGCCTGTCGGATTGTGCAGAAGAGCTGGTAGAAAGGTTCTAGGAGTTTGGAGAAAGAAGGGGTCACCCTGGGCTGGAATGCTGAGAGTTTCATAGGCAAGGGAAACTTGAACTCACATAGGAGCAGCAGTATGTGTAGAGAGCAACGGGCAGAAATACACAGAACTCAACAGCGGAGCCCTCCTTACTGAGGGGGCTAAGGCCGAGCTTGGTGCTAAGCATTGGCATATGGGTTTTCTTGCTTGGGCCTCCCAACAGCTCCACTGGGCCAGGCTTCGCTGTTTACCCAAGGTCATGGCAGTCAAGTCCCAGAGGCAGGCTCAGGAGAGAAATCAGGGCTGAGGAGAAAGATTCAGATGCCCTCTACATAGACATCACAATCAAACTTGAATTTATAATCCATCTCTGAAGGAAATATTGTTGAGATGGAAGATCGGAGAGCCACAGTAGCCTGCATTTCACACCTCTGTAACTTCCTCTTTTCTCTCTGTGTCATTTTCTGACTCTTACTCCACAAACATCCCCAGCATTAAGGAATACAACATCGGATACAGGCTCAGGAATCCTACCTATAACCTTCTCAGTCCCCAGTGACAGTCATCAGAAGCTCTGTGTGTGTGTGTGTGTAGAGAGGGCGACAGAGTAAGTGAGAGAGAGAGAGAGTCTCACTCTGTTACCCAGGCTGGAGTGTAGCAGCATGATCACGGCTCACTGCAGCCTCAAACTCCCAGGCTGAGATGATTCTCCCACCTCAGCCTCCCAAGTAGCTGGGATTGCAGGCAAGTGCCACCACACCTGGCTAATTTTTTGTATTTTTTTTATAGAGATGGGGTTTTGCCATGTTGCCCAGGCTGGTCTCAAACTCCTGAGCTCAAGCGATCTGCCTGTCTTGGCCTCCCAAAGAGCTGGGATTACAGGCGTGAGTCCACTGCCTGGTCAGTTTCCTGTTGAATTGTGTACAGCTACAACTATATAAAGAAAAACATTGTTAGTGTTTGTCCTAATGTAAATTTTTATTGGGGCATATTCACTAGTAAAAGGAAAATATGAGCATGAGTTAGAATAGACGCCATTGTTGTACAAGCATATGGACAGTGTCCTCGTCAGATCCATTGCCGTGAATGCCCCAATCTAGAGTCTGTAAGCTGCACAGTACAAGGCTGTGTCTGTGTTGCTCACCATTATATATTCAGCATCACATAGTGTGATGAACAGTTTCAAAGAGCACTGAATGATTAAGCCCAGTGTTTCTCAAAGTGTGTTCCTTGAAGATAGTTTCCAAAGATGGTCCTTGTCAAAGTGTCCCTTGATCACATAAGCTGCACAGCATAGTTTTCTATGGAGACGTACAGTCCGCATAGCACTTTATTTTTTTTTTATTATTATTTATTTATTTATTTGAGACGGAGTCTCGCTCTGTCGCCCAGGCTGGAGTGCAGTGGTGCAGTGTCGGCTCACTGCAAGCTCCGCCTCCCGGGTTCATGCCATTCTCCTGTCTCAGCCTCCCCAGCAGCTGGGACTACAGGCACACCCTGCCATGCCCGGCTAATTTTTGTATTTTTAGTAGAGACGGGGTTTCACTGTATTAGCCAGGATGGTCTCGATCTCCTGACCTTGTGATCCACCCACCTTGGCCTCCCAAAGTGCTGGGATTACAGGCGTGAGCCACCACGCCCAACCTGCATAGCACTTTAAAACTAAGTCCCGCTGTAGGGAGCCTATTTATATCTCTGTCTAACATGACATTTCCCAAAATCATCTGTTAATGTGAGTAGTTGAAACTTTCCAAAACTCAGGTATCCTATAGTTATGATGGGGCTGACAAAATCTGTTTATGTAACTCAAATGTTGGAAGAATCCAATGCATTAACATATGTGAAAGTGCTTTTAAGTATAACTCTATGCAAATGTAAGGTATTAGTACTATTTCCTAGTTGCAATTGGCCCTCTGAATCAGTGGACGAGGAACCCGTGGATACAGAGGACTGATGAGGGACTTGAGCATCTCTGGACTTTGGCATCCCAGGGCGTCCTGGAATCCATCCTGCACAGATACTGAGGGATGACTGTATTGTTGCTATATGTGCTATTCTCCAAACTCATGAATTTTTTCAGCTTTTTTGAGGTATAATTCACAAATAAAATTGTACATATTTAAAGTATACAATGTGATGATTTATGTATACAATGTGAAATGGTTACCATAATTGTTAACACATTCATCCCTTTACATAGTTACCTGTGTGTGTGTGTGTGTGTATGTGTGTGTGTGTGTTGACAACGTTTAAGACCTACTTCTTTAGCAAATTGCAAGTATATACTACAGTATTACTAACTACAGTCACCATGCTATACATTATTAGATCCTCCAAACTTATTCATCTTACCACTGAAAGTTTGTACCCCTTTGACCAGCATCTCCCCATTCCCCATCCCATCTTGCAACCACTGTTCTACTTTCTGTTTCTGTAAGGTGTTTTTTTTTAAAGATTCCACATGTGGTGATACCATACAATATTCGTCTTCTCTCTCTGGCTTACTTCACTTAGCATAATGCCCTCCAGTTTCATCCATGTTGTCACAAATAGCAGAATTTCCTTCTTTCTTATGGCTGAAAAATATTCCAGTGTGTGTGTGTGTGTGTGTGTGTGTGTGTGTGTGCATTCATACACACAACATTTCATTTACCCACGAATCTGTCAATGGACATTTAGATTGTTTCCATATCTTGGCTATTGTAAATAATGCTGCAGTGAACATGGGAGTGCAGATACCTCTTTAAGATACTGATTTTGTTTCCTTTGGATATATAACCAGAAGTGAAATGGCTGGATCATATGGTAGTTCTGTTTTTACTTTTTTTGCAGATGCTTCATATTATTTTCCATAATGGCTGCACCAAGTTGCATTTCCTCCAACAATGTGTAAGGTTTTTTCTTTTCTCCACACCCTTGATGACATTTGTTATCTCCTGTCGTTTTTATAACAGCCATTCTAACACGTGTGAGGTAACATTTCATTGTGGTTTTGGTTCCAAATAGATAAATTTTATGATATGTAAATTATATTTCAATAACCTTACTTTACAAGTTTTAAAATAAATTTTTTAAAATAACCTTATTTTAAAAATACATTAAAAAATACATTTAAAATAACCTTATTTTAAAAATACATTTTAAAAATCCCTGCTCCTGGAGACCATGAGGTTTAGAAAATTTGGTTTGTTGTGTGTATTATTTAGGGTATAATTCTCTCTTTGTGTGTTCCAGGTTTCTCTGGATGGCCTAGATACCTCTTTCCATTCATTTGTTCATTGGTTCATTCATTCATCTGACAAGTACTGAGCACCAAAGATCGTATATCATTTTGGTTGGTACAGGCATGTGGACAGTGACTCTGAATAAAGCAAAGACTATTTTAAGGAGTTCACGGTTTTGAGAAAAGGCAGACCTGGAAACAAGTCACTATAAAACAGTGAGGAGTATACCATTGTGAAAGTTCGAACAAGGAACAATGGGATGAAGTCGATTTCTCAGAGCAAGGAAACTTGCCTCATCTACCTGGGAAGATCTTGCCTCATCTTCTACTTTTAGAGGAAGGCAGAGAGAGAAGTTTGAGTGGGATCTTGAAAGTTTCCCAGGTAGATGAGGCATGTTAAGGGCAGCCACTTCCTCTCCAAAATCATTATTTCTGCTCCTTTATTTATTATTCCTTCCTTTTAGTTGCCCCTTTAACTCCTCACCATCATGGCCTCGTCCCCTAACTTTAGCTCTAGTCTTCTTTCTTCTGTGGCTTTTGAGCGTTTGTAAATATAGGGTAATTGGGACTTTCCAAAATGAGTATTTTTTTTTTTGAGACAAGGTCTTATTCTGTCGCCCAGGCTGGAGTGCAGTGGTGTGATCACTGCTCACTGTAGCCTTGACCTCAAGTGATCCTCCTTTCTCAGCTTCCCAAGTAGCTGGGACTACAGGCATGTACCACCACGCCTGGCTAACTTTTTAATTATTTGTAGCAATGGGTCCCACTGTGTTGTCCAGTCTGGTCTCGAACTCCTGGCCTCAAGTGATCTCCTACCTTGGCCTCCTGAAGTACTGGGATTGCAGGTGTGAACCACAGCACCCAGCTGCAATGAGGATTTTGGATCTTCCATTGTATCTCTAATATGTCTTCTTTTTTTATTAAGTGCAGCTAAACTTGACTTATAAATCTTTAAAGTATTGAAATTAAAATGACAAATACTTCAGGTTTTAGTATGTTTAAAATTGATAAATATTAAGAGTTGGCAGAAATATAGAGTATATTAAAATTTGGAGTGAATTTTAGCTCCATGATATGGTTCTACTTTATATTTGAGGCTAAGCTATCAACTTCGAAGATAAGAGAAAAAGTGAATTATTCTTCTCTCAGGCTGGGTTGTAATAGCATGAGGTTTATGCTGGCACTTTGACTTTACAACGTCTAAAATCACTCATGTCTACTTTTTTATATCCAATAGTATCTCTATATGACCAAATTAATTCCTTTTTTACATTTTATTCAAGAATATGGCTTTTACATTACAACCTAGCACATATGTCGTCTTACTCCTTTTATAATTTTTTGTAGGTTAAACTCAAAATATATTCAGGAGTTCAGAGCTGAATTATAATTGACTATATACACGTAACCTATGTATGTAGCCTATAAATTTCTAAAAAGTCTATTTCTTTGGAACTATGTGTGCTATGAGATGACAGGTCAAAGCTTTAAATCCTGTTTTCCCGAGTCTATTTTATTAGTTGTCAGAGAAATGTTAGGATTTTTTTTACACCATTTGTAGCTTAGTTTGTTAAATGAACTAATAGATGTGACAAAGCTTCAAAGAAAAGTGGCACCTGGGAGAGGCTCGCTTAACGCAACCTATTGTCATTAGTATTCCTTCTCCAAAGACTTCTCATTTAACTCAAATATTGTCATGTGAAGTATCACCATCTGGGTTGACTCAAGCCACTTATCCAAATCAGAATAAAACTTTTTAGCCCTGGAGTCATTTCCTGTCCTTTCTAATCGTACTTAGGAATATCGTAAAGAGACGTAACTCAACCAGCCATCAGCTGAGCAGATGACTGCAAGTTCGTCATTCTGTGTGTGTGCACATACCCCACCAGCTCAGCCAACACCAACATTAGAGCTATGATAGGAAGGAGACTATGGAAACAGACTTGAAAAAAAATCCATTTTAAGTGGAGAGTCATGGGACAGGTCACAGTGGGCAGGGGAAATAATTTTAGAGAAATGAAAAGGCTGTGCAGGTGGTCACCCTGAAGCTAATTTAACTTGGGTCATCTATGATCTCTTCCAGCTGTGAACATGTGCCCGGTGCCCCAGTGGCCCAGATGTTCTTCCTCGGTCTTTATGTTGTATAGCCCATAAAATTAAAACAGGATTGGAGTTTAATTCTAGGCCTTCACAGTCCTATCATTAGTATTCAGTGGAGCTATTTTCTGAAAATGTAGGGTCCTGGTAAGAGAGGCCTTGGTTTGGGCCAAGACAGCCTACTGTCCCCTGTAATTTTTCCTCAGTGACTTCTGCTTCCATCTCTCCACTGCCTCCTTCACAGCAGTCTCCAGTTTTATTCCGCTCAGAGAATTGCTTCTCACCTTGGAAGTTCCTAGCTCATGTAATTGTGTGTTATGAACTAGACATTTCTGAAAAACACAAGTATTGTGCTACTCATCGTTTTATGGCAAAATCAATTAATTAACAGATATTTTTTGAGTAGGTGTTAAGTATTTAAATATTGGTAACTCTACCAGCCATGGGAGGGATACAAAGAAAATATAAAACCTGGACCTTGGCCTCATGAAACTTGGCAGCTGGTTGTAGAGGAAAGGAGAACACACAGAAGATCATCAGAGAGCAATACCCAACCCTTCCATCACTGTCGGGGAAAGCCATGCACCCCCTTGTGATGTCTCCTTCTGCTTGTGACTTTTGGTTCAGGTGACTCCCAGATAGATTGGCAGTAAGGCCTGCAAATCCTAATTAAACACAGAGGAGATCTGTATAATATCCAGACCAAATCCACCTTTATAACATAGAACTCCAAATCTAAATTCCAGAAAGCCACCTCCGTTTTCCCCGTTTTTCCCTTTTTTTTTTTTCTTTTTTTTTTTTGAGATGGAGTCTCGCTGTTGTCGCCTGGGCTGCAGTGCAATGGCATGATCTCGGCTCACTGCAACCTCCACCTCCCAAATTCCAGGAATTCTCCTGCCTCAGCCTCCCGACCAGCTGGGATTACATGCACCCGCCACCACACCCGGCTAATTTTCATATTTTTATTAGAGACAGGGTTTCACCATGTTGGTCAGGCTGGCCTCAAACGCCTGAGCTCAAGTGATCTACCCACCTTGGCCTTCCAAAGTGTTGGGATTACAGACGTGACACACCATGCCTGGTCCCGCTTTGCCCTTTATTGCCTGCAAAATAAAAAGACCTCTTTCTCTAGCTAGTTCCCTGGCAGAGCAGAGCCTATGTGAGCAGAATTTTAATCACTAACTAGAGCTCTTTCACTTGACCAAGAAGCAAGAAGCAAGGAGTTGATGGCTAACTGGAGGTTACTTGTTTTGTAGCAATAATGTGGCTGACATACTATGCCCATTAGTCACAGATTCTGACTTAAATTCTCTCCAGAGACAACTTTCATACACATGGAAGACGAAAGGGGAAAGGTGAACAGTTATTAAGGATATCTGACTGCCAGAAATGCCGTCCGAGTCTTTTGCCGTCCAAATTTCTATTGTCTGTTATCAGAAACAAGAGTGTAAAGTTCCAGGAAATTCTTCAGGCTGACCCATCAATATAATAGTTATTATCTTTCAATACTTTTTGCATTTTGAGAACAGATGAACTTCTTCAACTTATGTGTAGAAGGCTACTCAATATAATGTTAATATTAAGATTTGGGATATCCAAGATTTTTTAGAAGTAGGCAGAGTTCTGAATGCTTTGTCCACCTCTGGATAGTCAGAAAAAGCCAGCATATAAAAAGAGACTTCAAATGTATATTAGCTAGATAGAGAGAGAGATAGAGATTTGGATTTAACTTCTGATGTGGTTTGGCTCTGTGTCCCCACCCAAATCTCGTCTTGAATTATAATCCCCATAATCCCCACATGTCAAGGGTGGGACCAGGTGGAGGTAATTGAATCATGGGGGCGGTTTCCCCATGCTGTTCTTGTGATAATGAGTGCATCACACGATATCTGATGGTTTTATAAGCATCTGGCATTTCCCCTGCTTTGTACTCACTCCATCCTGCCGCGTTTGAAGAAGGTGCCTGCCTCTCCTTTGCCTTCTGCCATGATTGTAAGTTTCCTGAGGCCTCCCCAGCAATGTGGAACTGTGAGTCAATTAAACCTCTTTCCTTTATAAATTACCCAGTCTTGGATATTTCTTCATAGCAGCGTGAGAATGGACTAATACAACTTCTTATCCTTCTTCAAATTGGAGGTTCAAGTCAGTTACATTTTTGTGAATATTAATAATGTGCAAGAGAGGGTGCTCGGTGCCAGAATCTTTAAGAAACTCAGAGTCCAGCTAGGAAAGTATAAATGAAAAGAATTAAAATATCAGAATAGTTGCTAAACACCAGAAACCTGCTGGTCAAAATCAGGAAATTTGTTGTGATAACAGGCAAGGCTGAAGGGATTCATATTCCAAGCTGAGCAAATGTTGTGAGCATGGCCTCAAGGTGGGGCACTTCTGGGAATGGCAAGTGGTTTGGTTCAATGGAAGGATATGTGGATAGCCAGGATGAGAAATGGAGCAGGAAAAAGTGGTTTAGGCTAAAATCAGGGGGGTGCATTGGGAATAACGTTTTCATTAAAAGCTATTTGAAGGAGTCTGTAAGGAAAAAAAGAGCCACTGTGTGTTCAGCTGGGGAGAGTAAGCTTCAAATATGTGCTTTTGGGAAGATGATTTTGATGGCACTATGACCAGGGAAGTGATTGGAGAGAGGAGATATCTCAGGCAGGAATTGGAGTTTGACAGTGCATTGCATCACTCCAGGCAGGAGTTACTGGCAACCTGAGCTGATGAGGACAGTGACAAAGAACTGTCATAAGGAAGAGTGGCCAAGAGAGGTTTTGCAGAGGAAGAATGGGCCAGATGTGACTGCTTATGCAATATAGTAATGGAAACATGGACTCCAAGCCAGATCTAGTTCATATGGAAGCAAAACATTAACCCCAATGATAGAGAGTTGTCATGAAAATACTGTGTGCTGCATTTATCTTTCTGGATTGTTATCAGTCATTATTACTTCGTATTTTTGAGAAATACCTGCAATTTTAAACATTGTGTATCTTCTGTTGTTTCTTGCATTTTCAAATGATGCTTTGAACCACTTTTTAATTGTTGGCATATGCACTTACTGTATTTTATTGTAAGTATAAAGCATATATCCTAATAATTCTCCTTCCTTTTTCTCAGGCAATGAGAATGACTTAATGGTTTGTGGATAATATTTCAGTAGTGTTACATTTTTAGTAATAATATCAATGACCTCATATAAGCGTAATGACTCACCTAGGGTATGAGTATGATTTTTATAGTAGACTTTGCAGGGTATTTGGCTCTTCTTCTCTTTTCTCTCTCTTAATTATGTTTGGAAGATTATAAGCTGCTACAAGCAAGTCTCTTCTTAGCCTTTTTTTTTTTTTGAGGCAATGTCTCACTTTGTCGCCCAGGCTGGGGTGCAGTGGTGCGTTCTTGGCTCACTGCAGTCTCAACCTACTGGGCTCAAGCGATCCTCTTGCCTTAGCCTCCCAAGTAGCTGGGATTACAGGCATACATCACCTTGTGAGGCTAATTTCTGTATGTTTTGTAGAGACAGGGTTTCGCCATGTTCCCCAGGCTGGTCTCGAACTCCTGAGCTCAAGTGATCCACCCAGCTTGGCTTTCCAAAGTGCTGGGATTACAGGTGTGAGCCACTGTGCTGGGCCTCTTTTTAGCCGTTTAATAAGCAGGGCAGACTCTGGATTCAGGATGCGATGATCAGGTCTGGCTTATGAAGCCTTTTTTGTCTTCTGTGAGAGACAACTCCTGGAGCTGATTGGCTTTTGGGCTGAGTAACAGCTTGACGTCAGGGCCTCCTGGGGAACGCAACATCTCCTAAGAAACCAATGGCCTAGTTGCCACAGGAGTCTCAGAGAAAAAACTGGCAGTAGTACTCAAATAGCCTTCAGACTATCTGAGGTTTCTTGGGACTTACCAGTCCTGCCTCAGATGAAGCCCCAGGCACCCTTGGTTTGGGGGTAGAAAACTAAAGGGCAGCCTTTCTAAAGTGCCAGCTTTCCAAGCACAAGGAAGTAGGTACTTTCCCCTAGGGTGGAGCAAAATTGATAGCAAGTGCGCAACCATTTAAATGATATGACTTGATCCTTTTTTCCCTCATAGGAAAAAAAATGTAAGCTCAGACTGAAATAAGTGCTGCTTCTTATTTTCAGCCTCTGATTGGTGTGGTTCAGGATGTTAACTTGTTTGAAGGACTACCATGGGGAAACAATCCATGAACGTAGAGAAGTTAGGCAGAACTGAATGTTAAATTTCAAAATGATCTCAAGATAGTCAGTTCTGCTGTAATCCAATGTATTGCCTTCCTAGCAATCATCACACTGTGCAAAATTAAGCCATGAAAGCCACAGACTTACAGGAAAGGTGGAGTAAGGGGCACAATACTCCAAAACTTCCTCAATGACACATGTGAAAAAAGAGATAAGAACCTAATAAAACGGTCAGCACAGTTTTATGCATGTTAACTGGTTAAGAAATACATAAATACAAAATAAATATGGTACTTTACCTTGAAAGGTTTGCTTGGGGAGGTGGGCACCGGAAGGGTTTCAGCTTGTGAGACTTTGTGAAGGGGTGCAAGGAATGTTGTCCAAAATCAGATAGACAGTTATAATATCAGATGTGGATGGGTGTGGCTCGCAGCACATGGTGAACTGAGGGAGCTGGTAGATTATTGAGGTGTGTGCATGTGTAGTTTGTGGATTAGTCCAGCTAGAAGAAGTTTTCTGCATTCACTTAGTGTTTTTCACAAAAGAAATCATGTATAAGCAAAAATGCAAAATTCATGATACACCCAAATTTTTCCCTAATGTATCAATTAGGTTGGAATGAATTTGGATACAGCAGAACTGATGGCAGTCTTACCTCTTAGTTTTTATATAAAGAAATTGAGACCCAGTCAGACTAAATGAAGTTTTGTAGCCAGGTTAGTGGCTGAGCTGATGATGGATTCCTAGGCATCGGTTCCTTTTCTAGCGGGAGTGTCCACCGTGCTCTGTTTCCTCTTTCGCTGTATTTTATAAATTCCTGCTATTTGCTGATGATAATATTGTTTTAGTGCTTAACTATTTTAATGTAGGTCTCAGAGCTAGATCCTTAATGTAGATACCAGAACTTAATATCTGGAATCTAATTAATGTTTGTTAGTTAGTGAATTAATTAATTAATGAAGGTGGTGAATGGACATAAGTCCAGGTTCGCTATGGATCCAGTTCCAGACCTAAGAGTGTAGATGGAGAAGATGGAGAAGATGTGATGGCATATTTAAAGTTAATGACAGCAGTGATCTTTCATGTTCTATTCAAGCCTTCTTGGGTTGGATTTTAGTAAAATGATTTAGAGTGTGGGGGCTTTGTGACAGACCACAGGCGAGTTATTTAACCTCTCTAGATAATATGGGATCTACCTCTTTGGATTTTTGTATGAGTTAGGGGAGATATACATATATAAAATCTCCTTAGCACAGTGCCTGGCACATGGCAAAAGTTAAATAAGTGGCTACACTTATTATTACTACTGCTGCTGCTATTACCACTTCTACTGCTGCTACTGCTTTCCCAACATACTGTGTGTTGAAGGGAACCGAGGACCAGTAAATGTGGGGGAAGGAGCCCTGGCACTCCTCCTAGGTGCTGGCCCAGTTTTCTTAACTGCTTATTACTGGACCTCTCCACCCACCTGTGTAACAGGACTTCAAACTCAACATGTCACACTCATTACCTTGCTTCCAGTGTGCTCCTCCTCATGCATTCACCACATTAATGCCATCCCTATTTACCCAGACTAAACACCTCAGTCGTCCTTTACTTGGCTGTCGTCTTCCGCCTCCACAGTCCATAGGTTATTCATTCATTCAGGTCTAGTTTTATTGATAACCAGTTGGGTCTCAGGCATCTGCCAACATGCTTCAAGAAATAAACCTGAATGAGACATGATCCTTGTCCTGAAGAGTCTTTCAATATAAGGCAGAGATGCAAACTATGAAGACTCTGATCCAAACCCTCATTAGTAGCCAATCATTATAAAATGTGTATAGGTTGAGCGTGGCAGCTCACACTTGTAATCCCAGCACTCTGGGAGGCCAAGGTGCAAGGATTGCTTGAGCCCAGGAGTTCAAGACCAGCCTGGGCAATATAACAAGACCGCGTCTCTACCAAAAAAAGAGAAAAAAAGAAAAAAAATTTAGCTGGGTGTGGTGGCACGTACCTATAGTCCCAGCTACTTGAGAGGCTGAGGTGGGAGGATTGTTTGAGCCCAGGAGGTCAAGGCTGCAGTGAGCCTTGATCATACCACTGCACTCCAGCCAGAGTAACAGAGCAAGACCCTGTCTCTAAGAAAAAAATAAAATAAATAAAATAAAATAAAATAAAATAAAATAAAATAAAATAAAATGTGTGGGCCAGTGCAAGAGGCCACAGCCATGGTTCCTATGTGTTGCCACTCACTTAAATGCAAAGTGGACATTGATTTTACAAGTAAAATTGATAAGTATAATCATGGAGTCATTCTATATTTTCAAAATTTTGGCCCCTTGGGTTAACAAAATATATTTGTTTGGGAAATTAGTTTTATTACTATATTTATTTTGTGTCCTAAAAAATGTTCTTTCATATGACCATGGCTTTACATTAAATGGTTTCCCTCTTCACTGGGATATTCAGTATTTCAGTTGGATGTCTGTATGATGATTGTGATGAAAGAAAAGTAGGTTGAAAATAAATTAAAATTAACTTTTCAGTTTAAAAAAGTGACTACTTTTTAGATAGTAGGCTGGATTTATAAATTTAGCTTAGCCCATTTATACTCAAATTCTTAGCAGTTTTGCCTATACCAATAAATTCTTAGAGATTTTTATTCACTGGAAGTTTAAATTTACCATATAAGTGAATGGGAAAGATTATTTTTCAAAATGTACTACTAATAATTAGGAAAGAACTCTGGAAAAATATAATTTTCCAAAATAGAGGTAATTAATATGCAACGTTATCTAGATATGGAGTATGAGTTCTCCAAAGGATTTATTTGTTCTTTCTTTCTGCTTTTTTTTTTTGAAACAGAATCTCTCTCTGATGCCCAGGCTGGAGTACAGTGGCTTGGTCTCAGCTCACTGCAACCTCTGCCTCCCAGGTTCAAGCGATTCTTGTGCCTCAGCCTCCCGAGTAGATGGGATTACAGGTGTGCCACCAAGCCTGGCTAATTTTTGTATTCAGTAGGGACAGGGTTTCACCATGATGGCCAGGCTGGTCTTGAACTCCTGGCCTCAAGCTATCTGCCTCCCAAAGTGCTGGGATTACAGGCGTGAGCCACCACGCCCAGCCAGATTTATTTATTCTTTCGACAAATATTTATTGAGCAAATTCCATAGGCCAGGCCCTGTCCTGGGAGCTGGTGATGCACAAGTGAGCAAAACAGAGTCCCTATCCTAAGGCAGCTTACATTCTATTTGGAGAGACGGAAATTAACAATAGACCTGTGATGCCAGGCAGTAATTAAAATAAGGGCAATAAAGATTAGAAAGCAAAGGGGGCGCTAGTTTGGGTAGATAGATGGATGAGGAATCTTTACTATCATAGGGCTGCATTTATGCTCACGTGGGCCTGGAATCAGCCATTCATATCCACATCGATCATCATGCAGTTCTATGTTGTCTTTCTCTATGGGGCCTGTTCTTTGCTAGCTTGTGCTGGTAAAGAATTACATGAGGCCAGGCGCAGTGGCTCACACCTGTAATCCCAGTACTTTGGGAGGCTGACAGGGGCAGATCACTTGAGGTCAGGAGTTTGAGACCAGCCTGGCCAACATGGCAAAACCCTGTCTCTACTAAAAATACAAAAATTAGCCGGGCATGGTGGCAGGCACCTGTAATCCCAGTTACTCAGGAGGCTGAGGCAGGAGAATCACTTGAACCCGAGAAGCAGAGGTTGCAGTGAGCCGAGATTGCACCATTGCACTCCAGCCTGGGCAACAGAGTGAGACACTGCCTTAAAAAAAAAAAAAGAAAGAAAAAAAGAATTACATGAAAAAAATAGCTGTGTTATTTACAATCAAATCAGCCAACTGTAGAGATTGTCTGGCATTGTACACATTGTTCTGATAATAGTTTAAATACTTTGAAATTTGCATCATTACCATGGGAGAGACAACATGTTCTTGTTAAAAAAACATAAAAACACACACAGAGTAGATGATTAACTTACAACATCTCAATGTGAGCAAATTTTTAGTTTCAGGTTTTGTGACTTCATAATCTCTGGGGAATTTTCCTTCTTAATGTTTAGGAAAAAATCACTCCCTACTGCTTTTTAAAGAATTAAAAGTCTCACTTGTGTGTTAAGAATATGCACTTAGGCCTGTTAAAAAATTATGATTACCCCCAAAACAGTGGGCTTGTATGACCTTTTACATTTTTAAAGTAAAGCCTTCCATCTGGTTAAAAAATACCTTTTATAAAAGCCCCTTTACTGCATTTGTGTTCCTTAGTAAATGCTAGATTTGTTCCTTAGAAAATTTGCTCTTGAGCAAGTCTATTTTGACTGATGTAATTTAATCCAAAGGGAGAAAAACATTAAATTAATGAAATTTTATTGAAAAGACATCATATTTATATGTAATAGTTTGATGTCTTAATTATTATTCTCCCAAGTTATATTAACTTATAATTTTAAATTTAATTTTCAAAAAAAGGTAACTTTCAGTCACCTAATTACATGCAATGCAGCTTCTTTTCAGAAGTAATACCTTATTTAAAGTAATTCTTTTATAATGAACTCCCAAAGACATGTACCTAAACATAGCAACTGGATATAATTTCTAATTAATGACTCTTTTAAGACATGATAGCAGATGGTTGAGCCATCCATGGGGTGTGTTGTGGTCCATTTGTTTAGTCACCCAGTGAGTTACTTGAAATAATCACTTAGCACTAGTTTTAACAAAAGGATCTGATTTTTTTGTTCTCGTCTCACACCAAATGTAACTAAACTCTATGGGAACAAGGACTTTCTCTGTTTTAATCACTGCCATATTCCCAGTGCATAGAACAAGGCAAGGCCTGTGGTAAACATTGAATCAATATTGGGTAGAAAGTTCTTTTTTTTTTTTTTTTTTTTTTGAGATGGAGTTTCACTGTTTTTGCCCAGGCTGGAGTGCAATGACACGATCTCAGCTCACACAACCTCTGCCTCTTGGGTTCAAGTGATTCTCCTGCCTCAGCCTCCTGAGTAGCTGGGATTACAGGCATGTACCACCACACCCGACTAATTTTATATTTTTAGTAGAGACGGGGTTTCACCATGTTGCCCAGGCTGGTCTCAAACTCCTGACCTCAGGTGATCTGCCCGCCTCGTCCTCCCAAAGTGCTGGGATTACAAGCATGAACCACCACGCCCGGCCAGGAAAAGCTCTTTAGGTAGGACCTCCCTGGGGGCAAATAACAGAGTGTGTAGAATTGCATGTTTTTAAAAGATTATAAACACCAAAGGCAATGTTCTTTTCAAACATTTTCAAACCAAAGAGAAAGAGAATGCCCACCAAACACAGCCAGAGAAGAGAATATGGAATCTGGGGAGCACCCTGAGGTGGGCCTAGGGTCTCCTTCATCCTGGGATAGTGCTGGGTGTGTGGTAGGCCCCAAATAAATGTAGTCAATAGGTGCGCATTCGATTCAATTCAATGCACATTTGAGGACCAGTTATGAATTGTGCAAGTCACTAGAGAGAATACAACAATGAAGAAGACAAGGTCTTTTTCCTCAAAAGATTAAAGCCTCAAATTTTTTAGTCCCAGTAACAGAGTTTTACTTTTCTTTCAAGAGGGCTGTATCCCTGAACCACTGTCCAGGGACTCCGATGAAGAAGCTCTAAAGAGCTAGGCCTGAGAAATCACCCAGGTCAGCTCTGCCCATCAAGCACAAGATGTAGAGCACACCTATCAACGTGGACTTCATGACCTCAAATTCTAAATGCCCCTTTACCCATCTTGAAATGAGGATTTCTCTCTCCAAGGCCCACATAGGATGCTCACCTGGCTTACTGGGAGTCACCTTTGTTGGTATTGCTGGCATAGCTGAATTTGGCTATGCTTTTGCTAACTGTATTGTCCACTGACTCATCTTTACTATACAGATGAGAACCAGAAAGGTTAAGCGGCTCGCCTCACATCATGCTGCTTGTCAGTAGCTGAGCCAGTCCCAGTATGCAGGTCTTCTAACTCAGAGGCCAGTGCTGTTTCCTTGACACCCTCTTCCCTCAAGTCACTCTGTGTGTGGGAGGCAGAAAATATTGAGTACACCCAAATTGCCTATCAGCGGAATGTTAGTCAGCATTGGAAATGAGACCGATTACAACTGCGGCCTGCCACACACAACCATCCCAGAGGGACACATGTGTCTACCTTCTTCAGGGGTCTTGCAGCCCTAGGAAGTTATTTAGTTCCATATATTGCAGACCCTTAGGGAAAATAAATAGTGATGGCCTCAGAGAGAAGGGAGAGAAAATGATCCCTTCCCTTCCTGACTGTGAGATCTTGAGCAAGTTATAGAATCCTTCCGAACTTCTGTCTTTTCATCTCCAAAATGGCTACAAGAGTGCTTGCCTTATGATCGTTGAAAGAATTAAATGCACGTAAAGCCCTTAGTAAGGGCTTAGACTTAATGCTTAATAAATGTTAGGTGTTATTAAAGAGTTATTATTTTTAAAGATAAAATCATGACTCATACATATATCAAAATGTGTCAAAGATTTATTTAACTGATTAATTAATGAAGGAATCAGTAAGGTGTTACAACTAATTCACAGGAGAATTCAAAGAACAGGTCCATATAGAGGCGGTCAGGAATGCTGAAGAGAATTAATTTACCTAGTAGATGCAAAACTGTCTTCTTCCATAGAAAGGGAGGGAAAGCAACTGTGCTTCCACTGCACAAAATTTACTCATGTCTATTAGTAAAAATCACTTACATTGCTCTTCATTACCTACAACTTACACAGTAGTAAAATTGCTCGCAGACCCCAAAATACACAGAGACCTCATAGAATCACATAACCCGGAAGGGTCTCCTAGGCAATGCCTAGTTTTCCATTGACAACACCCATTAATCATTCTGGTTCATTTCAACAATTTTCACAATTATATCCTACACAGTGTGTATTATTGCTCATTTCTTAATTACATCCTAGGAATGTTTTGAGAACAAATAAAATATGTGAAAAGTGCCATAGAAGCCATGATGCATTTTACAAATAGTAGTGGTAGTCTAAAAGAGGGGAGTGAGGCTGATCTGTCTGAGTCCGACCTCTGATACTTTCCATGTGATCTTCGACAAGTCACTTAATATCCTGTGCCTCTGTTTTCTTAGTTGTAAGTCAGTATATTTTAAGATTCACTGCACAGGGTTGCTGTGAGGATTAGATGAGGTGACATGTGGGAAAATATTTGGGAAAATGAAAAATGCTATACCAAGATGAGATGTGATTATATTATGGCTCTCAGCTTAGCTTGGGGTTCATTTTTCTTTAAGAAGAGGAGGCTGTGGAACAAGAGATGGGGTGGTGAGTTCTTAAACTCACCACGTCATTATTACTACAAGTTGTAAATCACATAGAGATGTCTTTAACTCAGTAACAGTAATTTATGGTACTACTGTTAGTCCACAAGCACTTCTCCAATATTCACCCACATGCCCTCATAGCTCCAGAGAGGTTAGTGGTGCCAGGAATGGTGATGTTGATGACCGTGGGGGCTGTGTGTCCTTAATTAAACCTGTGAGGACTGTATTTTATTCTCCCCCACCTCTTCCCCCAGTGCTGTCATCCCAGAGTCTCTCCTGGTGATCATGTACAAAGAGACTCATTTCATCAGCCTGCGGGGACTCTCAGAAATTTGCAGGAATTGGGAAGGAAAAGCTCTGGCCCAGCCCACTCCCATCCTGGTCTAGTCTGCATTTTGTAATTGAGAAGGGATAGGAGGGTTTGGAGTGAGTCTAGGATGTGACACTGAAATCATGGAAAGGAGATGAAGAATGAGGGAGGAGCAGCTGCCCAGCCTGGAAAAGAGGAAGGATTGGGGGCATCACCCCGCATGTAGGAAGATGCTTCCAGAAGGCCGGCTCTCCAACAAGGCTGGTGCAAGGCAAAGTAACTTCAACTGCAACTCACAGGTTTGAGTTATGGAGACTGAAGAGCTTTCTGCATACGTTGGTGAATACCATAGACACACTTAAGAAGGTTGCACTAAGTTCTTCTCTGGAGATTTTGAAGAATAAGAACAGATCTCTCTCAATCTGAGAGGTTACAGATCATGCCTCCCTAGAGGCAATAGCCTGATTTGGATTTGAAGAAGGAAAAAAACCAAGTACAGGAAACCACACCTTTATTGTCCTGCCTTGCTTATTGTGAGTAAGGGAAGGCCGGCCGGCTTGCCTCCTCTCCCCCACACCCATAAGGTGACCCAGCACACCCTGCTCAGCTGTGACATGGCATTCACTCCCCTACCTCCTGGTTGTTGGCGGACTTAGTGCCTCTCCTTAGACTGAGCTCTCCAAGGCAGAGCCTTGGTTTCTGCCTCTGTGTCCCCACATCCTGGTGCAGGCCTGACCCAGAGTAGGTCCAACATACTTGTTGAGCCAGTGCATTGACGAGTGACTTATTGACCAGCTGAGGCCAGGTCAGCAGAAACCTCAGTGCCTGAGATGATAACATCAGAAATCCTTTTGAAAAGCCAGTTTGGTAAGCCAACCTTTGGGCTTGAGCTCTGGTGAGCTATTCACCAGAAAATAGTAAGGGACACTGAATTTCAGTGTTCATGGTGAGACTATTTTCAGCTTTCTCAGAGACAGCATCTGTAAATAATCAGGCAGAAGCCTTTTATAAAACAACATAGGAAAAACCTCAAAGGCTATTCTAAGGCTGCAACATTTAAACAAGATTTTTAACCCATGGGGACGCCAAGATCAACATGGAGCTTCCTGCACATAAAAGTCTGGAATTTCATAGCAATGTGGGGGCAAAAGCTATGATCGCATTTCCCCCTTTCTAAATTATATACTGCTTAGTGTTAATGTGAGCAGAGGGCTGGATGGCGACGGGCTCGCAGCTTACGTAAGTCCCACTACGATCTTCATTCCTTCTGTAATGCAGGATCCATGGTGATGGAGATTGGGGGAGTCACCAGGCTGGCTGCACTGATGTAAGGCAAAAGGGTCACTTGTAGGTCATGCCATGATTTAAGTCTTCGGTGTAATTTATAACAGGGCTTTCATTCCAAATAGAAAAATGATCAGGGATGTTGGTTCTATAATTGTTTTCTGTCTCTAAAAGATGCTGTTCTGAAAACTCGGTTTAGTGGCAGCTATAAATGCTCATCTGTAGCACCTCCCTTTTCCCTCCCATTTGGAAGAAGGAGCGAGAGACTGTCTTCTAGGGTGAGAGAGATGAGAGAGATGGCGTTAAAGCTTGACATCAGATGAACCCTTCAGCTGTCTCAACCTGCATAATTCTCTTTTGGGAAGGAGAGACTGGTCTCCAAGCACTTCCTACACCTCCTCTGGACCAGGAACCATATCAGCACATTCTGACTGAGTTAACCTTAATTGTAAAAGACTGGAAAAAAAAAAAAAAAAAAAAAAAAAAAAATGCCCCGAAGTCGTTCTTACTATCAGACCAGCCCTGGGCATGGGTGTGGTCAGTGTGTTAGGAAAGCTACTGAAAGTTCAGTCTGTTTCCCTTAAGATCTCATTTACTCGTTTCTCAAGTTACCTGAAATTTCTACTAGAAAGAGTAATTTCTTAAGATTTTTCTGGGAAGGCATTCACTGATACTGGGAAGGCTAATATTTAAACAACTATCATCATGGCACCTGATAGTTTATGCAATGTGAAGAAGAAAAAAATGATTTATAACCAAAAGGATTTTTCAGGTTATTTTGTTAAAAAAAAAGAAGAAGAATTTTAGTTGGAAGAAAATAATACATATTTTAATTTTAATCCTGTGTATTCTAGACTTGAGGGAAATGTCACATCTTCATTTTTGTATTCCTAGTTAACACGATGTCCTGCACATGTTCTAGGCCAATAAATAATGGTTTTGTTTTGTTTTGTTTTGAGATAGGATCTCACTCTGTTGTCCAGGCTGGAGTGCAGTGGCACGATCATGGCTCACTGCAGCCTTGACCTCCTGGGCTCAAGCAGTCCTCCCACCTCATCTTCCCAAGGAGCTAGGATTACAGGCATCAACATCACACCCAGCTAATTTTTTTTTTTTTTAGAGATGGGGTCTCACTATATTGTCCCAGCCAATCTTGAACTCTTGACCTCAAACGATCCTCCAACCTTGGCCTCCCAAAGTATTAGGATTACAGGCGTAAGCCACTGTACCCAGCTCCAGTAAATATTGTTTTGAACAAATGAGTGAGAAGCGTATTTACAGAGAAAGCTTCTGGGGCTAGCTGGCTGTGGGTCCAGTTGTGTCTTATTTCTAAAAACTAAGAAATTTATATAAACAAAAAATCAAAGTAGGAATTTAAAGAGAACATTAGTATAATTTTTAATAACTTACACGTTTTATCTCATGGGTTTCATAATGTGTGTGAGCAAATAACCAGACTCGCCCAAAACTTCCATATGTACATGCTTAGAATGTAATGCATAGGTTCTGTGTGTGTGCACGTATGCATATATGTGTATGTATTTTGTAAATAATCTATAATTATAAAATATATTTATAAAATAATCCATAAAATATAAATTATTAACAGTAGTTACCTCTGGGGGGTAAAATTAGAAAAGGTAAAGGAAACTCTCACATTTTTACCTTATATATTGCTCATTGTTTGAATTTTTCTTTTAATGAGTATGTATTTGTATATCTTGAGTTCTTAACATGTGGCCTGGCACTTAATAAACATTTATTCAATGTTTAACAAATAGGGGAATCAGTCAGTTGAGTGGCACAAAAATTATACTCAAACATTTGATTTTGAGAGGTTTAGGAGAGGGATGATGATAAAGAAATTGAACTGAGGGCTTAGGAAAGATAGCATGGTCTGGATCTATTGCTAAAAGAGGCCGTCAGAAATAAAGGAATACTTTGGGGTTGCTATTGCTAAACTGCGTATTTTCTACCCTTAAAGGTGCCCCAAGTTAGATACCTGTCTGGCAAATTACATAGTCCCAATCATAGCTGTTCTTAAGAGTTTATGTCTTGACTGAACAAGGGACAAATCACCTGGCAAGGAGACCACTACCTAACCCTGGTGACTCTTACCTTACGGGGCTAGACAGGCATGACAGTGTGAAAGGCCTTTGTACTCACAGCCATGTGGCTTGCTGGACCATCTGAAGGCCTATTGAGACTGTCCTGAGAAGGGGACAGCAATCCAGTGACGCACACAGCAGTAATTTGCCTGGGTTGACTGGATAGGCCTGTCCTGTAGATTGGTGTCCGAAGATTAATATGATGGGTGAGAACTTTTAGCTCCAATCCAGCTGGTGTGACCCAAATGCATAAAACTCACTCTTGGCTTCTAATCGAGGAACTAAGTTGGAGATATTTTAAAATGCTTGAATGGCAGTTTGGAGTCTGTTTGAAAACACTGGCAGGAATGTCTAGGTAAGACTACCATCCGTGGTCAATCACTGGAATCACTGAAGTATTTCAACTGAGTGAAGGAAGTGCCACTCAGCTTCAGTCTGGGTGGCAGAGTCCTTTCAAATGTGGCTTCAGCACCGACTTTCTGTGCATTTCTCATGCTGTGAAGTAGGTGATTTAAGCCACTGACTTTCTAAATTAAAGGCACAAAAAGGCAGACATGTAATTCTTTTAATTACACATTCATACTTCTCCTACATTCCTCTGAGTCGTTCATGTCTGCCTCCTGCCTCATCAGCCTACCAGCAGAAAACAAGCAATGGGGAATGTGGAAGATCTGTAAAGGGATGAAAGACCCAACTCACTCGTTTGTACTGTGGCTTTTCTCAAAGAAAAATAAAAGCACCATGTCTAGAAACAGACAATGGGAGATCTGACTTCTACTGATCGTAGGGAATAGTGAAGTATTTCAAGATAGGAATGAGTCATACCTTTATACATTTTTTGCCATCTGCTCTCTATTAACATGGGCTATTAGTAAAACATATTTGGTTTATATCACCAGGCAAGGAGATTGCATTCATCTTGTTTTTCTATCAAAGTATATGCATATAACCTTAATATAGAGTTTTCACAACTTAGCAGTAGGGACAGGTTTTGTTTTCAGATGTGTAGCCCTGTACAAGTTAAATCTGTGTGGCTTTGTTCACTGCCTTTATTAGGGTTTCCATGGGAAAGGCCAGGCAGGGCAGGGTAAACAGGTTAGGAACGGCTAGTTTGAATAATTTCCAACAGGTCTAAACTATAGATGTGGTCCCTAGTTGCTTGGTACCTGGCCCTGGAACGATTAGGAGAGAGGAGCATTGCTTCCTGGGTTCTATGGGCCAGGTAGAGGAGGTGTGGCTCTAGGTTGGTTAGTTTGCATAACAGAGGCATGCTCCTTTCTGGGCCCTTGGCTATCTTTGAGAATTAGCTAGCCCTGGAGGGAGGAGTAGTCTCTCCGCAGCCTGAAAGGTTTTTTTTTTAGGATGTTAAAACATCATCATAATATACAAAAAATAAGAAATATATACAAACAAATGAGTTTAACATTCGAATCTTTCTAGTCACCTCTCTTGGAGTTGCAAAATCATTTGCCAAATATGTTCTCATTTACACAGTCCTTAAGTTACTGTCCAGTCAGGCGTTTAACCTCTACCTTGAGGGAAAGGTAATCCAGAACCCCCTTTGCTTTACCTAGAAAATTTTTATGGCTTTTTAGAATTTTAGACTCTTTATGTTTCTGCTATATTTATACAGAAGGCATTTAATCTACATATATTTTGTTGATTTATAAAACCCAATGAGGCTTTTTTCCTTTTCAGTGTCCTTGGAAATACTGAGGCATCACCCCAGTTTGCCATGATTTCTCACTGCAGCTATAGCCAGAGCAAAATTTTACCTGTTCTAAGACTGGAGCAATGTTGGGGCTGAAATTTCATTTTAGTGACGCACGTGCTAAATTGCCATCAAACATTTTATCATCTCATGTTTGGATGATTTTCCAGTTATCTATTGCGTGAAACAAACTATTTTAAAACTCAGTGTCTTAAAGCAATTGATTATTATTATTATCGCTCTGATCCTGTGGGTCAGGAATTCAGACTGCACAGCAGACACAACTCTCCTCTGCGCCACAATCCAGGGTCTCAGCCGGCATGCCAGGCAGGGATGAGAGTTGGAATTGCTGGGGGCGGCCCGGCACTGTCTCCTCCTAGGCCCTCTCCGAGTAACCTTAGCTTGGGCACCCTCCAGCATGGCAACCTCAGGGCAGTCAGACGTCTTGCAAGGGCTCCAAGAACAAATCTTCCAAGAGTCAGAAAGTGGAAGCTGCTGGTCTCTTAAGGCTTAGCTTGGAAATTGGCACAGCATTCTTTCTGCTGTATTCTGTTGGTTAAGTTTTTGCGGAGATCACCTCCACCAACCCACTCTGCAGGTTCAAGGAGAGAGGACATAGATATCACCTCTTAATGATGGGAATAGCAAAGAATGTGTGGTCATTGTTAATCTACCACAGGTGACATATCAACAATCCCAGACATTCAGCACATCTACAAAAATTATTTTTATCTCACTCTGCATCTACTTAAGAAGGTAGATATTCAACTGCAGTTCATTTCAGAGTTCTTCCTATATAAAGATTGTTGACAGCAAACGTTTTGATAGAAACATTTTGACTTCAGACTCAAATAATGACTCTGTATCATTTAAAATATATACAAGGCTGGACACAGTGGCTCTCACCTGTAATCCTAGTACTTTGGGAGGCCAAGGCGGGCAGATCACCTGAGGTCAGGGGTTTGAGACCAGCCTGACCAATATGGTGAAACCCCCTCTCTACTACAATTACAAAAATTAGCCGAGTGTGGTGGCATGCGCCTGTAGTTCCAGCTACTCAGGAGGTTGAGGCAGGAGAATTGCTTGAACCCAGGAGGCATAGGTTGCAGTGAGCCAAGATTGTGCCACTGCACAACAGTGCAACAGAGCAACAGAGCAAGACTCCATCTCAAAAATTAGAATAGAATAGAATAGAAGTATGATGCCTTACATTGATTGGATATTTTCCAGATAATTTTAAGATATATTAGCCAATCCCTACATCAGCTCTTTTCATTTCGTGGATGAGGAACCTGAGGATCTAAATGGTTAAGTGACTTGTCCCAGATCACACGACTGACTACCAATGGGGGCAGAGGTGTTAAAGGAAAGGGGTCCTGATCCAGACCCCAAGAGAGGATTCTTGGATCTCACACAAGAAAGAATTCAGGGCGAGTCCTCAGTGTAAAGTGAAAGCAAGTTTATTAAGAAAGTAAAGGAATGAAAGAATGGCTACTGCATAGATAGAGTAGCCCTGAGGGCTGCTGTTTGCCCATTTTTATGGTTATTTCTTGATGATACGCTCAACAAGGAGTGGATTATTCATGTGTCCCCTTTTTAGACCATATCTGGTAACTTCCTGATGTTGCCATGGCATCTGTAAACTGTCATGGCGTTGGTGGGAGTGTAGCAGTCAGGACGACCAGAGGTCACTCTCGTCGCCATCTTCGTTTTGGTGGGTTTTGACCGGCTCCTTCACTGCAGCCTGTTTTATCAGCAAGGTCTTTATGAGCTGTATTTTGTGCTGACCTCCTATTTCATCCTGTGATTTAGAATGCCTTAACCATCTGGGAATGCAGCCCGGTAGGTCTCAGCCTCATTTTACCCAGCTCCTGTTTAAGGTGGAGCTGCTCTGGATCACATGTCTCTGACAGAGACAGACCCAGGGTTGAGTTAGTTTGTACTTTCACTGATAGTTTCCTTGAATTCCTTAATATAGGTAGAAGTAAACTGAAGACCATGGTAAGGACTTTTTAAAGAAATATCATCATTTGGGATATTTTATCTCCTAGAATGAAGAAAAGATCCGTTATTTCAGGCAAATACTTGGTGTTTATGTGGCTCTTAAACTTACAAAGTATCTCCATACCCATTCACTACTTTGCTCCACATGCTGATCCAATGAGAGAGGTATTAATAACACCATTTTCAAATAGAGAAGCAGAAGTACAGAGAGGTTAAGCAAATCACTTAAGGGTCACAGTCACACAGCCAACTGTAGAACTGGTGCCCAAGCCGAGAACCTTAAACTCTGAATCCTGCCATTTCTCACTGTGTTCTTCACCCCTCCCTCACCCTGGTTTCTTGGACTTTAGAGCAGCACACACATGGCTTAGCTGTGCAGGGCAGGACCATCCTCCTCAGGGACAAAAATGGGAGGCCTCTGAGGACTGAATCGCCCAGAGTGGTTAGAGGAAGGCAAAAGTTTCAAGCCACCAGCAGCAACATTAGAAGAAATGGGGAACACTCTCTAATTGTGGACAGTTCCAATTTTGTCCGTCTCCAGGGAGAACTAATACTGTTATGATTTCTCCTGATGCATGTGAAATCAGTTGCTACAGCAATGACCAGTGTTTCTTGGAACTTGCTGACAGCAACAGGCCTCAGAAATGAAATTTCTATCCTGTGTATCATGTTTCTAATGCTGGCTCCACTATTTCAGCACCTCTACTGTGTCCACTTCCCATGATGATCTCTTCCTGCCCCTTCCTGCCCAGAAGGTAGGGCAAGATAAGTCTCTGCCCCAGTCACTAGACAGACATGTTGATGATGACCTTGGGAACTGTGGCTTGGCGGTGGTCCTTAGGGGAAGGGAGCTTGTCTATGTTGGTCACCACTAGAACCTTTAGAACAATGCCTGGCTCAAGTGCTAAGAAAAAACACACACAGTCGTGCACTGCATAATGATGTTTTGGTCAATGACAGACTGCATATGTGGTCCTGTAAGATTATGATGGCATTGCCTTATACAGGTGTATCATTATTTATCTTTTATATCATATTTTTATTGTACCTTTTCTATGTTTAGATATGCTCAGATGCATAAATACTTAACATTGTGTTACAGTTGCTTACAGTATTCAGTACAGTAGTATGCTGTATAGATTCGTAGCCTCGTAGCAATAGCCTAGCTGTGTAGTAGGCTATACATCTAGGTTTGTGTAAGTACACTCTGTGATGTTTGCATAATGATGAAATCACTTAACGATGCATTTCTCAGAACATCTCCCTATCATTAAGTGATGAATGAGTGTGTGTGTGTGTGTGTGTGTGTGTGCATGTGCGTGTATATATGTAAAGTTAATGAATGATTGCTAATCACTGCAGTTCTTTAAACCTGGTATACTCTCCCACACATCCATGCCCTTGCCCATGCTAGACCCTCTGCCTGGAATGCCCTTCCATTCCTTCTTTTCTACCAACCCTCCGCCCCCACCCCCCACCGCCCCCAACTATTAGCTTGCCAAGCTTCATCTCATGCTCTCCAGAGTGTAGGGCAAGATAGGTCTTCTAAATTTAATTATTATATAATTTTTTAAAACTTTAAGTACAGAGACCTGAAGGACCTTAATCTTCCCTAGAGCTGGTGCCTTCCCCATGACCCCCAAAGAGATGGATCTGAACAGTGTTTGTGCCATGGCAGGGGGCCCAGCAGGGCCATGGAGGAGTCCCAAAGCCTTATAATGTGAATGGAAACTTGGAGTTACCTCTTGCTCATAATGAAAGAGATTCCCTACCAGAGAGGAAGCACAGAAGCCATTTTCAATGAGTCATGGAATTCCTCTAGGATATAATAACAAGCCATTTAACCAAGATGTTGAGGGAGCAGTTAAAGAGACCCATAAGTCAGAGAGAGCCTTGCATCGACTCCCATTATATCTCTCGTCAGCCTCTGACCTGATTCATCCTGCTTTTCATCCTTCTCTCTATATCAGATCATCTCATAATCCCCAGTTCTGTTGACTGTTTCAGTCACCTCCAGCAGCCAGTGTGGGATCAGTTCACTAGATTCCTGGCTGCCCTTTACTGTTTCCAGCTTGTTTTTTCTTTTTGATGAAATAATCCCCAAAATGAATTTTTTTGGGGGGTCAAAACATGTAAAATGTCAGGTTTGCATTGTTATCTGTTAGATTTTTTGGTTTCTTTAATATGACAGGAACTGGAGAATCTAGACAAAGAGATTTAAAAGTTGAGTCATCTCCCCACAAATATTTCGCCCACATCTACTAGCATGATGATAACTCAGTTAAAGGTTGTGAAAATCAGTAGTCTGACCAGGAACTAGTACTATTGATTATCATTTCTCATTATTTTTCTTCAGTCCAAACTTATTTTAAGCCAAACATATTCAACACCAGAGTACTGAGTAGTTGAAGAAAGGCAGATGTGAATTACAGTCTAATTAGGTTCATAAGTTACTATGACAGGCAATTGAATAAATCTCAGTGTTACTGCACGTTTTGCCAGTAAAGTTGTGAAGCTATTTATTCCACTTCTCTTAGATCCTGAAGAGCCACTTCCTTTTCTCTGGTGACACAAACCTGCTTGCCCCAGTGCCTTGGAGGAACTTCCAAAGGTCTAAATGCAAAGCCTTTTAAATTTCTTAGAAGTCATGAAGTCATGACTTCATACATACAGCCCAACGTGTGTAGATGACAAGAGGGGCAACTTTTACAAATTTAAGTCAATTTTGTAGCCATCTGTTGTAGGGGATACAAATATTAGTCTATGACAGGTAATTATAGTTCAGTAAGCCACAATAACAGCATCTCCTGCAAAATGATGTGATGGTGCAGAGAAGCTCTTGAGGAGGGTGGTAAGGAGTTAGGCCTAACTTGTGTCTAGAGACTGGAATTTATATCTGGGATGGAGTTAGCTTTGTAAGAATTTAGGCACTACCTCATCCCTAGGCCTAGGAGAAGAGAATATCACAATGATACAAGGAAAAGGCAGCAGTAGCTGAGGATAGAAAATCTAGGTAAGAGCCCTCGTTCTGCAGTTTGCTAGTGTCCTGACTTTGAGTTGTCTGTTCACTTCAGTGAGGGGTAGTTGCCTCATCTGTAAAATGGAAATGGCATTAATTCCCACATCACACAGAACTGTTGCTGCAATCAAATGAAATAATGTTAGTAAACTGCAAAGCTTCCTGTAAATGTTTGCTATCACCTTGGCTCTCCAGTGTATGTAATGCTGGTGACATAAATAATATCTTCATTCCATGTTTGCACTGATGCACTTTGAATGTAACCTTTGAAAATTAGGATCCTCTCTTGTCTTTGGGACAGTAGTTTTATTAGGTGCAGAGAAGCATTTGAATATTCCAAGTGAAATATTAGGAAATAACTCCTACAATCCTTCCTTGCTTTGCAGGTGATTGCACAGTTTTAAAAGGTGCTTGAAATCTCTTGGCCACCCTCACAAATGTATTCCTGGACCTTAATCAGCAGTTCTAGAGAAGCGGCACCTGTTTGCTGTGGTCTGCAGGCTGGGTGTCTGAGAACAAGCCTGTTTGGGGGTCAGAGACTCAGCTCTATCCTTGGGCAAGTCACTTCATCTCTGGGCCGCCCTTTCCTAACTTCAGATTCAGAGGTCAAACACATTGATAATTAAGGGCTCTTCTATCCTTAAAGATCTGTGTTTGCATAAGAGTTCGGTTTTGTTTTTTGTTTGTTTGTTTGTTTTCTGAGACACAGTTTCACTCTTGTTGCCCAGGCTGGAGTGCAATGGCGTGATCTCGGCTCACTGCAACCTCCGCCTCCCGGGTTCAAGTGATTCTCCTGCCTCAGCCTCCCAAGTAGCTAGGATTACAGGCATGTGCCACCATGCTCAGCTAATTTTGTATTTTTAGTAGAGTCGAGGTTTCACCATGTTGGTCAGGCTGGTCTCAAACTCCTGACCTCAGGTACCTCAGGTGATCCACCCGCCTCAGCCTCCCAAAGTGCTAGGATTACAGGTGTGAGCCACCGCGCCCGACCCAAGTTTGGTTTTTGTTCATTTATTTTGTTTTGCTTTTGCTTACTCTCTTTACCAATTTGCAAGTCACCCCTGAAGCATCCCATTTGAAAATTAAATTTTATTTTGGAAATCATTGTAAATTCACATGCAGTTGTAAGAAATAATATAGAGAGTTCCTGTGTACCCCTTACCCAGTTCCTCCCAGTGGTAACATCTTACAAAACTATAGTAGAGTATCACAACCAGAATATTGACACTGACAAAGTCAAGATACAAAAAATGCCTGTTATCACAAAGATTCCACATGTTTTCTTCCCCTTTCCTCCACCTACTTCTTAATCCCTGGCAACCACTAATATGTTCTCCATTTCTATAGTTTTATCATTTCAAGAATGTTCTATCAGTGGAATTGTAGAGTATATAACCTTTCATGGTGGGTGTTCCCCAACCCCACTGAGCATAATTGTCTAGAGATTCATTAAGACTGCTTCATTCCTTTTTATTGGTGAGTAGTAGTCCATCAGGTTATATGTACTGTATCATAGTTTATTTAGCTATTCACTGTCTAAGGACATCTGAATTATTTCCAGGTTGGGGGCATTATGAATAAAACTGCTATAAACATTCATGTACAGATTCTTTTTTAAATTTTTTATAGAGATGGGGTCTCATTATGTTGCCTAGGCTGGTCTTGAGCTCCTGGCCTCAAACAGTTCTGCCTTGGCCTCCCAAAGTGCTGGGATTGTAGCACTGTGCCTGACCAGTATGTACATATTTTTGTGTAAACATAAATCATCCTTTCTCTAGAATAAGTGCCTAGAAGTGAAATTGCTGAGTCATATAGCCGTTTTCCCGAGTGACTGTACCATTTTACATTCTCACCAGCAGCGTATGAGTGATCTAGCTTTCCTGCATCCTCTCCAGCATTTGTGGGGTCACCGTTTTTTATGTCAGCCATTCTGATAGATGTCTAGTGGTATGTCATTATGGCTTTGATTTAATTACCCTAATGGCTAGTGATGTTGAATATCTTTCTATGTGTTTATTTGCCATCTATCTGTCTTCTTCAGTCAAATGTCTCTTCATGTCTTCTGCCCATATTCAAATGAGATCATTTGTATTTTTGCCATTCAGTTAAATCCTTTGATTAATGTTTGCATGGTATACCTTCTTCTATCTTCTTACTTTCAACCTTCCTGTATGTTATATTTGAAATGAGTTTCTTGGAGACAGCATATAATTGAGTCATATATTTTTAATCCACTATGCTGTTCTCCATCTTTAAATTGTAATGCTTTAAATGTAATTATTGATATGTTAGGGATTAGGTCTGCTGTTTTATTTTTTGTCATTGTTACCTGTTTTTTATAGCTCTGTTTTCATTTTCTTGCCTGCCAGTGGGTTATCTGAACAATTTTTAGAATTTTGTTTTGATATATCCATAGTGGTTTCTAGTGAGTCCCTTTGCATGACTTTTTTAGTGGTTGCTTTAGGTGCTGGATTATGTATCTACATGACTTATCAAAGCCTACCTCTATTGTCATTTCACTAGTTCTAGAGAAGTATGGAAACTTTACCTCCCTTTTTCCTTTCCATCTATAATATGTTTGTTTTTAAATTTACCTATATACATTAAGAACCAGACCAAACAGTTTTATAATTTTTGCCTTATCATCAAGCATAATTTAGAAAACTCAAGAGGAAGAGAAAAGGCTATTGCATTTAACTATATTTTTGCTTGCTTTGTTCTTACTTCCTAATATTGAAGGTTTCGTTTTCTTTCTTTTTTTTTTTTTTCTGTTTAGAGCACTTTCTTTAGCTAATTTTTCAGATTAGGACTGTTGGAGTTATCACTTAGTTTTCCTTCCTCTGAGAATGTCTTCCTTTCCCCTTTCATTTCTGAAGGATATTTTTGCTGGATATAAGACTCTGGGTTATCAGTTATTTTCTTTCAGCTCTTGAAAACTCTCTTGCCTCTTCCTTCTGGCTTCCATATTTTCTGATGTTAAAATTACCATCATTCGAATTGTCTTTCCAATATAAGTGAGGTGTTTTTTTTTATCTTGCTGCTTTTAAAATGTTCTTTGTCCTTTGTTTTCAGAAGTTTAATTAGGATGTGTCTTGGTGTGTATTTTTTTGGCTTTATCCTGTTTGGGGTTCACTCATCTTCTGAATATGTAGGTTTATTTCTCTTGCCAAATTTGGGAAGTGTTCAGCCATTTTTTCTTCTAGTACTTTTCTATCTGCTCCTCCTTTCTCCTCTCCTTCTAGGACACTGATGACATAAATGTTAGATTTTTTGTTATAGTCCACAAATCCCTGAGGCTCTGTTATTTGCTTTTCAATCTATATTCTCTCTGTTACTCAGATTGGTCATTTTTACTGTTTTATTTTCCAGTTCACTGATTCTCTTCCCATTTTCTCTGTTCTTTGTTTTTGTTTTTTGTTTGTTTCTGGTTTTTGAGACAGGATTTCACTTTTTTGCCCAGGAACTACAGGTGCCTGCCACTACGCCTGGCTAATTTTTGTATTTTTTTTGTAGAGATGAGGTTTCACCATGTTTCCCAGGCATGTCTCAGACCTCTGAGCTCAAGCGATCCACCCATCTTGGTTTCCCAAAGTGCTGGAATTACAGGCATGAGCCACTGTGCTCAGCCTGCTCTGTTCCAATGAGTTTGATTGATAAATAACTTTGGTTATTTATTTTTTAGTTCTAAATTTCCATCTGGTTCTTCTTTAGGTCATCTATTTCTTCTCTGAGATAGTCAGTTTCTTTTCCAAGGCTTTTTTTCCTCTTTGTTTTTAACATATTAATAATTGCGCATTGAAGTGATTTATCATGGCTGCTTTATAATCTTTGTCAGGTAGTCCTAAAATCTCTATCATCTCAGTCTTGGCATCGATTGATTGTCATTTTTCATTGCATTTAAGATCTTCCTGTCCCTTGATATGATAAGTGATTTCAGCTGAAACCGGGATATTTTAGTATTATGTTACTAGACTCTGAATCACATCAAAACCTTTTGTTTTAAGCTGGCTTTCTCTGGCAGGACTTCAGCAAGGGACGGGTAGGCATCACCTTGTTACTGCTTAGGTGGATGCAGAAGTCCAGGTTTCTACTGGATCTGCATTGACCTGAGTGGCATCATCATTATTATTGCTAATTATTAAGCATTATTGGTGGGAAGGGATAGAAATTCCAGCTCTCCATGTGGTTCTTTTGATAGCGCAGTAGGGGTGGCCCCATTATGGGTAGGCAGTAGTAAAAATCCAGTCACTCTACTAAGCATTCTCTTACCCCACCCCAGTGGGGTACAGCCCAACAGGTGAGGATAGTCTAGGTTCCCCACCCAGGCTTTGCTGGCATGGGTGGAGGTGGGGCCACAGTTTACTCTGTGGCTTTTGGCTGGTGTTGAGCATTTATTATTGAAAAGTTTTCTATCTTGCTAGGCTGCTTCATTCCTAAAGAGATGGGCTTTTTTCAGATTTTTTTTTTTTTTTTTGTCTGTGCTCTTTGGCATTTCCAGGTTGTTGTCTTATTCACTATAAGTCTAGGATAGAAATAATTGCCTGGTGTGATGGCTTACGCCTGTAATCCCAGCACTTTGGGAGGCCAAGGCGGGCGGATCGCCTGAGGTCAGGAGTTCGAGACCAGCCTGGCTAACATAGTGAAACGCCGTCTCTACTAAAAATACAAAAATTAGCCAGGCATGGTGGCGCATGCCTGTAATCCCAGCTACTCGGGTAGCTGAGGCAGGGGAATCACTTGAACCCAGGAGGTGGAGGTTGCAGTGAGCTGAGATCACGCCGCTGTACTTCAGCCTGGACAACAAGAGCGGACGCCATCTCAAAAAAAAAAAAAAGAACAACTCAACCGTGTGTTGTTCTGTGAGTTCTGAGATCTCTAGCCAGGCTTCCTTTACTCCACCTTTCAGAGTCTTTATGTGTGTTTCCTATCTGATGTCAGGGTTTTAGTTATACTTGGCAGGAGAAGTGGGGAAAAGTGTGTCCTCTTCATCTTCTACAAGTGGAAGTCCTGGAACTTTCATTTTTAGTTGACTTGGTTTTTCAAGCTCAATATTTTATGAACATGCTGCACCACTTAACGAAGCAGAAGGATACCAAACCACCTGCAGGAAACATTTGTTTCTAGGGTTTATGTGAAAGGAAAAGTGTCTACCATGTGCTTGGCACTTTATGCTTAATTTCACTTAATCCTCAGAAGAATGCTACAGGGAGGGTATTATTAACCCTGATTTACAGAGGTGAGAACTGAAGTTCAGAGAAATTAAGTAACTTGTTCCAGATCACACAGCTAGTAATTAGAAGATCTAGGTCTTGAAGGCAGTTTTGCCCACATTTTTCTCCCCGCCACATGCCTCAGTCAGCCCATTAGCGCAACGAGGACAGAGATGATCTTTCCTCCTTCTTGTGCTTATCTGTGCCTAGGAAATCCCTGCAACTCCATGTCAGTTTTCAGGTAGGTGAAACATGCTCATATATGCATGGTATGTGTATAAGTGTAGGTATAACTGCATAATAACAAAGGAGCTCTATACTTACAGTGGGTAATTAATATCTATGGTATCAGTGAACGATTTCACAATGTTAACATGTTCTAGTATTATTGCTATATAAAGTGTGTTCATGATATGAGACTGATTTTCATTGATGAATAAATACCTACAAAATCATAAATAAAACAACTCATTGGTACTCTCTATAGAAATGCTTGCTTTTTTGGGAAAGTAGACATTTCTTTTATTTTTTTGAGACAGAGCTTTGCTCTTGTCACCCAGGCTGGAGTACAATGGTGTGATCTTGGCTCACTGTAACCTCCACTTCCTGGATTCTCCTGCCTCAGCCTCCCGAGTAGCTGAGGATTACAGGCGTGCACCACCACACCCAGCTAATTTTTGTTTTATTAGTAGAGACGGGGTTTTGCCACAGTTTGGTCTCGAACTCCTGACCTCAGGTGATCTGCCCGCCTCGGTCTCCCAAAGTGATTGGATTATAGGTGTGAGCCACCACGCCTGGCCTAGGAGACATTTCTTTTACAGCCTAAACCATTTGCATGCAGAATAGCCAGATAGTTTTCTTTTAGTTGTGAAAACTCATTGGTTCTGTTTAAGAGGAATAAGCTGATAATAAGTGTGGTACATGGCCAGGTGCAGTGGCTCACACTTGTAATCCCAGCACTTTGGGAGGCTGAGGCAGGCGGATCACATGAAGTCAGGAGTTTGAGACCAGCTTGACCAACATGGTGAAATCCTGTCTCTCCAAAAAAACACACAAAATTTAGCTAGGCGTGGTGGCATGTGCCTGTAATACCAGCTACTCAGGAGTCTGAGGCACGAGAATCACTTGAACTCTGGAGGTAGAGGTTGCAGTGAGTCAAGATCGTGCCACTGCCCTCCAGCCTGGGCAACGGAGCAAGACTATCTCAAAAAAATAAAAAATTAAAATTAAAAATTAAATAAGTATGGTACACAATCACTTCTGAGTTAGGCAGTTCAATCCTATTTTAGTGTGAAATACATTGTTATGGCAAAATTATTTCCTAAGGAGCTCTATCTATACACATTAATGAATTTAGACCTATTTCCTCTGTCTGAAATTTGACTTAAAGAAATAATCTTAAATCTCTTTCCTCCTGTGCTTTTATTTTCCCTGTCTTTTTTTTTCTCCTTTTTCTCAATATTTGGTAATACTTGAATTCCCTGGAGGATTTCAACTTTGAGACAACTATGAATAATTCAAGCTTAATCTTGCCTTCATTCCTTTCCAAGTTCAAAATCTGACATTTTTTTTTCTGTTTATGAACCACAGGAGTTTTCGTTATCATGGTTGAAAAGACCACTAAAGGAGATGCAGTATGTGATGTATTATTTATTGAAAACATAGATGGGATTACATTTATGATGAGAATGTTTCTGATTCTTAAATTTAAGAATCTGATTCCTGCTGAGTTAGGAAAAAGAGACTGACATTTGCAGGTATCAGGGGCCAGGCACTGTGCTGACCTTTTAATGTTTTCTCAGGTATCATTGTACCTAGTTTCCCAATTAGGAACCTGGAGTTTAGGGTTAAATAACTTGTGATAAGGCTGGGATTGAACCTAAAGCCCATGGTCTTCCCAGGACACTGTCCTCACACCATGCTGAAAACCAAAGAAATTGACTTAACCTCTTGCATTCTAAGCTAGAGTTATTAAAAATTCATTTCCTAGGTTAGTGCCAACTGGATTCCTTCTCTGCATGAGTCATATTCATCATTCATCCAGCCATTTATTATATTCCTTCTAGCCCAAAGTTTTGCAATTCTGACTGTATATCAGGATCATCTGGGGAGCTTTTTAAAAATATAAATGTCAGGCCCCACTCCTCAGAGATTCTGATCATTGGCCTAGGGCGAGCTCCAGGCAGCTTTTTTTAAAGTCCCTGAGTGATTCTGATGTGCAGCCAGGATTGATACATTGCAGTCTCTTTGCATCCCTTCGTCTCTGACATCACTCCCTGTGGGGTCCATTTTATGTGTTGACTTGACTGGTTGTGGGGTACCCAGGCATTCGGTCACACATTGTTGTGTGTCTGTGAGGATGTTTCTGGACAAGATTAGCATTCAAATTGGTAGTGTGAGTAAAGTTGGTTACCTTCCCTAATGCGGGTGGGCTTCATTCCGTCAATTGACGACCTGAATAAAACAAAAAGGCTGATTCTTCTCTGAATAAAAGGCAACTCTTCCTGCCTGACTGTCTTCAAAGCTGGGACATTTTTTTTCTTTCTTTTTTCTTTTCTCCTGCCTTCAGACTCAAATGGAAACATTGGCTCTTCTTGGGTTTTGAGCCTTGGCTTTCAGACTGAAACTAGCACCATCAACTCTCCTGGGCCTCCAGCTTGCCAACTGCAGATCTTGGTATTTACCAGACTTCATAATTGCATGAGCCAATCCCTTGTAATAAATACCTTTCTGTATATACACTACCTATTGGTTCTGTTCCTCTGGAGATCACTGACTAATACACTTCCTTTTTAACTAAGATCTCTAGGCACCTTTGCTATCTCTGAGGTTTTTCATACTTTATATCCCTAGAGACGAAATCAAAGAAAGTTTCTTTAAAATGGGGTTTAGAGGGACATCTCTCTGAGGTTCCACCTCAACACTGACACAGGGCAAATGTGGCTCAGCCTCAGGAAGCTCAAATTCTCACCCCTGTGTTTCCCTCAGCCAGCTGAAGCCTTTCAGCTGTGCCCATCTAGCAGAAGCAGCTGTGAGATCAAGGAACACATGACCTTGCTAACAGGCCCCAGCCTTGCTGAGTAGTCCAGTTGCAGGAAGAGCAGCCTAGGGAGTGAAGCTGCCCACTGCAAACTCACATTGTCCAGTCATCGCTCCTGAGGTCTGGGGTCAGTCCTCTCAGGGTGCTGGCCAGATGCCAAAGCTGAGCTTAGGACCTGGAGCCCAGCACCGAGTGAGGAGGTAATTACCCAACGACACAAGAGAAAGACACACCAAAGTGGGTAGCAGACCAGTCCTAGAGAGCACTGAGGACCAGGCCAGTGCCTGACTCCAGTCCAGTCATTACAGGAAAGGGGTCCCCATCCAGACCCTGAGAGAAGGTTCTTGGATCTCACACAAGAAAGAATTCAGAGTGAGTCCACAGAGTAAAGTGAAAGCATGTTTATTAGGAAAGTTAAAGGAATAAAATAATGGCTACTTTATAGACAAGGCAGCCCCGGGAGCTGCTGGTTGCCCATTTTTGTGGTTATTTCTTGATGATATGCTAAACAAAGGGTGGATTATTCATGTCTCCCCTTTTTAGACCCTATAGAGTAACTTCCTGATGTTGCCATGGCATCTGTAAACTGTCGTGGCACTGGTGGGAGTGTAGCAGTGAGGACGACCAGGGGTCACTCTTGTTGCCATCTGTTTTTGGTGGGATTTAGCTGGCTACTTTACTGCAACCTGTATTATCAGCAAGGTCTTTATGACCTATATCCTGTGCTGACCTCTTATCTCATCCTGTGACTTAGAATGCCTTAACTGTCGGGAATGCAGCCCAGTAGGTCTCAGCCTCATTTTACCCAGCCCTATTCAAGAGGGAATTGCTCTGATTCACATGCTTCTGACACAGTGGGCAAGCAGATGAACAGCAGACCAGGTGAAAGGGCCAGAAGCCCCATGGGTATGACCAGAAGAGAAAATGTTGGGATGGGGTGAGAGATAGATGGGAAGGTAAGTCAGAAGTCTCCACTGTTGCATACCTGAAACTCATTTGTGTTGACCACCAGCCATATGGCCATGAATAGATCAGCGTGATTGAAATACCTGTGTTGGAGCAGCTGATTTTTCATTCAGCTTATACAGCCCCACCCTACTGGGGGAACCTGCTCCCAATATTTCAACGTAGGTTCTTTCTATTTTCCATAAGTGTCAGCTGGCTTAGAAATAAAGAGAGACAGTACAAGGAGAGGAATTTTGCAGCTGGGCCACCGGGGGTGACATCACATATCGGTAGGACCGTGATGCCCGCCTGTGTCTCAGACCAGCAAGTTTTTATTAAGGGTTTCAAAAGGGGAGGGGGTGTAAGAACAGGGAGTAGGTACAAAGATCACATGCTTCAAAGGGCAAAAAGCAGAACTAATAAGGGTCTAACAAAGATCGCATGCTTCTGAGGGAACAGGACAAAGGGCAAAAGCAGAACTATTGATAAGGGTCCAACAAAGGACAAAGGGCAAAAGCAGAACTACTAATAAGGGTCTATGTTCAGCGGTGCACGTATTGTCTTGATAAACATCTTAAATAACAGAAAACAGGGTTCGAGACAGAGAACTGGTCTGACCACAAATTTACCAGGGTGGAGTTTCCCAACCCTAGTAAGCCTGAGGGTACTTGGGGAGACCAGGGCACATCTCAGTCCTTATCTCAACTGCATCAGACAGACATTCCTAGAGCAGCTGTTTATAGACTGCCCCCCAGGAATGCATTCCTTTCCCAGGGTATTAATATTAATATTCCTTGCTAGGAAAAGAATTTAGCGATATCTCTCCTACTTGCACATCCGTTTATAGGCTCTCTACAAGAAGAAAAATAAGGCTCTTTTTGCCCAACCCCGCAGGCAGTCAGACCTTATGGTTGTCTTCCCTTGTTCCCTAAAAATCGCTGTTATTCTGTTCTTTTTCAAGGTGTACTGATTTCATATTGTTCAAACACACATGTTTTACAATCAATTTGTACAGTTAACACAATTATCACAGTGGTCTTGAGGTGACGTACATCCTCAGCTTATGAAGATAACAGGATTAAGAGATTAAAGTAAAGACAGGCATAAGAAATTATAAAAGTATTATTTGGGACTGATAAATGTCCATATTAAAATGAAATCTTCACAATTTATGTTCCTCTGCCACGGCTCCAGCCGGTCCCTCCGTTCAGGGTCCCTAACTACCCGCAACACCACCCTTCATCCCACTTTAAATTCATGTGTGACTCCATCCTGTCTTTTGAATATTTTGCTTTATTCAGTAACACAAGTTCATGACTTGGTAAAAAAAAGCCTCGGCTTACAACATCATAAGCTAGTTCCCCATAAATTGCTGCCACACTGATAATACCTTTAAACATAGGAAACAGCATTTTGGAATTCTGTGTTGTTCAAGTAAATTTTAGTTCATTTTAGTGTCTTGCAATTAGCAGGCAGAGGAATAATATTCTTACCATTTCCTTTTTTTTAAAACCACATTTTCCCAAACTTTGAAAAGCAATTGCTAATTATCTTTTAGAATTTCTCAAAAGAAATGAGATGGATGTGTTTTCAGTTAAAGCTGTCTTTCAAAAAGGTAGACAGTCATGGGTCACTGAAAGGAAAACAAGCTACCAGCAAAACACACGTTGCCTCACACGCTCTTCTGTCGTGAATAACAATGTGTAGTGTTAGTGTGAGCACACCAGTCTGTCTGTATTCTGTGGGGTGAAGAGGAGCAAATGGGTGCTGCTGCTCTAGATTTTCCCACTGTAGGCATTAGAATCTTGTCTTTCCTAATTACCTACTGTTTACCCAGTTCATATATTTATAATGACACCTGCAAGGGTTTTCTTTCTCTTTTTTTCCAAACCCAGAGACTTTGAAGACAACAAAAGGATAACTTGGGTGATTGAAAACACACCCAGTGGTAAGAACTCTATACAATTTGTGTTCATGTGTACATGCAACAAACCATGAAGAAGATCACGTAGGTCCTGAAATATGTTGCCAGTTCTGTCTCACTGAGGACTCAGCCGTTGCCAGAGGCTAAGTCCTTTGTATCATGATCCTGTCCCACTTGAGCCGGTTTGCACTTCTTACTTTGGGATCCTTAATATGCCGGCCATACATAGCTCTTAGTCTTTGGTTCTGAAGTCTAGTCCTTAAGAACTGAATATTGAAAAGTCCTCTCGGTAGGATTAGCATTCTTCTGAGGCTAAGACTATAGCCGGGAAGTTGAAAACCCCTTTTGAAGGGCAGAGTGACTTAACCCTTGAAGGAGAAGTGGCTGTGGATGGCTCATTGTCAGGAACAGGGACACTGACTCTTCCTGAGAGATGCTTCAGACCCTTCCCCAAAGTGGTAACTCAGGCCATGGTTTCTAATCACTTCATGCCCAATTTTATGTACTTCCTGCTTGTGTGCACACTCCTGCTGACCCACCAAGACCCACACACGTCTGAAAGCAAGGAACAAACTTTCCCAGCAGTAGTGATAACTCTAATTCAGCTACTGCAAAGACCTTTTGTTAGGTGAAGGTGAAACACTTCACAAGGGAAGATTTCTGGATCTTTAGATCTCTGCTAGATTTCCCAGGTGCAGCAGAGGAGCCAAGAGACGTCCCCCCCTCCCCACACTCTGGTCAGCCTTTGTGTCATCTGGCCATGCTTAACTGTTAAAAGTACCCTCTTTCCTGCTGTTTGTTGCCGTTTTACTCTACCACCTTCTGCTAGGGTGTGGTGCTGAGGCAGGAGAATAGGGTCCGGAGGCAGGAAACCTAAGCTGCTGAGGCAACTCCCTTTTCAACCCCTCCTTTTTCTGCTTGGCAGTTGGAAAATGAAACTACCTCTGGTTGGTCCCCTCCCACAACCAGACTGGTCACGGGCCTACTCTTCAGCCAATCAGACTGATTGCAGGCCAATAGGGTGAACCAATGGAAACCTCTAGAGGGTATATAAACCCCAGAAAATTCTGTAACCAGTGCTCCTGAGTCTCTTGCTTGGGCCAGGTCCCACCTTGTGGAGTGCACTTTCATTTCACAAACATCTCTGCTTTAGCTGCTTTGGTTGTGTGTTTTGTCCAGTTCTTTGTTCAAAACACCAAGAACATAGACAACTACCCTCAACTGATAACAATGCTGAGTAGGATAGAATTGTGGAATCACACAAATTAAACCTGGAAGGAGTTCTGAAGGTTAGTGCCTTAAAGTATATCACTTTTTCTGCTGTCTTAAAGTGGAGGCCCTTGTTGGACCCACATGTAAACTCCTCCAGAATCCCTATGTCCCTTTCAGGCCCTCTCAGGTCCTCCAAGTTTCAGATCATCATGTAGCATGGCCAGTGTGTTCAGCCTTTCTGTCCTTGAACCCTGAAGGGAGAGGGCTTGAAGCCTGCTATGAAGCCTCAATACATTGTCCCCAGTATTATGTCCCCAAGAACTATATTAAAGCAAATTTTTTATTATGCTCCCTCTAAGGTATTAAAGTATCTCCAAGGGATGATAACCCAACTTTGTAAGCAAAAACGTTGAGATACCAGGAGGATGCATTGTGAATCAAAGGCCAGAACACTGGCCCTCCCTGTTATACCTCAACGTTTCTAGTCTGAGGCAGTCGCTGAGCACTAAGGACAAGTCCTTGGTGACAATTAGAAGGATCTTTTCTGATGATAATAAGTATACTTTCATGAGCAACTAAGGAGCCTTGGCTGTAACAGCCTTGCAATTGGCCTTTTGAAATCCTGGTCTGTTTCCCTTGGAATACGGGTTGAATCCCTGTCAGGAAGCCAGTGGTAACTGCATTGCCTTTAGTGGCAGTTACTGGAGATTTTACAGAGGAATTATTTAAAAGACTAGCCAGGATGAATGGTAACAGATCTGAAGAACTATAATGCAAATAAAAATATTTGACTTCACTCATGAATAACTGATTTTATATTCCTAAATACTAAGAAGGTTGTACAAGCCTCCGAATGCAGATAGTACCGAAAAGAACATAGGAGGCGTATTGGTGAGAATAGCTGGGTTTTGATCAGAACACATTCACATGGAAGACAAAGTCTACCTTCCACTCCACCCTTGCCTTCTCATGCTGTTATGAGATTGGTGTTTCCACGTGGGTAAGTCACAAAGAAGAAAAAAGTTCCTTCACTGATCTAGTTGTAGTTTCACTAGGGATACAGAATGCATCTTCACAAAATGAAGAAGGAAAGTTTACTTTTCAGGAAGCTGGACCATGTGTTCCCAGATGCTGCTTTGCTCCAAAATTCAGGGAAAGAAGGTTTAGGCTACTTCTTAAAACACACATACACACACACACACACACACACGCACGCACACAAATTGTTATTTCTTGAAACAGAACAACACACCCTCCAAAATAGTAAATGTTACCAGAACAATAATAAATAGTGGCACACATGCGCATCTTTAAAACACAGCCAGTCACGTCTTCCATTGCATAACCGACAGCCATGTGCTTAGGCATTTCTGCGATGATTGAAGACACATTCCGACGGTCATAAACATCCATCACAGATTCAAGTATGAGTTGCAGAATTCCAAAACCACAGCCTGCCAGTTTTTGGCCATCAGTGACATACCAAGTGTTACTGAGATCTCTGCGCAAGCTCTGGGTTTGCACAGTATGGCTGAAATGCTACTCAGTGGAAGAAAGTACTAGGGGTGAAATTACCCTTCAAGAAGCCTAATACAGAAGAAAGGAAACATGCCTTTTAGAGCTAAAATTGCTTTACTGAAGCATAGTCAAGTCATACATGAAATACAATGGCCTTTCATGCTCAGTTTCCCTGCATGCCTTGGGCCCTCTTTTCCCTTAAGTTTTGTCATATGTTTAAGTATATATTACTGGTCATTCCAAGAGCTTGAACTCTGACAGCCTGAAAGGATCTACTTATCCTGTAAACTGTTGAACACAATTGGCATGAGTTGGACCAAATTTTGCTCCATTTTTTTAGAGCACACCCGGGCTTCATCGTCCACTATCCAGAGATTATCCAGATTAGAATTTTTCAGGACCCTTTCCATCTCCTAGATACCCCCGGCCACTGTCTTCTTGCAGTCTCGTTCCTCTCTAGTGATACCAGCAGACCTGCACTGGAGACACAAATGGCGATGAAAGGGTTAACCATTTATACTAAGAGAAAGCTGGAAGTGCTTGCAAAAACCATGTCATGGGATTTTCTGTACACTCCCAATAAATACAGCCTCTTCAGTCACTATCCCCCACCCCTACCCCCCACCACCCTTTAACAAGCGTTGTCTGAGGATCGAGCCAAAAACTGGGGGCTGTTAGAAGCTGGGCTAGTCCCAAGCAAACTGTGAAGCAGATGAAAATAAATTTGCCAAGTGCGCCAGCATAGTCCTCACCACATATCTGCCCTCAGCCTCCTTCCTTCGGTGGTAGTCATGGAGATGGGGGAATGAGGGCATATTCCTTCCCAGCGCTCAGCATCCACCCCAAATTCTGCATCCCCATTGAACTAACAACAGGTAACAGCACAAAGTAGGGTTCTTCCCCAAAGCAGCTGCATTTTAACTCAGATTAAAACTCAAGCAAACAACCTGCCAGGGAGACTTAGACAAAAGCTTCAGATGAGGGTAGAGACCACGTGTGCTCCATTCCCCAGCATATCCCCAGGGCCTGACACTTAGGAGGAGGTCAATAAATATTTGCTAAATGAATACATTAGTGAATGACACAGTAGGAAACAGCAGAGTGTGGCCTGCTCTTGGGGCTGGTTTGACAAGGAAGGATTCCAGCTATCAGGGAGTGGCCGGGCAGGGGCACAGAGCTGCGCGCTACCCAGTGATGAGAACCCTTCCAAACAGCCTCTCTTCTGGCCTGCTTTCCTGGCCCTTGCCACACACACAAGGTCTGTGGTGCTGGTGGTGCCCATTCCAGTAGTCTGAAGTTCATTCCATCAATAGCATCTTACGCTTAGCCTGAGACCCATGTAGCAGAAAAATCTTCTCAACTTCAGACACCGCTGTGCATTTTTTGGATAGTGTTTCAGATTGGGGTTTTTTTGTGTTGTTTTTGGTTGGTTTTGCTTTTTAAACCGTTCCTTGAGCTGCTGACAGAGTAGCCCAGTGTACATGGGTGGCCCCGAAATGCTTTGCACTATTTGGACCTACTCTGTTGTATTACATGGGTAACAAGATCAGAGGAATTTGAATGTGTTTAGGTTAGGATTTAGATCTGGATACTACATATAGACCTGCTTTTAATTCCCTCTTTCCTTCTTGTATTATTTAAGTCCATGGACACTTAGAATCAATATATAAACATGTCCAAGAAGCATAAAAAGAAGCAGCATGTGGAACGTGAGGTCAAAGCTGTCAGCTCACGTTTCCCCTCCCCAGAAATGCCTGGAGATTTTGGAGTTCTCAGTGCATGTCTTCGGTTGGCTTCAATGTCAGTTTGCTTCTTGTTCTTTATATAATTGTTGACTTCTTTGAAGTTCATTGTGGACATCACTGAGTCAGATAGTCCCACGTTATAAGCAGACTCTTCTAATTCTTCCACAGTGTGAATTTGCTTTTCCCATCTGTGAGATTTCCCTGTGCCTGGCCCAGGGACAGTCAGTTGCCTGCGTCAGGGACTGCTGAGTGTACAGAGCTGCTTCTTTCCTTCAGAGGGAGGCTCAGACCTGGAGAGGGGACTACATTCAAAAGAGCCGACTGTTTTCAAGCATTGGAGAAGCAGCCCCAGAAAATCCTTGCCTGGCAACATTGGAGAAATGAGCTGATCTTGTGTTTTTACCATTAAAAGTGGTTGGAAAGGGGAATTTGCTGCTAGTTCCTTTCATCTTGATGGTGGTTGCTTTTCTTGGATAAAGTCACAAAATTCTTCTGAAACTAGAAATTGTGACCCTTGATATTAAAAAGGTACATAAGGGCTCTAATTTTTTCAAACCTACTATGGGGTGACAAAATCCATTTACTGAAGGTGTTAAGACTGCAGATATTATTTCTGCTGAATAAGAAGCAGTGTGGACTAATGGGAAGAGACACAACATATTCTTCTCCAGTTTCTTGTAGTTTCGATGCTTTCTTGAAAGTGCCTGTGAGGCAAAGATGCATGAAGACATGCTCTGCTTTTTGCTGTTTTTTGTTTTTTTGTAACATAGAAAGTTAGGTCATAGACCAAGGCCATGGACCTGTGTAAGTATTTAAGACATTTGGACATATTTTGTATCTGTAACTTCCCTTCCCTTTTTAAAAAGTTCTCTAAACTAGAAATGACATAGATATGGAATCAACTGTGAAACTATCCTTCTCTGGCAGCTCCAAAATTCTTTACATTTTTTCCTGGCTGGGTGACACGGTTTTAACCCTAACTGAATGGGCCAATCTTTGGCCTTTTCTACAAGTTCTCAAATTCAAGGGCAGAGAGTCTAGTGGACCTGTATACTTGTACCTGGTTAAATGGATTTACCAGTGAGGTATTATCTAGCTTTAACCTTAAAAAGCCTCCTCTGAACAAACCATGGGTTAAAGATAGCCTAATAATACAGGCCCCCCCAAAAAACCAAACTGACAAAAACAGCAAAGGTAGCACTTCTGCTCCCCTTCCCAAAAACTCTTTGCCAAACACCATTACAAGAAAGAAAAACCGATGATCTGATGTGCCAAGCAGCTGGCCAAAACAAAGAAACAAAAAACCCTTCAAAATTATAAAAATCTAACTAGGACATAGGGATCAAAAATGTACATCTATAATTGTTATCATATATCTTACACTCAGTATATTTTGTGCCTTGGACTATTAAGTAATGATAATGGCCTGTGTAGATAATTTATTACGTCCCAAATAAATAATGAATAAAATAGAGCATGGGGGGTGGGGGTGTATGTTCAAAATGCTTGGAACCTACTGCTTAGGGAATGTCATTGACTAGGGTTGATGTTCAAAAGTAGGGGTGGTGGCCTCAGAGGACAAACTTGCCTGCAAACAAAGTCTGAATGGATGATAGAAGCCACAGATAAGAGGGAAAGAACTTGGAGGACACACCGTACAAATCAGAAGGACAGGAAATCTCCTTGTCTTTCTGTAGATACACAGAACTAAGGAAGGACCCAGGGAAAGTAGACACAAACTCAACAAACCAACAAGGTCCATCCAAGAGCTGGTTCCAGAGCTGACTGGGCATTCCAGGTCACTTGACAGATGGTGGTGGGAGACGCATTCATGGGACCTGGGTGGTGTACATCACCCAGGCCGGCCTCTCCAACCTGCCCCCAGTGCAGTCCAACATTGAGAACACAGGTAAAGGTGGAGAGTAGGTTTTGACTCAAGCTTTTGGCCTCTTGCATTTAATCATCCAAGTGTGGCCTTTCCCGGTTAAGGCAAACAAACCTTAGAGTTCTCATCACTTTTAAAGGTTTCTGGAAAGAAAAGGCCTATGAGCTCTTGCCAAGGCGGCTGCATTCAGTTGTCAGTTGTGCAGGTTTTGCTTTGCAGAAAGGCTTCCAGAAGGGCTGGTCCGTCTGGAGGGGACACCTTTTTCTAACTCATACAAAGACATCTATGTTGACTGGCCTTGGCCAGGGCCTTGTGGTAAATTTTGGCAGAATAGAGCCAAAATCAGAAAAAGAGATCCAGTGGACAAAACCCTAAATTGGATGAATTTTTACTTTTCAACCCATAATACGGCTTCTGTAGGCCCTGATGAAATCAGTACATGTTATTGGAGAAGCCACTGAGTAGGTTAGTAGGTTGTATAAGTCCTGGCTAGTAGATTCGGTGTTGTTAGAGAAGCCACCTGGAGTCAGATTGGTTGGTGGAGAGGAACTGATGTGAAAATGTCTTGCAATTACCAGGTCCTGAGACTGCAGGGATTTGGAGAAAAAGCACATCAGTTTTGTTTTGTGACCAAGACTTTTTGAGTTGTTGCACAAATGCTGTTTGTTTGCAGAAACTCGGGAGCCCTGTGCTTCTTTCTCATTACCTGCTGCCACTCCCCCAAACACGCCGGTGTTGGGATCCTCCCCTTCCCCAACTGGCAAAGAAAGAAAGGGTTCTTTGTGACTCAGGCTAGGAAGTGACAGGAAAGCTCACTAGAGGCTGAGGGGTGCCATCTCCATTTACAAAGCTGATAGCGAAGTAATCAAACCTAGCAGCACCAAGAGCCCGGGGCAGCTCCTTGGCAGCACTCTCCGCCACATCGTGTGCTCTGGGTCGCACAGGGCCTGTAAATTGCACAGTAATGGCTGGGTCCACAGCAGGAATAAACATGTGCTTTGAATTTTCCAAATGAGTCAGACGCACGCTGCGAGATAAATGCTGATAGCAAGCAGATGTGACATGTGCTTTTCAAGAGGAAGGACGGGGGGAATTGGGGATTGGCATCTTCCACACTCTTTGAGTCAATGGGCTGACACCTAATGGGACCTGGTCTTTTAACAAGAAACATTGGGTGATGGGTGACATTTTCCCCACTTCTTTCTTTCTATAAGAGGAATCTACATTTTAAGTCTCAAATGTAAACGTGCTCTGGCTCCAATTTGTCGGCTGACTCTAATCGCCTCGGAACTTATATAAACTCTAGGTGAGTAATTTCCCCAAGTACAGTACCCTCTTGGAATGCATGTGCTGTGAACTCAGATTAAACTTTTAACCTCACATTTTTCTGGGAAGGATTATTATCCCTGTTTCTGTCGTTTGAAAAGGCAATCAGAAACTCCAAAAGGTCCAGTGCTCGCAGGGGTTGAGTTAGTACACTCTCTCAAGAGCCTGTCCCCTGTGCTGAGTATGCCTGGTCACCTAAAAATGGGATGAGAGGGTCTGTTGTGCCAGAATTAAAACTACAAGGCACCAACTCTCTCACCTTCCTCATAACACTCCCAAATAAACTGTGCAGTGTTTGGAGGGCCCTGTGCCCTCCCAGCTCAACTGCAAAAGCCCTGAGTGTCTTTGCTGATGCATGCCATGTGCCAGTTGCCAAGCGACATACATAACACATTCATCAGCAGAGCGTGAGGTCTGAGTCCTAAATTTCTGCTGCATTCTTCCACACTGGGCTTTCATTCACCTTGTCTCCGTCTTCCAGCAACTGGATCAACAGATGTTAGGCTTTCCCAGAGTGTTTGGCAGAACCAGTCTCAGATGCCAAGCTTGAAGATACAACATCTCTTTGCAACCTCTAATTCCTATCACTGTACTCATTAATCACTTGCTCAAACCTTTAACTGAGTCCATTAGGACTTCAACACCAGGTGTTTTTTTTTTGTTTTTTGTTTTTGTTTTAACTGAGTTGGCATCAACATGGAAACAAGTGGACTGGTGTATTCTCCCAGAAGCTTCTCATTATTTGTACTTAGTTTCTGTTTGATGACTACCAAGAGGCAGCTGGCATGGTGTCATGGGAAGAACAGTAGGCTGGGAGTCAAGTGGCGGTTCTGCGGACAACTCATTATGGAGCCTTGGCCAAGTCAGTATTTTCGAAAGGGCCTCAGCTTTTTCTTTTATATAATGAAGATGTTGGACTCAGTGGTCCTCCTGTTGAAACAATAATAATCCCATTAGTTTTACTGTGCAGTTTCAAAGAAAAGCAGACACCAAAGCAAGAAGCAAAAATGGGAAACCTTCAAGGTCAAAAGTTTCAGTTCACTGTATTGAACGTTGCTCTGCAATGTCTTTCGAATATGTTTTGATACAACATTCTGCTGTAAACACCATGATGCCATTTTCGTGTGCTATTACATCACCCAATGGATATTTTTGGATTCTTAAACGAGAAACACACTGTTCTGGCACTAGAAGAACAAGGGAGGCTGTGATAGCATCATTCCCACTCCCAGCCCCCTCTGGGGTTGGAAAATGGATCAAATAATTGGTTGCTGGTCTTAAATTTCCTCAGCACTCATGTGTGTTTACACTCACCCTGACCCCAGTACCAGGTTGCCTCCCACCCTCCTTTGTGGGCTCCTCTCCTCTGTCCTATGGAACCACAAAACAGAATTGGGCACAATTTTCTCTATTTCTGACTTTACTCGATTGCTTTTCTGGTGTTGGCCTCATCAATGGACAAGCTGCTGGAAGCTGACTGAGTATAAAATGCTATAAGGGAAATATTGTAGGAAAAAAAGCATCCCATTATTCCTGTCTCCAAAAGAAAGATTGGAGATTGGGGTCTTCTCTAAGACAGACGCTACCACCTGCACCTGGGACCTCCAGCAACCCCCACCACAAAGCCTATATAAACACTGTAATGTGTTTTGTTATTAACCTTGATAGCAAACATCTTAAGTTTCCCTCATGTTGGTGCTGGAACAGGAGTGTTCAATTACTCACTAATTTTGTAGACATTTGTTGAACATCTATTAGGCATCTGGAACTGAGGATACAAAGATAAATGTACATGGCATTGCCTAAAAGGAATTTATGATCTAGCAAAGGGCACAGACGTGTACGTAGTCTGCTGGAATATATTATGATAAGTGCCACACTGGTGGTGTGGATGAAAGGCCACACGGGGACACATAGGAACTGTGAGTTCCGCCAGGATTTCACTTAGCTAAAAGACAGGCAAAGGGTATTCCAGGCAGAGGAACATGCATAGGCAGACGCAGGGCAACATGAAAGTGCATGGCGGATTCAAGGAATGTTGCAGGTCGGTGTGATGGGATCATGGATTCACGGTAGAGAGTGGCTTGTTTATATACAATTTATGTACAGTTGTTAGAGGTGGGAAGAAAATTTGACTCTGAGCTTCCTAGATACCAAAGCAAAAAGGGAAGTATGAAATTTGCTGTGCCTACATGAAAAAAGCCAAATGCTCAAGAGAAACAGGCTTCTTCTGGAATTAAGAGCCAAGGGAAACTTCTCTGTTGATTCTCTTCAGAGGCTCAAGATGGGATACAGTGGAAATATCTTCAACAATATCCCCGCACTAGCAATTTTTATAGGACTGTTTCTTGTAATGTCCCTCAGTGCGAGCCAATGGCATCTTGCCAAAGTGTAATTCAGTAAAAGCAGCTCTACATGGGACCAGAACAATTCTGCCTAAGCCTGCTGTTTTTTGATGGTTTGGCTTGATGTGTGAATACAACTTAGGGTATCTAGAGGAATGGATGTTCTTCATATCTTTCAGGCAATCATCCATGAATATTATTTCTTACAACAGAGCTCTTAAAAAGCATTAGGTAGCAGGCAATGAACTTGAGCTTCTATTCATTGGTGAAGACCTCAAGAACAAAGGAGTCTGAACATTGGGTTATGTAACAAAGAAAAGAATCTTTTCCAAAGATGTTTAATCATGGAAGAGAAGTAACCGGTCATTCTGGACTAAGTGCAGTCCAATGGCTCAGCTCAAACTGGCCTGCGTTAGGGCTAGGTTGTTAAGTAAAGTTTCCTGCCCTGACAGCACGTCTTACTGTGAACTCTAGGCTGAAAGTGGGCCCATAAAAGGCCCTCACATTTTAGAAGTAAAACTGTGGGCTAAGCACCTTTTGAGATTTGGCCCTTTTTCCTTAGTAGCTGAAGTAATTGTGTGATGCACAAACCTGGGTCCAGAAAGCTGGGACAAGGGCGTGGCATTTCACCAAATAGCATCTGAAATGGGGGTTAAAAGAGAGTGTAAGTTTTGCCAAATACCAAATCCTACATATTTATATAACATGGTACAATTTATAAACTATATTCCCATCCAGTATCTAATTTAAATTGCATAAAAACCTTGTACAGGAGTCGTGTGATTATCACATTATAGATGGGAAAACTAAGGCTTGATCAAGTTAGCACGGATGTTGGGTGACAAAACCAGAATTGTAACCCAGGTCTTTTGATTTTAGTGCAGTTATTTTTTACCTTTCAAGGTTCAGGCGAGTTATCCAGAAGAGTAGTGAATTGTAGGTCATGATAACCATGCCCAGCTGGTACCAAGCTATAGTAGCACAAGTTGAAAAATTACAAACACTATAGGTAGGGAAGGCTTCCTGCAGTTAACTTAGAAAAAAAGCGTCCATTTGATTGGCAAGAATGCTCCGAGGATGCTCTTTGTTCACGGAGAGACAGGCACAGTCTGGTTCCTGGATCCCATGAATGGCCCCAGGTATACACTGGCTAGAGACAATCCAAAGATTTGTTCTTTCCACCCTTTATTTACCAAACATGCAAAGTATGACGCCACATATGAATTGTGGATGAGGATATTCTCAGCAGAATGCAAGATTATTTTCACAATCCTTGTAGAAACTTCGTTAAATAATCTTACCTGTTGATATTCAGTAGCCAGATCTTCCCAAAAGTACTTACTCATTGTAAATAATAAGGATAAACTTGAACTCTATGTTGTAAAGATTGCCTTTCTGAGCGCTATACTTGAGTAAAAATAACTATTGCCACCTCCTGCCAACATTTTCATTAAACATCTAAAAAATAACTTGGTGTGTGGTGGAGAATTAGTGGATATAGACTGTTTTCTCTGGTTCCCCCTGAAAATACCAAGATGGGAGATAAATTCAGACATTGATAGCTCTGCTGCCACAGTGCACTAAATTATAAACTAGTGTTCCAAAAGACAGGATTCTCCTCCCAATCAACAAGAGTACTTATAACCAGAGAGCCATAGGTGCTCAATGTAGCACCAAAACAACAACAACAACAAAAACCCCCAATTTATAGTCAGGGAGGAGATTCCAGACCTCAGTACCATAGGTGGACCTGGTACCACAACACATGCGTATTCGCTGAAGAACTGAGACACTTTGATGCAATTATTTGCCAAAGGTTTCCAAAAGCAATCCATCCCCAAATTGTGCAGGGTAAAATGTTTCAGAATGTTCTTTCTTGTTCTCTTCCCTGTTTGGGCACACACAGTACCACTCACCGCATTCCAGTTGGCACCTGCACACACTCCTAAAATAAGAGAATGTGTAATCTCCTAAGTATCTTTTGGCTCAAAGCATTGAGAGTTTACAGAGACTGGGTCTACAAGATGCAGGAAGCTACACACCAATAGCCCTCCTCATGTTAAGGCGATAGGAATAAGACCCCCTGACAGCCAAACCTGAGACTTTGGTTTAGAAAACCCATCATTTAGAAATGGCTTTGTAGTAAAACCAGAAATTCAGGTTTTTGTAAAAAAAAAGTAATAGAAAAAAAGAGCGAACCAGTTCCCCATGGACACACAGCTGCCCGCAGCTGCTGCATGGTTACTTCCTGACAGACATGGGTTTGCTGCTATGGGAACGATGTCTGTCCCACAGGCAAGGAGTGTCCCTGTGCCCGTGTGCCTGCTGCTAAACAGTGACAAGGACATTAGGAAAACAGGGCCTTCTTAACTCTTGAGGATGACAATGCATGCACCAAAGAAACCAAAGGAGTCGTTGCCTCTGCTATCATTTTTCTTTTTCTTTTTTTTTTCAGAGACGGAGTCTCACCTTGTGGCCCAGGCTGGAGTGCAGTGGCACGATCTCGGCTCACTGCAACCTCCCCCTCCCAGGTTCAAGCAATTCTCCTGCCTCATCTTCCCGAGTAGCTGGGACTACAGGCACACACCAGCATGCCTGGCTAATTTTCGTATTTTTAGTAGAGATGGATTTTACCATGTTGGCCAGTCTGATCTCAAACTCCCGACCTCAGGTGATCTGCCCACATTGCCTCCCAAAGTGCTGGGATTACAGGCATAAACCACTGTGCCTGACCCTCTGTTATCTTTTTAATCTTTTAACACAGAAATAATTATCTGCTGAATGATCCTTAGCCCATTGAACTGGTTTAATGGAGCATACAGCAACAACAGAAATCTAAGTCCCAGACAGTAGTTTCTGCTTTGGCAGAGTGTAACTCAGGTTTGTCATCCTGCCTCTTTTTCAGAAATAGCTCAAAGGAGGAGAGGTATGGCCCATCTTTTTGCTTTTATAACAAATCAACATTTGGGCAGCAGGATGGCCTCCCTTCCCAGGTTTTAGGAACACCTGAGGCCTGTTCTTGGGAAGTGCAGCTGTGATTGGTGGGGACCTAGCCCCCTGCTGGGCAAAGCACTTCTAGGTCCTGGGAACTGCCTCGGTTGAGATGGCACTGTGAAATAAGTCTCAGTATGTTTGCTCAATGCTTTGTGTTTTATTTATTTATGCTTTAATATTAAAGAAAAAATTCCATCAGAATCTTATCTTTAGCCTTAGATTAGAACACAAATTAGAACAAAAGTCACTCATCAGAAAGCTACAGATGTGGTTTGTAAATCCCTCACTGGAAAATGAATTTGCCTTTGTGGCCAGATCTGTGAGTGTGATTTGACCACGAAAAAGATTCTAATGTTTGTTGGTTGGGCTCAGAGACTACTAGCAACTTTTCAGAAGTACTCTGCTGAGTTCTGCAGGCTTGAGTCTGTGGGTGGTACTTAGTAAGCCTGATTCTCTCAGGGAGTAGGGGAAGGAGAGGGATTATTCTGAATTAGTGGAGAAAGTCCGGGATGACCTTATTTGTGAGTTTGTGGCTGGATTTAAGAAGTCCAAAAAGGGCTTGTTGTTACAGTATCTTGGAGAGTTTTCATTTCAGTATATCTAGTGCTATATCTTTTTTTAAAAAAATTGCTGCACAGTGGCTCATGCATGTAATCTCAGCACTTTGGGAGGCCAAGGTGGGTGGACCATGAGGTCAGGAGATCGAGACCATCCTGGTTAACATGGTGAAACCGCGTCTCTACTAAAAATACAAAAAATTAGCCGGGCATGGTGGCAGGCTCCTGTAGTCCCAGCTACTTGGGAGGCTGAGGCAGGAGAATGGCTTGAACCTGGGAGGTGGAGCTTGCAGTGAGCCGAGATCGCGGAGCTTGCGGTGAGCCTAGATCACGCCACTATGCTCCAGCCTGGGCGACAGAGCAAGACTCCATCTCCAAAAAAAAAAAAAAAAAAAAAAATTGCTGCACAGTATTCTATATCATGGCCCTGTGTGTGTGTGTGTGTGTGTGTGTGTGTGTGTGTGTGTAATGGACATATATTTTTTTATATCCCCTACTTTTCAAAAATTCTTTTCTAATTCTGCCTGAAATAACTTCCTTGGCAAAATTACTTTAGCTGAAATGCTATCAATTATAAATCCAATTGTATCAATAAGCTCATCTTTTCCATTGTTAATATTATTCACTGAATTGTGAATAATGTAACTGGGCTGCTTTCCTTCCGACACCTGATGTAGACACTCCACAGGAGAGGGAGTGTTGTTATAGGAGGAAGAAGTACTTGGAGAGAACTGGAGGAGGGCACCATGTGAGCACACTTGGACACGGGGAGAGAGGGTTTCAGAGAAGGAAGAGCAATGCAGAGTTGGAGGCAGGAAGACCCTAAGAATCCACCTCTTCACTGCCAGGAATACCTTCAGTTGTTTCTCCAACCTCATCTCTGTTTAGTCCATTTCTGTGACATGCCAGCTCTGGGACCTGGGTGGCCACAGGTAGCTCATGAAATGACTTCAGCATTATTAAAACCGGAGTTTACCCTGGAGGCTGAGGTGGGAGTATTACCTGAGCCCAGGAGGCCGAAGTGGCAGTGAGCTGAGTTCGTGCCACGCACTCCTGCTTGGGCAACAGAGCAAGACCCTGTCTCAAAAAACAAAACGAAACAAAAAAAACCTGGAGTTTACAAACATCACTGATACGTGGTTGGCATTTGGAGAGACCCATGCACATACAGAAACTTGACAAGTGAATCGTTTCATAAAGAGGCTGATAGATGATCAGGTTAGCTGCTACTTTAAAACCAGTGAGCATGCGCAGTAACCATGGCGCCACGTTAATTAAGACTAATGGCCAAAGGAGCCATTGCAGATGATCCAATTAGGCGGATTTAGTTAGAGATTATACAGATAACTCTGACTGAAACATCAATCTAGGCCTCTATTTCAAATGAGGTGGTATTTGACTATAATAAAATAGTATACTAAGTAGCTGACTGTGTCTTGCAATTGTGGAAGCTGAGGGCTACTAACAGCCTTAAAAATTAATATTTAAGCTTGATTTTTATTTCAAGAACCAATTATGTAGATGGTTTATTACCAAGTTCTTTTTGTTCCTTACCCCTCCTGCTGTCTAGTTGGGGCTGTTTTACAGTTCATTAGCCCCTTGACAAGAAGGTAGAAATGAAAGAAGGTGCAGCTTACATCTGTCTGCCTACTAGCCAATTCCGTAAACAATTTTGCAGGGAAGATACTGAAACTATTGGCCAAAACGGACTTTTGTGTTCCCTTCCCCTTGCATTAATTTTTCCTAGATCCCAAGTATTGGAGAGAGCTAGCAATTGGCTGAACTGACAATTTCTCAGTTGCATAAAAAGTAATCAGTGGAATTTTGCTTAATGTGGTCCCAGTTTTGTCGTACGTAAGGAAAAATACTCTGATAAGCCCCATAAGCTAGTGAAGCCTCTTAAAATTACACACTGGGTTATACAGTGATTACACTCATCAAAATGATTTTTGCCTAACTTTAAATTCTCTCAACAAAGATCCCAAATTTTCCTAGAGCACGTATTTATTTTTAAGAGTTATGAAAATACACAGCCGTATATGGTTGTATCTGAATCCATGGTGCCATGAGAGACTGAGCAATTCTCAAGTATTAAGTGAGAAGTCATCACTGAAGGATTGCACTATGTCATTGAAGCCTTCAAACATGTCCACCATATTTTACTGGTGGAAATTTCATCATTAGGCATAAATTGGAAGCCACTGATTCTCTGCCATTAAAAAAAAAATGGAGTTCTAGCCATTGAGCATGATTTTTTAAAAATTTTTTTGATGGGGAGATGAGAAAGAAGGAATGAAAGTATAAAGAAAAGGGAAAAGGCTAGTAGAGGGTACTGTCGTCTGCTAATTTTTTGCTTTCTCTAAAGCACTTCTTCTGCTCACTGCCATATGGTAAATTCCTCAGTGAATTATTCAGGGTCTTGTCCTGATGCAAAAGACACTTTAAAAAAAGCAGAACATTCTTTATCCCTCTTGGAAAAAGAAATAACAAATAATTAAGGCCACAGCGCTCAGGGACCCAAGTTTATTGGCAATAAAAGGTAGCTGTGCTGACAACGCTACCAATTAATCTGCCAAAAGTGAGCATGTCGCAGTGTTAGAAAACAGGACTGGAGACATCCAGGGATCTATATAAAGCATAGACAACAGTCTTAGAGATCATGGGGCAGCAATGTGGGCACCCTACCTTCAGCAGATATGGTAGCAGTCTGCATTCTTTCCGTAACAAAACTCCTCACCACGTGGAGAACCCCTCAGTCCCAAGTCAGCTGTACACCTGGCCTCTTCAGAAGCTATGTGTGCCCAGAAGGTGCTGGTGGGAACAGAAAAAAAAAAAATGAAATTGAATTTTATTTTTTGAGACCTATGGAAACTAGGTTGCTTATACTTGAGGAAGTACTTGAGGAATATTTGAGGAAGTATAAGCAACTTAGTTTCCATAGGTGAGGAAACTGAGGCTCTCAGCTTCCAAATTCAGGTCTGCCTGGTTCCCATATCCATTCTTTTCCTGTAATATATGTTTCCAGATGAAGCATCAAGAAATATTCTAAACCTGGCTGCTATGAATGTATGGTGTGACCTTGAGCAAGTCACCTAACTTCTCTGAGCCTTGGGTTTGTATCTGAAGGGTGAGAGGTTAGAGACTCTGAGGTCTCCAATGGCAGTGCTTCTCCAATGTTAATGGACATAGGAATCACCTGGGGATCTTGTTAAAATGCAGATTCTGATTCAGTAGGTCTGGGGACAGGCTTGAGGTTGTGCATCTAAGAATATTCCAGATAATGCTGATGCCACTAGTCCACAGACAGTACTTTGAGTAGCAAGGTCTTGTAGCATTATCATTCTAGGGTTCCAAGATGGCAGCGACCATGTTTTAGTCTTCCAGTCACCCCTGCATGCCCATGTATGGTTACAACATGACTTGTACAGTTGGTGCTCAACGTTGTTCAGTACATTGGATTTAGGTAGTAAAGAATAAGTAGTTCAAAGGGACATAATCTAAGGGAAGTTTGTAGCTCCGGAAGCTCAATAATTCTGTAATTTCCTGAAGACACCATCCCTCAAGGGTCAAACTGAAGCCTAGCCTTCTCCCCTACCCACAAAAGGTACCCTGATAATCCTAACTTTTCCCACAGTGGATTTATATCCACCCCTACTCTATCCCCAGCTCACTCTGACTGACTTGATCTGAAATCAGATCAACCTTGAAGGTCATCTGGTAAATGCCATTAGGTAGCACTTTACTGTCCCAAAGATTTTATTTTGTAGATTAAATCACATCTCCCCTAGATACATTCTGACATACAAAGTTTCTTCCTCCATTCCGACACCCCTCTTTGTTCTGGTAATCAATATCAGCATTTTACTAATTTTCTGTAGTATTTCCATCCTTTCTTCCATGTACAGTAGTACTTTGCTGTTCTTAGAATGGTTGCAGAGGCCAGAAGCCAGATTTTCATTATCTCTTTGGGGAAACATTCCATAAACTCAAGACAAAAAATATACCATGAATTGAAAAAATGGAAATAATTAGCCACTAAAATCTCTTTTCTTTCTGTCTTTAAAAAAATTTCCATTTTTGGCCAGGCATGGTGGCTCATGCCTGTAATCCCAGCACTTTGGGAGGCCAAGGTGGGTGGATCACGAGGTCAGGAGTTTGAGACCAGCCTAACCAACATGGTGAAACCCCATTTCTACTAAAAATACAAAAATCAGCTGGGTGTGGTGGCGTGTGCCTGTAATCCCAGCTACTCAGGAGGCTGAGGCAGGAGAATCACTTGAACCCGGGAGGTGGAGGTTGCAGTGAGCCGAGATCGTGCCACTGAACGCCAGCCTGGGCAACAGAGCGAGACTCTGTCTCAAAAAAAAAAAAATCCCATTTTAAACCACTTGTTTAGAGTTGGGTCTAATTAGAGTACCTTAGAAGTAAAAGCTATGTTGTGCCTATAAAGAAGTGGATGCTATTTTTTTAACCTGATCTTTCTTATAATGCCCAAAAGGACAACATTATGTATTTTCATATGACTGTCAAGGGACAGAGTCGGTTCCAACTATTTGACCTAGATAAACAGATTACCATTCACTTCATCTGAAAGTATGGGGATAATTAACTTGGACAACCATATAAACAGCAGGGGTCTCCTCCAGAGTTCTGCCTTCTTAAATCAGCAGATATCCTTCTAGAGAGCTGCCATAGCAAGGCCATTTACTGTGATTGCCTTTTATTGCTGTATTTTAAGTTGTTCTCATGAACTGTATGGTGATGTGGAAAGAACTTCTGGGCATTTCAGTCTTCTTAGGCTTATTCCTATGTCCCAGCCTATTTGTGCTTATCCATTTGGTGAGGTTTATGATGGATTTGTTCTCCTGAGTTCAACAAAATGAACTTATTCATTCTGCAAAGTTGGTAATTAGTCCATGACAAACCATTGAGCCCCTAGAATCAAAGACACCTGGAATCACAGTTACACAGGACCTTAAAGGTCATGGAGTCCAATTCCCTGTGTCTTGTGCCGACCTCCTTCTACAGAATCTCTGACCAACGGGGTTTCACTCTAGCTTATGTGCACAGCATTCAGCAATTGGTTGCACATTCTTTTAACTGTGCCTCCTACTCCCTGCTCAAAGGTTCTCTTTTTAGGTTGAGCTGAAATTCAATTCCCTCTAGTTCCCACCTTTAATAGCAATGCAGGGAAAACAAAATAACTTCCTCTTACACGTGGCAGTCCTTCATATATTTGCAGGTAACAACCGCACCTCCCTGAGCCTCCTGTTCTTCATGTCTTTTTCCAGCTGTCTTTATGTCAAACATTAGACTCCTCTCTATCCTGGTCACACTCCAGCCTTCCTCAAGTTAGTGGCCCAGAATGCGTACCATCCTCCAGGTGAGTTGGACTAGCACTGTGGAGCAGTTGTTCTCAACCTTGGCTGCACACTGCAATCCGCTGGATGCATGCCTGGGACCCACAAGCAGAGACCCTGATTTAACAGACCTGGAATGTGGTCTAAGCATCAAGATTTATAAAAGTTTCTTGGGTATATCAGTTGTAGCCAAGATTCAGAACCACTGATGTGGTTTGTCTGTGTCCCAAATCTCATCTTGAATTGTAGCTCCCATAATTCCCACATGTTGTAGGAGGGACCCAGTGGGAGATAATTGGATCATGGGGGCAGTTTCCCCGATACTGTTCTCGTGGAAATGGATAAGTCTCATGAAATCTGATGGTTTTATAAGGGGAAACCCCTTTGTGCTTGGTTCTCATTCTCTCTTTGCCTGCCACCATGTAAGATGTGACTTTGCTCCTCCTTCACCTTCTGCCATGATTGTGAGGTCTCCCCAGCCATGTGGAACTGTGAGTCAATTATATGTCTTTCCTTTCTTTTCTTTATAAATTATCCAGTCTCGGGTATGTCTGTATTAGCAGCCTGAGAATGGACTAATACAACCACTGTTCTGGATTCTTTCTTTACTAATCAGAGGCGTTGATGGATACCCAGGTAGAGTGTGGAGAAGGAGTGGGTAGGGGGGCAGTTAGAGGAGATGGGAGGTTACAACCTATTGTTGAATGGATAGATCTCTCCATAAGCTAAAACCCATAGTTGTTTCTTGGTTTTTAGTTTTTGTCTTGATTTTTCTTTTACGTTTATACAAAACCAATATAATTGTAACTTAAGTTCCACAGCTAGGGTAGCTAAACTCATCTTTTATCATGTTTCTGGCAGGTATTATTGTATTTTGTCCTCTGGGACTTTATGATGAGACATACGGGGAGTTGGGCACATACATTTCCCTCCTGAGACCTCACTCCCTCCTCACCTCCATCTCATTGCATATTAACAGTGCCAAATCACTAACTCATACTGAATAGGCTACTCACTCAAACTCCTAAGCCTTTCTTACTCATGCTACTACTAAGCCATTGCTCTCGTCTTATGTTCTGGCAATTTTAATTTAAAAAATTAAATTAAATTATGTTCTGGCTTTTTTAATTTTAAAAATTCACCTTTAATTCTGATAAAGGCCCAAGTAAGAGGATATGGGTTGGGTGTGCCGCATGAATGAACTTCCCAGTCCTGGACTCCAGAGTAGACAGACTTGCCCACGCAGTAAAGGCAGTCCTGGAAAACCACAGAGTCCCGTTGGGGGAATTGCCTTGTAAAATGGACAGCATGGAGGTGCAGGCCAAAATGCATGCTCTTTGCCTGCAGATGACACCCAAAAAATCATTGCATTTTTAAAGGATTCTGAATGATCACAACACACAAAAAAAGAAATGATGAATGTCTGAGGTGATGCTCAATACTATGACTTGATCATTACACAATGTATACATGGATAGAAACATCACATTGTGCTCATGAATATGTACAATTATTATGTGTCACTTAAAACAAAATTTAAAAAATAACATTTGCTTGAATCAGCAAAAACGAGAAAAGAAGCAGGCACTTACTATACACTGGCCCACTTTGTGCCACATGTACTGTATTCACTGTAAATGCATAATTTAATTTAATCTATACAATAATCCTATAATGTGGCTGTAATGATGCCCATACTACACATTAAGAAACCGGGGCTCGGGGGGATTAGTGCTAATAAGTGGAGTGTCAAGATAGAAACTTGAGCCTAAGGTAAGCAGGGACTTCATTCCTGTTGAATTTCATTATATTGGGTTTGCTCCAGAGTTCCAGCCTTTCAAAGTCTGTTTGAATCCTGTTTTTTCAGGTCATGTATTTGCGAGGTTAGGAAAACCTACTCTGTTGTGATGAGATGCAGAACACTTAGAAGACACTCTTCTTGCTTACAAGTAAATTTACTATGTAAAGTAGTAAGACCACATATCTGTGAAGCTAATTATATTCTTGATTCTGGGCGTGAAAAGCAGAAAGAAAAAGGGATTTTTTTCTCATCTGTATCTGATTTATACAGGGACTCCCTAACTTAACACAGGAAGGGTGAATTATTAGGCAGGCTTTGATAATTTAAAGGCACAGTTTGCCCTAGAATAATGTTTTTCATTGGTGCTCAGATCATCTGGCCATCTGCAATGCCTGTTTGACCCACAGTATACCTGGTATGTGCTAGTAAAAATACTGTTCCAACTCTATCGTGGGTGTGTTGCAGATGACTGTAGCAGGGCAGGTCCTAGTAATGCTTCTGTCTCCCCCACGGTTGCAGTAACTCTTTTTTTAAGTCTCTAAGAGATCACAGATCTGCTTACTTGTTTAACATGCCCCAATAATGAGTTCTTGGCGTTTGTAAATCCAATCATTATTTTCCTGATGAGAGGTGAGCTTTTTTAAAAAAAAATCCTTCAGCAACTTGCTTTATTTTACTTGAAAGTATGTATATCATAGGGATATATCTCCATGCTACTGCATATGAATTTATTGTTTTATCTCCTGCACAGAATTTCAGACCATGATGCCCCGTGATTTATACAATAATTTCCCTTTGGATGGACATTAAAAGTTTCCATTTTTCCCTTCATGACAAGTAATGTTTTAGTGAGTATTCTCATTCGTACACCTTTGTATGGTTGGAATATTTCAGTAGAATTTATTTCTATAAGTGAAATTGACATATCAAAGAATATATACACTTAAAATTTTGGTTGCCCTCCAAAAAGGTTATAACAACTTACATTCCCACCAAAATGTGTGGTAAAAAGGGATTATCATTTTGTTTTAATTGGCATTTCCTTTATTATTATTATTTTAATTAACACATAATACTTTTACTTATTGATGGGGTACAGTGTGATATTTTGACACATGTATGCAGTGTATAATGATCAAATCATGGTAATTAGCATATTCATCACCTGGAGTATTTATCATTTCTTTATGTTGAGGTGAACAGAAACCACATCAAATTTTAGAACTGCAGAACCCTTGAGATTTCAATATCCCTCTTCTCTCCTGCCAGTTTCATGCCAGACGTTGAAAACTCGGGTTTTAGAGCAGAAGTATGTCTCAATACAATTGACTCTTGCAGAAACTCCTTCCTACGTAAATAGCCCTTTCTGCACTTTTCTTCACCTGCCTTGCAATGCAAGGAGTTCCTTCCAGTACTTACCTTGCTTTCTCTGAGCCCGGTTCTGTTTGCTTTGACATTTATAAAAGGCTCAACTTCTTCTCTCAGCACTTTTGACATTCTGTGGCTCTTTGGGAAAGGGCTCATGAAAAATGGAATTAACATCTATGGAAATAATATATGACTCTCCAGATAGAACCACTCATCAGGGGCTGGTTGCCTAGGGAACTGGAAGAGAACCATGTGGGAGGCTCCACACAAGACCCTGTACCTCTTTCTTTCTGCCCTCTCTCACTTTTATCGACTCTACGTTCTCATGCAAACTTACCTACTCTGCCTGAGTTGAAAGCTGAGGCCTGTGCAGATGAGGTCTCTAAGAACGTAAAGACATTCCCAAATTTCAAACTTGATTTCTGATATATACCTCACTTCTTTCCATCACATCCATATTATCACTGGGGCATGATCAGAAACTTTATGGCAGGGTCCCACCTGGAACCCACATCCCTAGAGATGCAGGAGAAGACATACTACAAGTGTGTGTGTGTGAGTGTGTGTATGTGTGTGTGTAATTAAATGTATATACATGTGGAATTCAAATGAATGCTGCATTAATCATTGACACAAATTTGGGGTGCTTCCTGTGTTAGGCACCATTGATAAAAAGAAAAGATACCATTCTTGTCCCTATTACAATGACTGATGATTAGCATGATGGGATGGCATTCAAGTGCAGTAGGTGTTTAGAAGAGGGAACCCCTGAGAACTCACACTTCACAGAGGAGTGTGAGTTTTGAGATGGGTCATAGAGGAAGAGTACAATTTTGCCAGGCAAGTAGGTAGGGGAAAGTGTACCAGTCAGAGGGAAAAGCATATTACACAAGGGAGGGAAGAGCCAGCGTAGTGTGCTCTGCAAGCTGCCAGTACTCTAAAGCTGCACTGAGGGAATGCAGAAAGATGACGGTAAAGAGTAAGCTAGTGGTTCCATCATGAAGGCCTCATATGCCATGCTATGAATTTTGTTTTATACTCTAGGCAAAGGGAAACTACTGAAAAATTTCAGGCTGTTGAAAAGACACTGCCAGACATATTGGGCACCATTGCTGAGGCATATGTGCTAAAAATAATACAAATCAGAGGGAAGTAGGATTCTTTCTTCATCATTGGAAAAAAAAAAATAAAGCTCTTACCTCAGCTTTGGGTAGAAATCTTTGCTTTCCTCCGGAAATACAGCTTCATCTTCTCCTTTGTGGTTTTTGTGCTGGTGCTTTCTTAATCTGGTCTTGCAAGCAAAGCTACCAGATGGCTCTCATCCTGCACACTGTCCCAGCCATGCTCACATGTCGGGTTGATGAATGAACTCCTCCCTTATTCATCTGACCTTTGCATCACCACCTTCCTGACTGGGCAACTTTGGCTTTCTCGACCGAACCATCATGCATGAAGATTTGCAAACCCCTGTGGGAGCAGACTGCTTTACTCTAAACCACTTGTCACAAGCATCGAGAGGCCACTACTTAGTGGAACATTAGAAACAGTTTTAATATTTTGGGCTTTGACTGAAATAAATTGTGATCACACTGAAGTTAGGTCTTTCTCTCTACTCTTTGTTCCTTTTATTTCTTCCTTTTTCCCTTTGTCATTCTCCTCTATTTTCTTCACTTTTCCAAAACTTTTAGTTGCACAGACCTGCTTTGGAGTAAACAGACCTTTCTGCTTGTTAAAACTTTTTCTCCCAGCTGGGTGTGGTGGGTCACATTTGTAATCCCGGCATTTTGGGAGACCGAGATGGGAGGATCGCTTGAGTCTAGGAGTTTGAGACCAGCCTGGGTAATATAGTGAGACCCCATCTGTACAAAAAATAAAAAAAAAAATTAGCTGGATATAGTGGCATGTGCCTGTGGTCCCAGCTACTTGGGAGGCTGAGGTGGGAGGACCACTTGAGCCTAGGAGGTCAAGGATTCAGTGAGCTGTGATCACTCCTGCGTACTCCAGCCTAGGTGACAGAGCAAGACCCTGTCTCAAAGAAAAAAACAAAAACAAAACCTTCTTTTCCTAATAAAAGGAGATAAAAAGATTGCACCATCCCTCCAGCCTTAGTCAACCAGAGTGAACCCTGCGTTGGGGAGGGCATGGTTGCCAGAAACCACCCTATGCATTTCCACTGGCGTGGCTCGATCCTCACCCAAGGCCATTCAAGATTATGGCTGGCAGTTTGGATGTGAAGTTCTTGAGGGCACTGGTGGAAAGAAAGAACTGGGAAGAAAAAGAACTGCTGAGAATGAGGGGGATGGCAGAGGAAAGCAGGTACTTGGGGAAAAGAAGGAAGGAGATGTAAGAATGGAAGGGAGAACAATCTAGGAATAGAAAGGAAAAGGGGAAATAAATTGGGAAGAAGTACACCATGTTGAGAAGAAGGGTCTTGAAAGGACAAGATAAAACATGGTTCTCCTAGTAGACCCTTTGGCACTGATGGAGACCTCATGGAGAGCACAATAGGCTATGGGTAAGGAGCTAGATATCCACCTACAACTTTTAATAGTAATTGCCAAGAAATGGATTGCAAAGACCTCTTGATGAAGCCCTGGAGGGCGAGAATTGGGTGCTGTTTGCTTCATTCTTCTCCCTCAGTGGCCACACCCTGTGGGCCTCTGTGGTGGCTGAACAACCCGTGCCAATTGCATCGGACGTTTCAGTTCACTGAAACAGAAAAGGATGGAAGAGTAGTCTCCACGTCCTGGCCACTGTTCCTTGCAGCTATTTTCCCTAAACAGTGGAGCAACTTAAAATAGCCATCCGTCTGTCTACTTTTATTTATGACAGTTTTTGTTTTTAATTCACAACTTCTTCTGATGTGCCCTCAGCTCTGTGCAGCCTGGCCAGCGTTGTGCAGGGTGCCCTCCAGGAAGAGCGCCAGGCAGTTGAAAACTTCTGCCAACACTGGAAAATGTGTTGGCTGCCCGGGAGAGTCCACCCACAAGTAACTGCAGTGGTATTTTTTTAAATGTCTCTGTTGGGGCACAGGCAGGGCTGAGACTCAGCTGGGCAGCAGCAGGGAGTATCCCTTCTCATTGATCAGTGCCAGAGCGTTTGTTAAATTTTTGGATTATCACCCGTATATGGTGGGTTAGGGCTGAAGATGTGCACAATTCTATATTCTCTTTTTGGTTGAGTTGGTATTTAGGATGTGGGATGTTTCAATGTCCAGATGAAACCACAGCTCTCTCAGTGGGGAAGGAGTTCAAGCCCCAACCCGCCCCGCCACCCTATATCCCCCAGCCCCACTCCTCACCAGGCTCCAGCCCAGGAGTTAGTGCTTCCTAAGCACCCAACTGGTGGTGTCCTTCTGATCCAGGCCCTGTCTTTCTTGGGCCGCTCATCAGCTTTTGTCTCTTTGGATGGCAAGTGCTCCAAGCTCAGGCTCTGAATAGACAAAGGATTAAAAGCTTTGGAAATAAAAAATAGGTCTTCAAAGCTGCCAGCAATGGCCAAGGATTCCCTCCACCGCAGCAGGGTCCAACAATCCAGCCCAGCGCACTTCTCCCAAATGTTTTGGGAGGCTCCTTTCCTTTGAGCAACAAGGCCTGTGTTGTCTGTGAGTCTCATACTTGGATGCCGAAGAGTAAGCATTGCTGGAAGGGGCAAGAAGGGTGGCTTCTGTGCTGCCCAAGACACCGCAGATTGCAGGGGATACGCCTGTAACTGGCATATCCCAGCGCACACTGTTAGATCTAGCCAGGGAATGCAAGCTTGCTGGGGGTTCCAGTCCTAATTCATATGGGTTCTTTATGAGTTTCAGGATGCAGCCTGACCAATGGGCATCAGACCCCTCGGGCTCACACGTGCCAGGAGCATCATGCTGCTGGTGTCTCTTCTGCCATCTGGAAGCCATTAGCATTGAAATGGTTTCAGCCGCTTGCTGAGCACTGGGGTTTACAGGAGTCACAGCCCAGGGCAGCCCAGGTCCCAGGAGCCAAGAGCCTTCACTTCCTGTAGGATTTCCAGTTTAAAACCCACTGAAGCTCTGCCCTCCAGGGCACCACCAGGTCCCCCATCCCCTCTTCCCTTTCCTCCCTTTTTGGACCCCAAGAGCAATGACACGTGCAGGGGAACCCTGACATCTATCCTTTTTCTGTTTCTTACCAACTTTGTAGGTTGGAAGGGAAGGGGGTGCAGAAAAGTCCCTTTATAAAAAACGCTTCAGGCAAGAGCTTGTACTTTACATTCTCTGCTGCATGCATTTTGTAAAATGCAGTATCTCAGGAGAGCCCTGAGGACTCAGACTCAAGCCTCTAGCCATCTAATTTCATGATGATCATAGGTGCCTGTTACCGTGCCTGACACTGTGCTAAGGTCTCTATTTGCCTTACTCTAATCCTTAGAATAACCCTGCAGAGAAAGACAAGAGTCTTGGGTTAAGCAGCTAATGAAAGAAATGTAGGATTCTCATCAAGGTCTTTGCCATTCCAAAGCTCTTTCTGCTCTAGAAACTCGTGTCCCCATTTAGGCCTAAGCAGGGTGGGAGCTCCCCAAGGACAGAGAAGCAAAGGAAGAACAAACATCTGCAGTTCACACTAGATAGTCCAGTCATGGGTTTTTTAAGGAAGCAAAATGATCTTTTGAAAGGAAACTCACGCAGTCTGTCCGCTTCTTGCCAACTCTTACTACAGTGCAACCTGCCAAAAACAGCCAAACCTTGTTTGAGGTATGAAAGCAGCTGTTATAATAAACTCCTCTGCTCTACCTCTTTTCCTGTTATGGTGGAATGGCTGTTTAAAGTAAATGTCTCCAATCCATGGATTTTCTGGGGTCATGAAAACATTGTTTAATTGGCAGACTCTATTACATTTTTTGGTGAAGTTAGGAAGTAAACAGAATGCCACACGCCATGTCAGATCCATGCAGTGTAAAGGTCTGTAAGGAAACGGTCCCTGGGTTCTGGAGCCGCTATTCCCCACTTCCCATCCCCCGGGGTGGACCAGCCTTCTCAGGTTTTGAGCTTGTTCCAGAAAGAATGGATTTCTGCCTCTCTTCTATCCCAGGACTTCCAAAGCAGAGCAAGGGGAAATTAGTGCACGGAATGGAGTCGATCTGGGTTTGAATCCTCACTCTGCCAATCACTAATGTGGAACTTCAGGTAAATTACTCTGAGCCTCCATCTTGGAATCTGTAAGATGGAAATGGTAATAACTACCCAATTACCTTCATCATAAAATTTAAAACAAAATCAAAATTATAACATATATTGCTGTAGTTCTTAGTATAGACCCTGTGCTGTTCAAGTGTTTTACAGGCATTAATTTATTTAATCTCCTCAACAACTTTATGAGGCAGATACTGTTCTAACCATCTTCTAGCCTCTGGGGAGACGATGGGCAGTTCAACCAGCAAAGATCTCTGCCTGCATGGAACTCACATTCTTGTTAGGGAGGCCAAAAGATAAGTAAGATAGATAAGTAAATGAAATGGTGATAAGTGCTATGAAGAAAAATAAACAGAGCTAAGTGTGGTCGTGCGCACCTGTGGTCCTACCTACTCAGGAGGCTGAGGTGGGAGGCTCACTTGAGCCCAGGAGTTTGAGGCTGCAGTGAGCTATGAGTGCACCTAGGAATAGCCACTGCACTCCAGCCTGGGCAACATAATGAGACTCCATATCTAAATAAATACATAAAATAAACAAGAAAGGGAGATAGAGGCAGGGGGAAGGAGGATTGCATTTTTCAAAAGAATGGTCAGGGAAGGCCTCTCTGAGAAGATGATGTTTTTAAGTAAAAACCCGAAAAAAGGGAGAAAGCCATGAGGGTACCCACAGGAGAGAATCCTAGGCAGAGGAAACGGCCCATGCAAAGGCCTTGTGGTGGCAGGCCTGGTGTGTTCAAGGCCTGGTGAGGAGGCCAGCATGGCTGGAGTAGAAAGAGCAAGGTAGGCAGCTTTGGAGGCAGACAGTCTAGGGCCTCGTGAACCTCAGCTCTTTCTCTCAGGAGAGGAGAAGCTCCCAGAAGAGCTTGAGCAGAGGAGGGACTTGACCTAGATGAAGCTAGGTGTGAGGAAGGACACTTCTGATTTGTGCACTGCAGCTGCTGCTCCTGCTGCTGGTTCCCACGAGAACAGTTGCCAACTTTTCCAGACTAAGTAGGACATTTCTTAATGGGACATCTGGGCCTCCACTGTCGACATTGTACTTGTTGATTTTAACAACAGATGAACTTTCCCCAACTTCCCATGTATCTGCGTCCAGCGTCCTCCCTCCTTTTGGGTGGTTCTGTCCTTTACCACTGCTCTGCACTGAATCGTCTTGATGATGCTACTTAACTGGCTACATAGACATCTGCAGTCTGAACTCACCATGCATAACGTGTTGCTGTGTTGAGTTAGTTACTGGGGCCAGTGGCTCACAGATAAGTATTGCTTGGGCTGGGAAACCACAAGAATGAATAGGGAAGAAGGGTGAGGGAAATGTTTATAAACAGAATTGCCCCCTCAGTGGAGACTATGAAGCCTATTAGTGTAACAAGCCGCCCAAAAACTTGCTAGTCTATACAAATTCTGGTGGGAAAAATTAGGATATCCTCATACTTCCTATGGGAGGCCAGGTATCACAAGTTCTGAGCCTCAGGCCTACAGGTGGTTTCTAGAGCCCATGGATCTCCTGAAATCATGTCCAAACATATGTCTGTGGGTGATTTTCAGGGGCGAGGTCATAGTTTCCATGTGGCTTGTTCTTTGAATGGCTTGAATGGCTTGATTGCAATTGCAGGTCATACTTTCAACACTGGATATACTGGTGTGTTACTGTATGTGCAAACGTGAAAAAATGTACGTATTTCAAAACAGAGTTTAAAAGGATCTTTTAATTCCCTAATATTAAAAGTCCATAATATATGTATTTGACAAATATGGTGTTATCAGTATAGAAAGATAAATTATGGTCTCTTAGAAATTAAGGGATGTGTTTTTGAGGACATCAAGGTGTACTGTCTCCCAAGCTGTTTGCCCCTTTTCTCAATGGCTTTAAATCATCAGGAATTCACTCTCTGTATTAGATCATTTATTCTCATATGCCCCTTGCTGCCTTTGAAACACCTCCAATTCTAGCAATGCTTTACAGACATGCACATGAGCCAAGTGGCTTAAAACAACACCCTAGGACTTAGGTGTTTGGAAGCCCCTTATCCCCTGGAGTCATTTGTGGAACAGGGCCTGCATGCAAGAGGAGGCCCAAGCTCAGAAATGAACAAAGAGCATGACTTAACAGGGAGGTTGTAGCAGCTTCACAGCAGCACTAGAATTACATGTTCCTCAAGTCTCATTGGCTCATATTGGCATCATTTGGTACTGGACACAGGGTGTGCACCAAGTATATCTGTGAGTCAGTGCTTACCTGCAGATGTACCACGAAGCATACCAGACAGAATTCTTGGGGGGAAGGTGGGGGGGCTGCTGCTTCTCCCAGGCCCTGGGGTTCTATCACAATATTTGATTCTACCCAGTTCAGATAAGCCCTTAAGGGGATTCTTAGCTGGCATTTACAGAAATCTACAACGAGGCTGGGCGTGGTGGCTCACGCCTGTAATCCCAGCACTTTGGGAGGCCGAGGTGGGCAGATCACCTGAGGTTGGGAGTTTGAGACCAGCCTGACCAATATGGAGAAACCCTGTCTATACTAAAAATACAAAATTAGCCGGGCATGGTGGTGCATGCCTGTAATCCCAGCTACTCGGGAGGCTGAGGCAGGAGAAGTGCTTGAACCTGGGAGGCGGAGGTTGCGGTGAGCCAAGATCGTGCCATTGCACTCCAGCCTGGGCAACAAGAGTGAACTCCGTCTCAAAAAAAAAAAAAAAAAAAAAAAATCGACAACGAGATTTGTTGGGAATGACTGATCCCATGCCCTGGAATGTAAGCCATGCACAGTTTATGGTACATAATTATATACAATAAACTATAAAGGACATACAGTGGATTTTGATATCGGGTTCCAGTTCCTCCTCACTAAGGAACTAGTAAAAACCCTTCATCTGTGTGGCTAAGGAAATAGTTCTGGTCCTGCCCGAATCCATTTCCATGTGTCCACACGGCCCTTTTTCCCCACCGTGTAGTCTCACGGGAGAGGCCTGCTCCTCACATTAGGATCGAAAGCCTCGTGGGAGAAGTTGCAAGGTGTTCCCTTTCCAGCGGTCACTGTGGAGGAAAAAAGGATAACTGTATGACTGTCAGAGACGTGATCAAATAGGATGAGCTTACATTGGATAAGTAGATAAAATCAGCAATAAGATTATGACACAGAAATCTGTGTGATTTGTTCCTCAATTGCATACAAATTTCCCATTTTTCATCAAGATGGAAATTGAATAAGAGGAAAACTAAGAGGCTCTTACCACAGATGAGCGTGTGTTCCAGTTCACCATGGCCACCATCAGAGTTTTGTCCTGGTCACAGGCAGCTGTAGTCTGTGTTCCTTTCTAACTAGAATACACACATCCCTCAGAGGGATTCATTGTTTCTTGCCACAGAGCTGTAGTCTCTGTTTCCTTTGAAAATGGGGGGAAGCTTTAACATATTTGGCCAGAAGCATTGTTCTGCTGGAATATGGGACTACACATGGATCCCCTCTTCCTGAGTCATCATGACACTTCCTGTGTCACAGTGTTAAATGTCCCCTTGGCAGAATGTTCTAGGTACACCTAGATTACCCTAGAACATCTGGGTAAATGTTCTATTTTGTATGAATCATATTATCCAGTGTCAGTAAACAACACTCTTTTGGGGGGGTGTGGTGGCTCGTGTTGTAATCCCAGTACTTTGGGAGGCCGAGGCAGGTGGATCACTTGAGCTCAAGAGTTTGAGACCAGCCTGGGCAATATGGTGAAACCCCATTTCTACAGAAAATACAAAAATTAGCTGGGCATGGTGGCGCACACATGTAGTCCCAGCTACTGAGGAGGCTACGGTGGGAGAATTGCTTGAGCCCAGGAGTTTGAGGCTGCAGTGAGCCAAGATCATGCTACTGCACTCCAGCCTGGGTGACAGAGCAAGACCCTGTCTCAAAAAACAAACAAACGAAAAACACTCTTTCAGTTATACCCTCCAAAATGATATGGGAAATTATTTTGCCCCTACTTCTGCACCAACTTCAAGGGTTTGGATTGCCTGCTCCCAGCTTTGGCTCGGTGACTTCAGGACTCTGGTGCTTGATTTAATAGAAATGAGACAGTACAATAAAAATTAATGGATCCAGTTTGGTCTTTTCAATCTATTACCTATTTTGCATTTCGAGAGGGGAATTGAGACTAGAGGAGAACTGTGGAATGCATTTACCAAAGAAGGCTTTCACTGTCTAAACCTAGTATCCTTGAATAGGGGGAAGTGGGATAGGCAGGTGGGGTCGTAGTGTCTGGTTCACAGTGTTGGTGCTGCACAAAGGCACCTGAGGGAAGAATGAGAGCAGAAGTCCAGCTCCACTCTGCAGACCAAGTGTGCAGATATAAAACCTTCGCAGGAATCACCACAGTGCCTGCATCAGAACTCACGTACTTGATTGATTCTGCCCTGGATATCCAAGTAATGTTACTGCTGTGCCGATGACTGCTGTGCAGATGTTAGTTTCATAGCGCAGTTTGTTTCCCCTCACTCTCTTGAACCTGTTCTTTATTAGCAACAGAAAGAGTTTGTGTCCTCTCTAGGTCCCAGTGAGCAAAGCACAGATCCTTTGCCTCAGGCTCTCGCAGCTTGTCAGGACACAAGTTACCCGCCGGCAGGGACATTCCTACAGTCAACTGTCACAAGGCCTGTTATTGCTTATTTTCATTTCCCTGTTGCCGCAGCTCCCCTTTCTCCTGTTCTGTCTAGATAATCAGAAGATTTTCTTCTCTTTCTTTAAAAAAAATTGTTTCTATCCCCTACTCTGTGATCCTTTCCATCCTACCCTAGGCCTGTGCAGCAGAAACCTTTGAAAGAAGGGGTCCTCCCTGCACCCTGGGGCCCTGCTGGAGTCCTGGCTTTTCCAGCTCCACTTGGATAAACATTTCTCTTCCATGATTTGTGCCCAGTTGCGGCGTGTGTCTGGGAAGTGAGCAGGAGTAGAAACAGATGGATCTTCCACGAGCTCAAAGGCAAGAAGATTGACTTCTGTGCAGTAGTCCTCTGGATAAAGTTTAGTAAACATATAATCACACTATCATCTGGGGCTCTGTATACCCTAATAAATGAGTGCTTCTAATTTTATAAGCACTGTCATTACCACAGTTGTACATGAGATTTTTCCTTTGACTGTAGTATATGTTCTTTTGCTTTACTAGGTGTTGTTTATTAGGTGTTGTTTCCCCCAAGTACTGTAGAAAGTGACAGATTGTTTCAGGGCAACCAGTAGGTTGTATTTACAGGTGGTTGGCTGTCTTGACCAGCTTTGCTGCAATAACATAACTGCTTTCCAGCAGGAAGGAACATTGCATAGTAGTGAGAGCTGTGAAGTCCAGACTTCGTTGTATTCTTCATTTAGGAACGAACATTTTCTGAATCACTGAATCCTTCTTTTTCAGTTCCTCTTCAGGTCTGTGCATAATGGGAAGGTGATGAATGAGCCCTGTCTTTGTGCATGACAAAGCTGCAAAGATGTCATCCCTAGTCCATCATCAGCAGGACCTGAGCTTCTAGTTGCTTTTCCAGAGTAGGGTTGAGAGGCCTGGTTGCCCCAGGCAGGAAGAGCTCTGGCTAGGCACCATTTAGAAGGGGTATGCCTCCTGGATCCATCAAGCCGAGACCATCCCTGGGATCCCGTTGTGTGGTGGACCTCTCAAGACAAGTACCTTTTCTTAATGGAAGGGTCTCTCTTACCACAGGATATTTTAAAGAATAATAAGCAATGAACTCACAGTATGTTCTAAACCACATGCAGTGTACTGGGAGTTAATGTAAACAAATATATGCTGCAAATTAAAAATAAAATATATGAGTGAATCCCTAATGGGTGATTCTGGTACTAATTCCAAATTCCACATTCACGCAGGAAGTGGGGAGCACCTTCAGCGAAGTGCGGATTGGACAGTGTTGTTAAGTCCTCACCCAAAGCTGCTTCTTTAAGCCCATTTAACCAGTTTACAACTGTAATTAGGAGCTGTTTGGCCATTGGGGAAATAAAATTCGTTTCTTTGGGCATGAAATACAATGAAGTGATCATACCATAAAAATTTCATATCATATGAACTTATATATGTATTTTCTGTGTCTCTGATCTCCATTATTCACTTGTTTCCAGAGCTGATGTGCTCCTGGTCACATTTTCTGATTCTCTGCTGTAAGAGCTGAAGTTCAAAAGGCCTTCTGCCTGCACTGTGAATGGCTCAGCTGGTAGAATCTGATTTTTTCCTATTTTGATTTCTGAGTCTGCTGCTTTTACAGTCATTTATGCATCTCATGAATGTAATGAAATGTTGCTTTCTTCTGAACTCTTGTATTTTTTTCTGCCTCATAGATGGGGTTTTAATCTCTGCATGATTTTGAGAGGTAAACAATATCTTCCAGATGGGGGTTGTTCTTCAAAATCCTTTCCTCGGTGGTGATTCCTCCATCTGAATCCAAATGTGTCCTCCACAGCTGCCTGTCCTAGGCTGATTCACCAGGGCTCCACTTCTTGACTTTGCCATGCTACCTCATTTCCACGTGAGAAGGAAGTGCACGTTCAGGGTGGTTGGTCAGAGTTAAGTCAACCTGTATCCGTGGTGTAAAATTAACAGACATGTGGGAATTGAACCTTAAACATTCTCAGTTTCACTAGGAACCTAAAATTATAATCACCCCACAGAGATTGTAAATTTGAAATTTACCTTGTTTCCGTGGAAATTTTGAATTCAGAACATTTAATGTGTAAAATATCACTAGTAAGAGGGCACATAAGATCTGTATCACCTCTGGGGAAGGAAAGGAACAATGCTTCACGTCCAAGCTTGGTGGTGCCAGTGATCCTGAACTTCTCAAGTAATTAGTCTATATTGACAGATTAGTTCTTTACTTGTTTAAATGCAATGGATCAGTTGCATTAAGTGGTATGTACATTGAGTGGTATGCTGGCAAATGTTTAATAGCCAGCTCTCCAGAAGGCAAAAGCCCTGATTTGGAGCTTTTTGCTGATTTCAATCGTGTGAATACTTCCAGCATGACCAATTTCATGCTACCCATATAAAGTCACTGAATATAGAGTTGTGAAGAGATAACAACAATTGGGGGTCACCAGTCAGTATAAGCTGGCTCCAGTCACACCCATGATAAACCCATGGGAAATTGTGATTTTTGAATTTTTTTTGTTTTGTTTTTGTGTTTTGTTTTGTTTTTGAGACAGAGTCTCACTCTGTTGCCCAGGCTGGAATGCAGTGGCGCGATCTTGGCTCACTGCAAGCTCCGCCTCCCGGGTTCACGCCATTCTCCTGCCTCAGCCTCAGAAGTAGCTGGGACTACAGGCGCCTGCCACCATGCCTGGCTAATTTTTTTGTATTTTTTAGTGGAGACGGGCTTTCACCGTGTTAGCCAGGATGGTCTTGATCTCCTGACCTCATGATCCGCCTGCCTCGGCCTCCCAAAGTTCTGGGATTACAGGCGTGAGCCACCGCGGCCGGCCTTCGTTTTGTATTTGACAGTCTCTGTCTATCATCCAGGCTGGAGAGTAGTGGTGGGATTTCGGCTCACTGCAACCTCTGCCTCCCAGGATCAGCGATTCCCCTGCCTCAGCCACCCAAGTAGCTGGGACTACAGGCATGTGCCACTATGCTCAGCTAATTTTTTGTATTTTTAGTAGAGATGAGGTTTTACCATATTGGCCAGGCTGGTCTCAAACTCCTGACCTCAAGTGATCCACCCACCTTGGCCTCCCAAAATGTTGGGATTACAGACATGAGCCACTGTGCCTGGTGATTTTGAATTTTGCTTTAGAAATCCTTTTCTACAAACATCTCTACTGTCTGAAGAAAGTCACTGTGTGTGTGTGTATACAAACGTATGTTCCCATCTAGTTATTTCAGTTTTAAACAATTTTCTAAATTTAACTGTCATTTCTAAACTCCATATAAAGGCATGGAAAATTAAATAAGCCTACATGTTCCCATTTATTTTATATTCCATAATTAATTGCATGCCTTCTGACTTTTTGTTTAATGGTTTTTCATTTTTATTTCCAGTTTCATTGCTTTGACTTTCAAAACTGTAGCTGTCTGCCCCATGAAAATATTTCTCTCCCCACCCCCCTTTGTCTAGTTTTGTTTTGTTTTGGTAGAGACAGCATCTCACTGTGTTGCCCTGGCCAGTCTTGAACTCCTGGCCTCGGGGATCCTCTTGCCTCACCCTCCCAAAGTGCTGGGATTACAGGCATGGGCCACAACACCAGGCCTTTGTCCAGTTTTAATAACAAGTATGTGGCTAGTGACAGGGATGGTTGTCATTCAGTCTGGGGCCACTCTCCCCTCACAGCCTTCGTGGGCCAGTAATCTATTAAAATAGGTCCCTCCCAGTTCCCTCCTTTTTTTGCCAACTTTTCCTCATTTGGATCATTTCAAGTCTATTGACTCATTTCTCATTAGGTTCAAGGCTGAGGCCACATTCAATGCGGAACAGAATGACTGCTTTAAAACAGCAATGGTGAAATCTCTTGCTCTGTCTTGGCTTCATTCCCTTAATTTTAAGTGTCTTCGCCTATCATCTTCACTTGAAGAAAGTAAAAAAACACATGTTTTTGAGGAATGAGGAATGTCTGTCAGGCTGATTGATGTTTTCATTTACATTAAAGTCCACTTTTTTTCCCCATCAAAACACTAGTTTTGGTGGTTAAAAAAAAAATCAAATCGGTATGTGAGGGAGAGTGGATGTGGGCATGTCTTTGCCAGCACCTGCCCAGCAGCATAATTTTCACATGCCCCGACACTGTGTCATTGACAAACAGCAAATACCTTGTCATTAACTGAGATTTGTCCTGCTCAGCGCTGTTCCCCCTCGTCATTATATTAGTCCTTCAGCTGCCCCCAAATGACACTTTGTAAAGCAGCCACACTCAAGGCAAGTGTTAGACTGCAGGTTTACAGTTCTCATCTTGGCTCTATCACATGGAGTTTTGGAAGTGCCGAGACCCACAAAATGGAGAAATGCTGTAGGGTCTTGGGACTCACTTCAATCTGGGCAGGGGCCTGAAGGCGTCTTTTGCATTCCTTCCATCATAACCTTCATTTCACCCTCTACCTCCAGTGGGTTTGAGGCTGCGGCTCCCTGTGGCATCAGCCTTGGCTGTGTGGGAGGAAGGGGCTCTCATCAGTGTCAGTGTTTTGACTGTCAGGCCCCTGAGCTGTGCCCCTCTCCCAGGACATCCATACCCCGGCCCACAGGACAGTGAGATCAGCAAATCACCTAGAAGACTGGAGACAAAGGTGGGAGAGGAGATTGTGAAATCCCTTGCAACTGACAGCAGGTTCCAATTTGGGGGCAGGGAGATTGCTCCTGGAAGTGAGGGCCCACTTCCCACTGCCCAGATCTGTACTCCAGTCATGCCTTTGTTAAGCTGCAGGATGTGCCGAGTACTAGCGGGTGCTCCTTTGCTTAGGGAAATGCGAACGCAACACCGCAGAAAAACAAAACCCTCATGCCTGTACAAGGAGGTAGCAATGAAGATGATCATGAGGAGTGTGGATGTGTGCAGTATCAACTACACAGGTGCTTAGGGATTCAAGGCAAATTAGGAAAGGGTGCATTGAGGAGGAAATCTGTGTGTAAGCACAAAGGAAGTTAGTTGGTGGAGGGGAAGAGCGTTTCAGGGAGGAGAAGGGCAAATCTCACAGCCCAGAGGGGAAATGAGCAGAGCCCTGTCAGAGAACATAGCTATGCAGCTGCCTGGGGTCCTTCCCATGCTCCCTCAAACTCTTGCTCAAATGTTACTCTGCGGAGAGGGCTTCAGACGCCATACTTAAAATTGACATCTACGTCCCCCGCTACGTGCCCTTCGCTCAGTGCTTGCCTTGTTTTTACTATAGCATTCATCACCTTCTGTCATATGAAGACATCCTCCCACTGGAATATAAGTTCCAGAAGGGCAGAGATAGATTTTTGTCTGTTGTGTTCACCATTATAACTACTGCCTGCTACTTACACCTTGAAGAAATGAATAAACAGGATGTAGCAAGAGTGGAATGTGGTGATGTGGGCAGAATTCTGGGGTCGAAGGAACTCCAGCTGGGAGGTAGAAAACCCAAGCCCTAAAGCCAGGCTGGCAGTGTATAAACTTGGGGTGGGGGGGAGTAGGAGAGAGGAGTGGAGTTCTTGGGCCTCAGTTTCTTCACTGGTGAGATGGATATTAGCCAAGGTGACAGCCAGCGCCCCTCCCACCCTCAAGATTCTGAGTGCCAACATGGTCAGAGGGTGCGGGAGCAACTGGAGAATCACTGTGGATTCCTGAACCACGGGGTCAAGGAGGTATTGGTAAAGAAAAAAATATTATCTTTTGCCAGTGTATTCCAGATGATTTTTTTTTAGAGGGAGGCTAAGAGGCTAGAGGTAAATAAATTTTTTAACCACCATCTGATAAACCCTCCTTTCATCTTCTTCCTTGCCTCTGTCTTACCTTGCCCAGCTCCTGCAGGCTTGAGCCACAAGCAGTTTTTTGGCTCTGTAGGTGAAGGAACCATTGAAGACTGGCTTTTGGGGTTCATTTCAAGCATACTAGAACTTCAAAAGAAAAACATGGGGCAACCAATTTATTTTAGTTTCAAGCTTAAACTGATCAAGGCTCCTGCATATCCCATAGTTTGCTTTGAAATTATAAAGATACCTTCTTTCCCCGGCCCATCTCACTCCAAAAACTCCCTCACCATTGGGAGATATTCCCCTGAGGGGCTAACATGCCTTACCAGCCAAACCTCCAAGCCACTCTTGACCTCTCCTAGAGAGAATGAGCATTTATTTAGGGCAGAATTAACTTGCTGCTTAAGTATGTCACCACAGAATAATAAAGGAGAAATTATAGCCGACAGAAGCATCAGGCCTGTAATAGTTAACCCACTGGAGACTACATTTTATTGCTTATTTCTGAGAAAGGTTTATCTATCAATATGTGAAAGGATGTTTCTGCACCCCTTTATTTTGACAGAATACTTCTACTGGTATGTCTAACCGGTCCATTTTCTAGATTATCTTGTTGGGCATCCTTTATCTTGCTTTGTTTTGTTTTTCACTTCTGGAGATGAATAAGCTCGGAGAAGCAACATGCAAAAGATTTGGGTTCAACTCCCAGCTCAGCTACTCACTGGCTTCGGTACTCACCCTCTTTGACCTCCCCACTTTCCTAAAATCTGTAAAATTAGGGTCAGAATTCCTACTCTGCAGGGTTGTTAAAGACATTATAAGTAACCAGGAGAGGGTTCCTGGCCCATATCAGGTCCTCAGTAATAGCCATCATCCTCAGCAATTCCTCTTCACATTCACAGCAATAGCAAACTCTCACCCACTCAAGAAATGTCGCATGGCCTTCCTCAATTACCTGTCAGAGTCAGTGTCTGGCTCAATTCTACAGCAGATTTATGACCCAAGCTAGAGCTGCTTTTTCATGAGTCCTTTTAATGAAAAGATTCAGCACTTAATCCCAGAAGGACATTGTATGGTAGTGCCAGATAATGAAGTAGTCAGGCTGCTGAAATGTTGACAGTTCACTCTGTGCCCATAGAATAAAATGAATAGGAATAGAGCCAAGAGGAAGGGGCCAGCTAGGAGAGACAACTGTAAGAGATGTGATGGTTGAGCTCCCCAGTGAGCAAGGATTCCTCTCCTTGGAATTGAAAGCATTTGTGGACAGTTCATCTAATAAAGGATTTCTTATAAAAACCACAAAGAGAAAATAATGGCGTTCTTTTGAGACACTATATATTCTGGCAGACACTGTATACTCTGAGTGAGTGGGACCGTTACATCTGGTTTTTGCCTACAACAATTCTTTTTTAGTAGGCAGGGTATAAATTATAAATTTTAAATAAATAATGCATAATCTTAAAAAAAAACAATAAAACCAAACCAGAACTGACTGCCTTTTCTTTTTATACACATGAAAAAATTTCAGTGAAAACAAACTATACCCTTGGTAAATGCACAGAATTTGAATGTAAGTTCAGAATGAACATCGAAGAGTTCATGCTGTCATAAAACTCTCTTCTAAGTAACTTTTCTGGTTTGAACACATCTTTATGAATACAGAGCTGCTGTGAGGCTTCACTTATTTTGCACAGAAAGTGATTTCATTTCCAATTCTTGTCCTGCTTCCGTTTTCATGGCTATCCACATCATTAGGAAACTTGGCATAGTAAGGTGTCCAGGGCTGGGATTTGTATTTGGGGAACTAAATTACTCACTAATAAAAAAATTTTTTTTTTTACTGATTCCATATTTCATCATTTAGTAAATAGCCTTCATTATAAGGAAAAGCTAGTTATTTCGGTGGATAAAGCGTTTTATGTATTTAACTTTTGTTCCAGTGATAATTGGGTAACATTCAAGCAACTAACCAGGTTGTTAACTCTTATTGTTTTGTTGCGTTTTAGGGCATTTTAATTATAGGAATTTATTTGAATCATCCATTTTACTGTTAGAGCCAAATCATTCTTATGGGTTTATGGGAATCTATACCACCAGGCAGTAGATTAATAACTGCAAAAAAAACCACATGAAAAGGTCACTGCGAATCTCAGATCAAAACTTGTGGTTTTCTGGATTTTTCAATTGACCCTTTTTAAAGCTTCTCTTTGGTAACATGATCTTTATGGCAACACCACTGAGCTATAGACACTTGTGATCATGAAAATAGCCCAGAAGTGTCCCACACTAACCCACGGTCCCAGCCTCCACCTACCAAGGAAGGGGATGGATCTGCAATGTATCCATTTTAACACACAAGCCCACCTTCAGTGATATACATGGCAAAAACATATGAGAGTGAAGGAGACTCTTTTTTTTTTCCTACAAAAAGATCGGAAAAACAGACTGGATTGAGACTGGACCACAGCACTTGGGAGGGCTCTTTATGGAGAACCACAGCAGAAAGGAATTCTCTTTGCTGGTGAATTCTTCTGGCCATTTGCACTGTCATTCCTGGAGTGTTTCAATTATTCCCCCAACCAGCAAACGGCTCACTGATCAGCAGCCCCCATTCCCCCTCTGCCAGCTTCTTACTTGAAATGTGTTGTTGGAACCAGGGCAGCCCAGGGGACTTTGAGTTTGGGCACTGGGGACCAAATTGTCAGCCTATTCTAAACTTCCGTGGAATACTCAAGGAGTTAACCAGAGCAATTTTGGCTTCACTGGGCCCCCACACTTTTTTGTATAACACAGACTTGGACACTGGAAAATACATTCAAAACATGAGCCAAGAGTGGAGTTCAGCGGGAGATAGTTCAAGAGGGAGAAGCAGCGGAAAGGCATGCACCCTTCAGGTCCTTGCTGCCTGTAGGCCCCTGAATTTCAAATGTGCTATTGGCGCCAGGTTCTTTGGCACGCTGGATCTCTTAATGGTGAGGGGCAGCACTGCTTCACTTCCTGAACTGAAATCTCTCATCTGCAGCACTCTGTATATCAGTCCCCAGCCCTTCCTTCCCTGCCCACCCCACCCCCCATGGGAACAAAGTCCCCAGGCTCTGGAAAGTAATGCTAAGAAAACAAACACTACAAAGGCTGGTAACAGGGGGATATCTCTCTTGAATGTTATTTTGTAACCATCTAGGTTCAAGGAGGAGGGGGTGCCCCAGCTACAGGAGCCAGCAGGGTCCCTTTGTAGTAGGCATCCGTGTGTTTAGCCAGATGTCCTCCCAGCGGAGGGCAGAGAGGAAGATTAAACAGAATTTTTATTAAAAAGAAGTCAGGGGAGGGGGGAAACAAGACAGAGAAAGTGTGTCAAGTGGGAAGGGAGGCCAGGCAGTGCCATCTGATATTGATTAAATGCTGATAGAGTCAGCAGTGAGAAATGCACACAGTGAGGAAGTGCCCCAGCTCTTCGGAATGTGAACCAGTGACAGCTGTCTGGGCTCGGATCTGCACGAATACCAAATGCACCAGATGCCTGGCAGCCACAGGGCTAGCTCACAGGGAAGGATGGGAGGGAAAGATGAGTGTGCTGGAGTCAGGATATGTGGCTTCTGATCCTGCTTCCCCTCTCTGGGCCTCTCTTTTCCCATCAGTGACACAGTGACGCTTGACCTCTGCACAACCTTCTAGCTCCCAGATTGTGTCATCTACTATAATCTCTGCTGTAACCAAATCTTCTGAGGCTCTCTTAGTAGAATGTAAGAAATCATCCTGAAGAGGCATAAGAAGCTCACCCAGCATGGTCCAAAAATCCAAAAGGAATAAACCCGCCCATCAGCCATGGGAGTGCCACCTAGTCCTTCAGCGGGAGGTCAGGCCAGCGCCCCGTGTCTGTCGCCCTTCTGTGCTTCACAGTTGCCACCAAAGCAAGTTCATGGTTTCTCAGCATGGAAGGTGGCATGTCTGTGGGTCTACCTATACGTTCCTTTCTCTAAATTTCAAAAATATTTTCACCCTTATTGGATGTAAAGAGTCTTTTTTCATTTTATACCATCAGATTACAGACAGCTTATGCACTGGTGCATGTGTGTGGTGGGGTGGGGGGAGTGTGGGTGTGTGTGTGCATGCGCGCATCCTTTAGTTAAGAGTGCCTTCTTGAAAGTTTGTTGTTTTGGTTTTTTCCTTTTAAGCAAATGTCATGAGGGCAGTGGTATTTTAATAAAGGGTTAGGCTAGATTCCAGTGGGAATGGAAGAGGAAGCTTCCACTGAGATGAAAAGATCTCACACTAGGGTGGTGGCAGGGGAAATGGAGAGGAAACGATGACTAGAGAGAGGGACCATGGCCTAGTGGAGAGATCGTGGCATCTAGAGTCTGACACAGGTTGGAGTCCTGACTGCAACATGTATAGAGTGTCAGTTCAGCTCTCACCATGATGCCCCCTTGCAGTCCTTTTATGGATTAGAGATGCTGTGTGTAAGGGATCTAGAACCTGGCACACTGTAGGCAGTAAGTGAACATCAATAAGCTGTAGATGATGATGATCATGATGAAAAATAGCCCGCCAGAGGATTAACAAGGCCTGTGACTGAATTGGAGAATAAGTACGAGAGAAGAAATGATGGTGTCTTTGAGTTTAACCACCTGAGGGATTGGGATAGTAATAGTAGTTGAGTTGAGTACAATAAGAAAAGTTGGGTGGAGGCTGGAGATCTGGTTTGGCAGGGCTAGAACTGAAGTCAGTTTTAGATATAAGAGACGGTGCTGAGACATACAGGTGGCTATAAGGAAGTAAGACAGAAAGGAAGAGGAGTGGGAAAATAGAAAAAGTATAATAAACAAGTTTATTTACTCTAGGTCTGTTTGATCAGTGAGTCTAATTTTACAGCTTCACCTTCAAGGGACTGGTTAACCAAAGGTCAATCCATCATGACCAGCTTCTAAACTAAACCCTTGCTCCTCGAAGTATGGTCCTCAGACCAGTTGTCACCTAGGCCTTGCAGAAATGTAGAATCTTAGCTCCTCCCTCAGACCCACTGAATCGGAACCTGCATTTCAACAATGTGATGTGTAAGCACTTTGAAGTTTGAGAATCATTGTTCCTGAGTGTGGTCCCCAGAATGCAGCATCAGCATCAGCATCACCTGGGAACTTCTTAGAAATCCAAATTCTTGGCCAGGCGTGGTGGCTCACACCTATACTCCCAGCACTTTGGGAGGCCGAGGCGGCAAGGCGGGTGGATCACTTGAGGTCAGGAGTTTGTGACCAGCCTGGCCAACATGGTGAAACCCTGTTTCTACTAAAAATAACAGCCGGGTGTGGTGGTGGGCGCCTGTAATCCCAGCTACTCAGGAGGCTGAGGCAGGAGAATCACTTGAACTCGGGAGGCAGAGGTTGCAGTGAGCCGAGATCATGCCACTGCACTCCAGCCTGGGCAACACAGCAAAACTCCATCTCAAAAAAGAAAAAAAAAAAAATCCAAATTCTCAGTTCCCTTCTCAGACCTCCTGAATTAGAAACAGTGTGTTCTAATGACTGCTTCAAGTGACTCTGATGCACCCCAAAGTTTGAGAAGCACTGCTCTAAGTCATGAAATTGACAGATGCACCTCTTCCCTTTGTGTCTACAGCCAGAGGGATATGCTGAACACCAGAGGGATTGGTTGAGCCCTGAAAACTAAATTTAAGTCATTGTTATATGCTGTTTCTCTCATCATTTTGCATTAAACACAGCTGAAGAACTCTTTTCACTGAAGAAGGGCACTATGCGTAAAATTACAAACCAAAGGAGAGAAACTTCAACTGTGGCTTAATCCTCATGACTTACCCATCAAAAGTTATTGAGCACAGTTATAGGAGATCAGTCCTTTATGTGCTGTGGCTCCTGGGGGACGCTATTAGTAAGACACACATAGGGAAACAGGTCAGGAAAACAGGGAATCTCCTGATATTCCTTACAATATGATTTTCACATTAAAACATCCACAGTCTTTGTCTTGTGTGTGTTTCTAATCTATCAGATGGAAATTCTCTTTTTAAAGCTTTCTGGAGTCACTTGCAGCAATGATGCTGGTTTACTACTCAGACAAGAATGTTTTTCAAAAACGACCTTTTAGCAGTAAAAATTTACCTCCTCTCATCAAAAGTGTCTGGTTTTTCTATTTGTTCTACAGTCATTATTCAAATCACTATGATAGCTAATATAAGGGTCAGTGTCTGTTTCTTGTATACATGTAATATGCAAAATTTATTATATTATTATTATAAGATTACTTGTATTTTCTGCCATAGGTTATAATACATTACAATCAGTGGCATGCTGGTAAATTAGTTGTTTGCGGCCAGGGAATGGGGGTCATCCTAATTTGCAGTGTTTGCCAATTTCTATGGTGTAAATACTCCCTGCAGGGCTGATTTCAAGCTACCAACAGTTTCACAACCAGCTCTCAAAATTCTTACAAATTTAACAATTGGCTCTTACAAGCCAGTAGGAACCAACTTCAGCACACCACTGAAACAAACATCAAGGGACCAATCAATAGGATGTTTTTTTTGTATTTGAATTGCTATAGGCCTAATAATGTCTGAAATAAGTAAATTTGAATGTTTAAATATTTTGTCATTTAGAGATTTTTATTGAAATTATCATTGTAATTCTCATAATGGAATTTGATTTGAAACTACAGTCATGTGCCACATAACGTTTCAGTCAACAATGGACTGCACAGATGATGGCAGTCCCATAAGATTATAAAACTTATAAAACTGTATTTTTATTGTACCTTTTCTATGTGTAGATACACAAATACTTACCATTGTGTCAAAGTTGCCAGAAATAAAGTTGCCTATCAGTACAGTAACATGCTGTACAGGTTTGAGCCTAGGAGCAACAGGCCATACCATGTAGCCTAGGAGTGTAGTAGTCTATACCAGAGGTCCCCAACCCCCAGGGCCATGTACCGGTTACCTGTTAGGAACTGGGCTGCATAGCAAGAGGTGAGCAGTGGGCGAGTGAGTGAAGCATCATCTGTATTTTCATCTATTTCCCATCACTTACATGACCACCTGAGCTCCGCCTCCTGTCAGATCAGCGGCAGCATTAGATTCTCATAGAAGCGCGAATCCTGTTGTGAACTGTGCATGTGAGGGATCTAGGTTGTGCGCTCCTTATAAGAATCTAATGCCTGTGATCTGTCACTGTCTCCCATCGCACCCATATGGGACCATCTATTTGCAGGAAAACAAGCTCAGGGCTCCCACTGTTTCTACATTATGGTGAGTTGTATAATCATTTCATTATATATTACAATGTAATAATAATAGAAATAAAGTACACAATAAATGGAATGCATTTGAATCATCCTGAAACCATCCCTACCCCTACTCTGGTCCATGGAAAAATTGGGGAACAAGATGGGGACCACTGGTCTATACCATCTAGGATTGTGTAAGTACACTCTAGGACAGTGGTCCCCAACCTTTTTGGAATCAGGGACCAGTTTCATGGAAGATAATTTTTCCATGGATGGACAGGGGGCAGGAGATGGTTTCAGGATGAAACTGCTCACCTCAGATCATCAGGCATTAGTTCAGATTCTCATAAGGAGCATGCAACCTAGATCCCTTGCATGTGCAGTTCACAATAGGGTTCACGCTCCTAAGAGAGTCTAATGCTGCCACTGATCTGACAGGAGGCAGAGCTCAGGTGGTCATGCTGGCTCACCTGCCACTCAACTCCTGCTGTGCAGCCAGTTCCTAACAGGCCACCAGACTGGTACCAGTCCATGGCCCAGGAATTAGGGACCCCTGCTCTAGGATGTTCACACAGTGATGAAATTGCCTAATGATGCCATTCTCAGAATATATTCCCATTAACTGATGCATGACTGTATTCTATGAAACAAAGTTATGTGCTATTTTTAAGTCATATTAAATACAGCTATAACAATAGAACGGTAATATTAAAGTGCTTATGTTGCTCAAGCAGTGTGTTTACTGTCAAAATGGTTCTCATAGCATAGTAAGGCATATGTAAAAATTATTCTTTGTCCCAATATTTGAACCAAAATGCAAAAAGATACATTTTTAAATGACATCTTTGCTTACTGTTATTAAAATTTGACTTCTGTTGCAGGTATTCAGGAAGGAACACAATGTACCAAATGTAAAAATAACTGGGCACTGAAGTTTTCTATCATATTATTATACATTTTGTGTGCCTTGCTAACAATCACAGTAGCCATTTTGGGATATAAAGGTAAGTATGCTTTCTTTTTTTTCTTCTAAATAACAAGTGTTCCTTCATTAATTTAAGCATGAGAAAACTCATATTTGCAAATACGAAGTATTTCATTCATACAACTCAGATGCAAAATAGCAACATGATAAACTTCATCTCTGTATCTTGAACTTATAGCTATGAGATCTGAAAGGGAGGACATAGTAATTCCTTTTGACTCATTTCAGCGATAATCAGTGTCCTCTCTGAGAGTTATAAAGTTTTTTTTCCCTTGTTGCTTTTTTCTACCTATTTCCAGCTACTCCTTCTTCCTCTATTTTTTTTTTTCATCTTATCTCTTGGAGGCTTTATGGAAACCCTGGAGTCAGCACACAGGAAAACTATATTGACAGAGAATAAGCAAAACACAAGATCTCCAGAGATACAACATACTTCACCCAGGGATCGGCCAACTAATTCCCTTTTTTCTCTTCAGCACATTCACTGTGGTCACTGTTGTTTATATAGCTCTATAAAAATACTGCCCTGTAGAAATTAAGCACAGAGAGAGCACTACCACCTCAACCCTACTTTATGGGATGTTGGGCCTAAACATATCTGTTTTAGGGTAAGGGCAGGATTTTTGCCTGAATCCTCCAGACTTGCAGACACAGTAAGTTCCCCACACACCTTTCATAGACCATAGGTAGAAGGTGTCATGATTCAGAATCACAAAACTACATAAGCCCTTTTCTAGAAAACAGCCAGGGAAACCTTGTTTAAAAGACACGTGAGGCAAACACGGCCATTTGGTTTCAGAACAGAGGCAGACATGGAGTCTGTGGATCATCAGGTCTTCCCTCTGCTCTGTGGCCCACAGACTGACCTAGGAAAAGAAAGACTCCAAGTGAATTCTCTCCAACTGGTCATTCCTGCCACCTCTCTCCCAGCATGTAGCAGTTTCCTGAGAAAGCACAGTGTGTATTGGAATGAGATGGGTGTCAGGGCCAGACAGTCCAAGTTCAAGCCTTGATCCTACCATTTTTAATACAATTGTGAATATTCAGTAAGTGCTTGCTACTGTGCCAGGGGTCATGCTAAGTCTTCTGCATGGCTCCATACCCAGGTGTGAAACATACCCTCTTAGAGTTTCTGATTTCTTGTCTGTAAAATGGCAATAATAATGCTACTTGTCAAGGTGTTTGGGATGAGCAAAGATGATGTAATTGAAGTATCTCTCCTGTAGCTGGTCCCAGGAAATCATGTCTGTATCTCTCTGTTCCTTGCTTCTTCCTAGCCACATTACACAGCTCTAGCCGTTAGAATGGCAAAACCTGTCAAAAATCCTCAGTATAGTCGAGACTTTTAGTCCCATCTCTAAGGCCATATATGTGGAAAATAATGTGCATCATTGAGTGTGTTGACTGATTAGTTTGGACAATGGAAATCTGGAAAATTACCAGGTCGTTCTATCCATTTGTGATGAGTTAGACCATGATCTAACCCGGAGCATCTTAAGTTTTTAGATGAAGCAGCAAACAGAGTAAGTGATTAAGGCAGGCTATTAAATCATGATTAGCGCTGGGCAGAGAGGTGGGATGGGAACCTGGTGAGAGAAAGGAGGGTTTTCCATGTCCCAGGTAATCCGGACTGTCTCTCTTCCTTTTGTTTAGATTATTTAGGTCATTACTCACTTCTCCATGACTTTTCCTAATGAGCCAAGATAAAGGAGAAGCTTGAAATTAGCCATTTAATAAGTACTTTTAAGCCTCAGTACTGTGTAATCACATTTACTGAGAGATGAGAGTGGTTTGGCAAATATATAACATTTTGTAATTTTTACCTGTGCTGGGAAATAAAGTCTAGGACATTTATGCATTCAGAATTATACAAAAAGAGTCAAAGAAGAGGCTTTTTTTCACTTTCTTTTTTTCTGTTTGTTTGTTAAGATACAGATATTTCCTCCCTTTTTATCCATGGAAAGCCCTTCCTGGCTCTGGCGTGTTTTGCGTGTGCTGGTCCATTTGCCCACAGCACCTTTTCTCTGCTCTCCAGCTAAAGTGCCTCCCTCCCACCCTTCATATCTCATGTAGACATATGGCAGTTCCCAAAAGCTGAATTAGGCCTCTTCCTGTTTGTTCCCATAGCACCCAGTATTTACTCTTAGCCCCTGTCACACTGTGTCATTAGAGTCAGTGGACTTGTCTGTGTCACCACCCAAACTACGAGTTTCCGTGAAAACAAGAGACTACCTTCTATTTATTATATCTCCCACCAGCACCTAGTCTCATGATATTTAACCATTGCCCAGGAAAGTTCACTGGATGAATTAATGGGAGGATGGATGGATGGATGGATGGATGGATGGATGGATGGATTGATTGTGCATTAGGGCTGCCTTCCATGAAGGCAAACAATAGATGCTCAGGGACCTCTAAGCCAATCTGCATCTAGGGGATAGCTGCCCCTAAAAGCCCTACCTGGAAACCTAATGTTTTGGAGATTGGCTAGGCCTGCTCTGTGGGGGCAGTCTCACCAAGATGAAGGAAGAAGAGATAATGGGGAGCAAGTACAAGGGGAGACAAGATGATGTCTTGCCCCTCTTTTCTTTCCTTCAGTGCCCCCCTCCTTCAGGCCTCCACTGACAAAAAAAAGATAATACAACATGCACTTTTGCTTTCCAAACACACCATTAATGAACTAAAATGTTGATATTTTCCAGATGTGCTTTCTCTTTACTCAGTGACTCCTCTTTCTTGCTGGTAAGATTCTAGTGACCCAATGTTGTAAGAGGCAGAAAGATAAGACCCAGTTCTCCCTTCACACATTCCCCCTTTGAAGTCTAGAGAAACTCTCTCCGTTAAAAAAGAAAGAAAGAAAAGAATATTCAATGAAAGAAGCGCCATAAGGCATTCCTCTGAAGGAGGAATTGAAAGGAAAGGAGTAAAAACTTTGTCAGAGTTGGCAAAGGCAACTTCATACTGTTTTGCTCAAAATTGTTCTTTACTTCTTTCATGTCACTTACATAGCCACAAGTTAGAATACAATGAGCTTCCTTCAAGAGAATTTGCTGAAGAAACCAGAGAATCGCTTAGTCACCCAGACAGGGTCTGTGCAGTGGTCGTGACTGTGAGACATATCAGCTACTTTGCAGAAAACATGTTCTTGGACAGTTGAGCTTGGTACATCCTCTGTCCCGGGCTTTTTATCGTTCGTCAACAGAGCTTCCATAGCAGGAGTTATCTCTTAAGTTCAATGTGTCATGTTTCTTCCAGAATATTTCCTGAACAGGAAAATCCTACTCCATTATCCTTTCCAACAGGAAGCCTTCTAAAGGTAATTAGGATAAAGAAAAAAGACAGAAATCTGAATCTTTCTCAATAAGGATCTCCTTTAATTCAACATTCCTAGTCATTGGTAGTCTACTTTGCTGCTAAGCTGGGTCAATGTAGCAATTTACAACTGGCTTACTATTTAAGCTTTCAAAATACACATCAAATCACACTGGAGAGTGCTTTAGGATCCAGGATAACACCCTACAATCAGATTTTCTGTATTTCTGTAAGGAAACCTAAAATGGTGTTCAAGGTAGAAATGCCTTTGTTAAATTCCAGGGGAGTGTAACTAATGTTACTGGGAAGCCCCAGGTCCCAGAGAGAGGAAGTGTTTATCCCACAGTGCCATGATCAGTCTGGTACAAAAATGTGTGAGCACCAGCTAGGAGCTCTGTGCTCTGTCCTCAGGGCCGAGACCATGGCCTGTGTCTCTTGAATCCTCAGTGTCTAGCACTATGCCACCTACGTGGCAGATGCTTGGTAAACGTCTGGTGTTGTTAACTTTAAAGAGAATATAAACAGAAATAATTCTTCCCCTTAAGGGATTCTTTATTGGAGGAAACCAGATTTAGGAAAAAGAAATACCAAAAGAGAGGTGATACGGAGTTATAGAAAGAGCATGGATTTTGGAGTTAAACCTTCCAGCCTGGTATCCCACATAGTCACTGACGAGCTGTGTAATTTTTAGCAAGTTACTGAACATCTGTGAGCCTCAATCTCTTCATCTACAAAACAGCAGTTGGAAGGATTAACTGCAGTGATGGTGTAGTGCATCCGGCAAAGAGCAGGCACTCGATAAATAGAGGCTATTATTATTATCATTCAAATAAAGATCGAGTTGATGTGCAGTGGAATGAACTTGTAGGTGTGGCTGAGTACAATGGGGTAGTGAGGTGTGGAGTGGACCTTCAAGGAGAAGTGGAGTCAAGACAAGGGAAGAAGAAGTTAGTGGCCCAGGCCAAGGGATGATACCGAAGTGCTTTTATAAAAAAGGTTTTATTGTCAGAGTATCCTAGAGAATTATACTTTGGATACTTGAAGAGGGACAGATCTTTAGGTATAATATCTGAAACACCAATATTCTGTAGAAAAATTCTATGTTAAGAAACAGTTCCCAATACAGGAGAGCCTATGAGAAACCAGACTGCTAGTCACCCTTCTGTGTATCCTGCTCATTTTTCTCATATGAGAATGGTCTGCAAACTGAGGTCTATGTCTATAGACTGGGAATTTCCAGGGTAATATAGGATGGCTCTGCAACTATATTCCTGATTGAGAATTGGTGCTAATAAATTCAGAATAAAAGCCAATAAAAGTAATGTGTGCTGTTACAGCAAGGGTAAGTTCTGGATCTCCACCAGTCTGGTATTTTTATGCAGTAGCAGGTTCCAGCATTGCAATCCTAACATTTCCAGCTTTATACCAGATCCTATTTTTAAACAAAGACACACCCCCCCAATGCATGTAAGCTGTTCATTAGCACTTGTGGGCAGGGAAAATAGTTTCCTTGCTGCACAGAAGAAAATGTTGACAGATTTTTTTTGTTCTTTTTTTTTAATGAATGTATTTATCCCTTTTGTATTTATTCTACACAAACCTGGATTATCTGTCCATGACAGTTCTCTGTTTTTCAAAACTAAAATGGAAGAAAAAGTAGAAAGGGTAGAAAATGACTGACTGTCAGCATATTTGAAGGTTTCTGTGGCTTCCAGGAAAGAAGGGCAGGACTTGAGATCCTGCATGTGGTTTGAGGACAGACCGAGGCATATGTTTTGATTTGAGGATCAAAACTGAACCTAAACCTGTAAACATTCTGTATTTTAGTTCTTAAAAATTAGCTTTGCTAAAAACACATATGAAACATTTTATTCTTGAGAGTTTCCAGGGATTTAGGAGTATGTGTACCTATGAAGCAACCCCCAAGGTACAGATTATTAGAACTGCACCTCTGTGTCTATGTAGTAACTTTAAAAATAATAATTACTCAGCGAAATGTCATACTCACTGCCAGTGCTCAGGCTTCCCTCGGTTGGTTGGGAAACACGTGTTTGTTTGCCCTGTAGCTCAGCAGGCAGATTGCTACTTATTTAAATAAATCCCTCATGCCTGTAATCCTAGCACTTTGGGAGGCCAAGGTGGGCAGATCATCTCAGGTCAGGAGTTCAAGACCAGCCGGGCCAACATGGAGAAACCCCATCTCTACTAAAAATACAAAAATTGACGAGTTAATGGGTGCAGCACACGAACATGGCACATGTATACATATGTAACAAACCTGCACGTTGTGCACATGTACCCTAAAACTTAAAGTATAATAAAAAAAAAGAAATACAAAAATTAGCTGGGTGTGGTGGCAGGCGCCTGTAATCCCAGCTACTCGGGAGGCTGAGGCAGGAGAATCGCTTGAACCTGGGAGGCGGAGGTTGCAGTGAGCTAAGATCATTCCACTGCACTCCAACCTGGGCAACAAGAGTGAAATTCCGTCTAATAAAAAATTAAGTAAATAAATGACATAATAAATACATATTCATTGACTACCTACTAAGTGCCACACACTGAGCTAAGAGGAAGAGATGGAATTGAATGTAAATTTTCCTGCCCTAAAGGATGTAATAGTAGATAAGTCATGCCAGCACAGTGCAGTGAGTCCCATAATAGAGAAAGGACGACTTGCCAGGGGAATTCTGCAAGGTGCACCTCGGCAAAGGGTTCCCACAGGAAGTGACAAGCAGAGTCTTGAAGAGCAAATAGGACTTAGCTCAGTAAAAAAAAAAACACAGGGAAGAACATTCTAGGTAGAGAGAACACATGGAAAGGCTTGTGTGAGAGAGTGTTGCAGTGCACACATTTCATTATGACCAGACGGTAGAAGCTTGAGGGAAAACATAGTGAGCTTCTCCAGGGACAATTCCAGGATCCAAGGAGCCAGTTCACTTTGGGTCACACAAACACATGGGAACTTACTACTTCTTCCTGAGAGGAGCCAGGAGAATCTCACACAGTCATGCATGGGTAGAACATGTGATGAATACAATAAATTGGATCCATTGGCTCATAATTGATGTATAAAGCATGTTCTCATTTTTTGAAGTCTTTTTTTTTTTTTTTTGAGACAGAGTCTCTCTCTGTCGCCCAGGCTGGAGTGCAATGGCGCAATCTCGACTCACAGCAAGCTCCGCCTCCCAGGTTCAAGCGATTGTCCTGCCTCAGCCTCCTAAGTAGCTGAGCTTACAGGCATGTACCACCACCACCGGCTAATTTTTGTATTTTTAGTAGAGATGGGGTTTCACTATGTTGGCCAGGCTGGTCTTGAACTCCTGACCTCAAATGATCCACCCACCTCGGCCTCCCAAAGTGCTGGAATTACGAGCATGAGCCACCACGCCCAGCCTGAAGTCTTTTTTTTTAAGCTATTGATACCAAGAAGGACAGTCAGACTTAATCCCAAGCTGCTAGAAGCTGGATCTCACCTAAGTCACTTTTGGAGAAACATCCTCTTATTTAACATTTTAGAAACGTGTACTTGAATTCATAACTGTAGAGAATTACTGCCTTCTAAAAATGAATAAGAACTGAAGCTTTTATTTAGTGTGGCTGTATTAGTCCGTTTTCATGCTGCCGATAAAGACATACCCGAGACTGGGAAGAACAAGAGGTTTAATTGGAATTACAGTTCCACATGGCTGGGGAGGCCTCAGAATCATGGTGGGAGGCAAAAGGCACTTCTTACATGGCAGTGGCAAGAGAAAGTGAGAAAGATGAAAAAGTGGAAACCCATCAGATCTCGTGAGACTTATTCACTACCACGAGAACAGTATGGGGGAACCGCCCCCATGATTCAAATTATCTCTCACTGGGTCCTTCCCACAACACATGTGAATTCTGGGAGACATAATTCAAGATGAGGTTTGGGCGAGGACACAGCCAAACTGTATCATTCCACCCCTGGCCCCTGCCAAATCTCATGTTCTCACATTTCAAAACAAATCATGCCTTCCCAACAGTCCCACAAAGTTTTAACTCATTTGAGCATTAACCCTAAAGTCCAAAGTCCTAAGTCCCATCTGAGACAAGGCAAGTCCCTTCCGCCTATGAGCCTGTAAAATCAAAAGCAAGCTAGTTACTTCCTAGATACAATGAGGGTACAGGTATTGGGTAAATATAGCCTTTCCAAATGGGAGAAATTGGCCAAAACAGAGGGGTTACAGGCCCCATGCAAGTTCAAAATCAGCAGGGCAGTCAAATTTTAAAGCTCCAAAATTATCTCCTTTGACTCCAGGTCGCACATCCTGGTCATGCTGACGCAAGAGGTGGGTTCCCATGGTCTTGGGCAGCTCCACCCCTGTGGCTTTGCAGGGTACAGCCTCTCTCCCTGCTGCTTTCATGGCTGGTGTTGAGCATCTGTGGCTTTTCCAGGTGAACGGTGCAAACTGTCAGTGGATCTACCATTCTGGGTAGAGGACGGTGGCCTCTTCTCACAGCTCCACTAGGCAGTGCCCCAGTAGGGGCTCTGTGTGGGGGCTCCCACCCCACATTTCCCTTACACACTGCCCTAGCAGAGGTTCTCCATGCACATCCCGCCCCTGCAGCAAACCTCTGCCTGGGTATCCAGGAGTTTCCATACATCCTCTGAAATCCAGGCGGAGGTTCCCAAACCTCAATTATTGACTTCTGTGCACTCACAGGCTCAACACCACGTGGAAGCTGCCAAGGCTTGAGACTTGCACCCTCTGAAGCCACGGCCCCAGCTCCACATTGGCCCCTTTCAGCCATGGCTGGAGCGGCTGCGAAGCAGGGCACCAAGTCCCTAGGCTGCACACAGCGTGGGGACCCTGGGCCCGGCCCATGAAACCATTTTCTCCTGGGCCTCCAGGCCAGTGATGGAAAGGGCTGCCAGGAAGGCTTGGAAACCCCTGATAAAACCATCAGATCTTCTGAGACTTATTCACTACCACCAGAACAGTATAGGGGAAACCACCCCCATTATTCAAATTATCTCCCACCAAGTCCCTCCCACAACACATGGGAATTAGGGGAGTATAATTAAAGATGAGATTTGAGTGGGGACACAGCCAAACCCTATCAGTGGCATTACTTTCCCTATCATATACAATCAAGAAAATACTACCAAAAAATACTTCTTGGCAAATCATTGTTTGGAGACACCACTCAGGCATCTACTTGAGAACTGATAAACTACAGAATCAGTTGTCACTAACAAAAAGCAGAATTTCAGGGCTTTGTGGTGGAACTCATAACAGAAAGTGGCAGACACTCCTGACTTTGCGTCATTTCTATGCCGATTTTGTGTATAGACTTGAGCTGGGTTTTCCTTGCCAATGGAATCCTCTTCTAGGTAAATGAGTCCCACCTGCCAAGAATGTTAGGGAAGCTGATGAGTGACAACATTTAGTAAATTATCACAGTGTGCTGTGCCTTCATCTATGGAAGTTAATATAGGAAATAGCAGATTAGGGACTTCTAAAATGCATGAAAGGTTTTAAATTAGTTCCAAATGATTTCTGAAACATCCAAGGCATTACAGAATCATAAGAATAGTTAAGAACATACAATTCTCAACTAAGTAAATTGTACCCCTGCGTTTTGTGACAAGTAAGTTATTTTTCCAAAAAGATGGCTTTTCTTTCCTATATTTGATTTCAGTTACACTTTTTTTGTTCAATCTGTTTCCTTTGTTCCATAATGAAATGATCTGTTGTTTTGAAACTGAAAAATAAAATATGAGCAGGTATGTATACTAATGCATCATTTTCCAAATCTTAGTTGTAGAGAAAATGGACAATGTCACAGGTGGCATGGAGACATCTCGCCAAACCTATGATGACAAGCTCACAGCAGTGGAAAGTGACCTGAAAAAATTAGGTAATCTGTGACAAGACTAAACCATTAAGTGAAATCCCCTGACTCTACATAAATGACCACAGCTTCTTAGAATGATGTTGCTATAAACTCCCCATTCACCCAGACGGACATTCAATTTTTGTGTTGCATGTTGAGTCTTCCCTCATGATTTAATTCAAATGCTTAAATTTTAAAGTTAAGGGTCAATTTTGGAATTATGTCCTGCCAAAAAAACTGTTATGTGCCAAATAATATCTGAAGATCAATCCTGACTGGAAAAAAACACAAATACCCTTTTTTAAAAACTGTCATATAAATAGGAATTTACTGAGCATTTTTGAAATACTTTAAACTACATAGAACAATTGTAGAAATTAAGTTATAAAGTAAAAGATCCTAGCATATTCTATTCCTTGATTTTTGCTTTCATTAAAAAAAATCAGGAAATTTAAAAGGTTATTTTCTTCTTGACATCCTGCCCACTGCCCTAAAATCTAGTAAATTCCCCCTCCCTCTTTGAGAAAAATGTTCAGCCAAGTTTGTCATTCCTAGTTCTCAGCATATTTTCTGATTCCCCAGGACCCAGTTTTAATAGATATGTACATTTTACTAATGCAGAGCTGTCTGCTTATACTGCCAATTTTGCATCTAAAATACAGTGCATACCAGTTAAGTATGTTTGGGATCTTTGGCCTTGCCCGAACACTTCTCCATACCACCAATATAAGTCACAGATATTTCTTATTCCAGGTGACCAAACTGGGAAGAAAGCTATCAGCACCAACTCAGAACTCTCCACCTTCAGATCAGACATTCTAGATCTCCGTCAGCAACTTCGTGAGATTACAGAAAAAACCAGCAAGAACAAGGATACGCTGGAGAAGTTACAGGCAAGCGGGGATGCACTGGTGGACAGGCAGAGTCAACTGAAAGAAACTTTGGAGAATAACTCTTTCCTCATCACCACTGTAAACAAAACCCTCCAGGCATATAATGGCTATGTCACAAATCTGCAACAAGATACCAGCGTGCTCCAGGGCAATCTGCAGAACCAAATGTATTCTCATAACGTGGTCATCATGAACCTCAACAACCTGAACCTGACCCAGGTACAGCAGAGGAACCTCATCACGAATCTGCAGCGGTCTGTGGATGACACAAGCCAGGCTATCCAGCGAATCAAGAACGACTTTCAAAATCTGCAGCAGGTTTTTCTTCAAGCCAAGAAGGACACGGATTGGCTGAAGGAGAAAGTGCAGAGCTTGCAGACGCTGGCTGCCAACAACTCTGCGTTGGCCAAAGCCAACAATGACACCCTGGAGGATATGAACAGCCAGCTCAACTCATTCACAGGTCAGATGGAGAACATCACCACTGTCTCTCAAGCCAACGAGCAGAACCTGAAAGACCTGCAGGACTTACACAAAGATGCAGAGAATAGAACAGCCATCAAGTTCAACCAACTGGAGGAACGCTTCCAGCTCTTTGAGACGGATATTGTGAACATCATTAGCAATATCAGTTACACAGCCCACCACCTGCGGACGCTGACCAGCAATCTAAATGAAGTCAGGACCACTTGCACAGATACCCTTACCAAACACACAGATGATCTGACCTCCTTGAATAATACCCTGGCCAACATCCGTTTGGATTCTGTTTCTCTCAGGATGCAACAAGATTTGATGAGGTCGAGGTTAGACACTGAAGTAGCCAACTTATCAGTGATTATGGAAGAAATGAAGCTAGTAGACTCCAAGCATGGTCAGCTCATCAAGAATTTTACAATACTACAAGGTAAGTCAAAATTCTGGATTTGTATTTGTATTGGTTGTTTATTGCTGCATAATAAGTTACTCTAAAACTTGGCAATTTAAAACAATAAATATTCATCATCTCATAGTTTCTGTGGACCAGGAATTCAAGAGCAGCTTAGCTCGATGGTCCTGACTCACTGTTTTTCATGAGATTGTGTCAAGATCTCGGCCAGAGCTGCAGTCATCTGAAGGCTTGACTGTGGCTGGAGGGTCTGCTACTAACGTGGCCTGTTCACATAACTCTTGGCAGGAGGCCTCAGTTCCTTGCTGTGTGAAATTGCTTGTGTGTCCTCACAATATGGCAGCTGGCTGCTGCCAGAACAAGGAATTCAAGAGAGAGAACAAGAAGGAAGATACCATGACATACTAGCCTCAGAAGCCACACACCATCACATCCACTGTATTCTGTTTCTTAGAAATAAGTCACTAAGTCCAGCCCACACTCAATGCAAGTGGAATTAAGTTCCACATCTTGAAAAGAAGTGTAACTAAGAATCTGTGGACAGTACTTAAAGGGGCTCCATTAACTATTTGTTGAGTGAAAGGTTGGTTAATTTGAATTTTCTTGGTCCTTGAGCTATTTCAATGCAATATAAATCGGGCTCCTCTGAAAGCAAAATCAAGTCTTTTGGGTCACAAAGCTACCATTAAGGGAGTTACATGTCATGAGTAGATGAATGGTTGGCCATCACAGTAACTGTAAGGTCACAGAGGAAGGAAACGATGTGTCTTGCTTATAAAATCTGAGTTTTGGTAGGTGTGGCAGTTCATGCCTGTAATCCTAACACTTTGGGAGGCTGAGGTGGGAGGATCGCTTGAGACCAGGAGTTTGAGACCAGCCTGGGCAACATAGCAATATCCCATCTCCTAAATAAACAAATAAATGAATGAATACATACATATAATCTGAATTTTACTGTTATCCAGATCATCCATATAAATTAAAAGTCCTTGACTCAGATTAAGTCCACAGTTGAAGAATTGTAGCATCATATATTAACAGTATTTTCCAGTCACAAACTATTTTCACAGGTTTTAAGTTGAAAGTACTGTGTGGAAGATGCTGTGCTCAGCAGTCTGGGGTATACAAAGGAAACCAAATGGTCCTCACCTTTAGGTAGTTTAACATAAAGAGAATTTCAGGGCATCAGAAGATGGGCTGTAAGCAAACATTCAAGGAGAAGGGATTACACAAGGGCATGAGTCACTAGGGGCCACCTTGGGGTATGTCTCCCACACTAGTCTAATGATCAAGGATAAAGAGTGGTAGTTAATAAGCCCCTGTGAGGCTGAAGGCAGATCCGGATAGCAGATGGCAGAACTCTGTTCAATAGCTTTGTCAGTGACTAGCATGGATGGCCTGCTAAAAGCAATGCTTTTGTGCTTGTAATCCACAATGATCTAGAGCATCAAGATGTCAATCAAATGAAGTAGATAGGAATACATGTAAAATCCTGCTCATAAATGGATAAGACAAAACAGATAAATGTTGATGGGAAGGCATGGCTGGAAGGAAGTGTGCATGAAGCATGGGGATTTTAGTTGGCTGGAAGCAGTTAAATGTGTCTTCCAGGGAAGGTAATGTGTTCCTTGACTGTGTTAATAAAAAGGGAAGTAATATCTGACTCTCTTCAGTGTGTCAAGACCACCTCTGGAAGATAATGTTTACTTTGAGGAGCCGCTTTCAAAAGAGACATTCCCAGACCAGCATGCTCAGAAAAGCAACATCAGAATGATAGGGGCTAGAAACCATGTACTGTGAGGAAGGGTTGAGGACCTGGGAGCTTTCACCCCTAGGAGAGCCTGCTCAGTGGAGACCAAGACAGCCATCTGCACTTATTTAAAGTTGCTCTGTCTGAGGGATGCCACTGGGTGAAACAAGACTAGTGGGTGTTCACTAAGGGAAGATCAATTTTGGTTTACAGAATGTTCCTCATAAAATGGGTATTAGCTGAAAATATAATGGCTCCCCTACTCAATCAGGATGCCCCAGCTCTGGAGGGGCTGGACAGTTGCAGGTCAGGGATATTGTAGGTGTGAGTCTTACTCTGAAAAAGGAGTAGCCCTTCAAATCGTTAAAAAAAAAATTCTTAGCAATCTTATCATGGTATCCTGGATATTTTCTAGTTATTAATTTTATAGTCTTATTATTTCATTAATTTAATTGTTAGCTTGTCTTCAATTATTTAGTTTATAGACAGCATGGCTTTTCAGCCAAGTAAGGACATGAAAAGCTAATATTTGAAGATGAGACCCTGAGTGTTTAAGTTAATGTTTCTATTGTTAGGATTCTTTTTATCAGCTAGTATTGAAAGTGAATGTACTGAGCACTTTTCACAAACATCCCAATAAATCCTGACAACAGCTCTGTGAAGCTGCTACTTACAATATCATTGCCAGTTTATAGACAAGGAAATTAAGGCTTAGGAGGTTTGAGTAACTTGCTCAGGTTTACACAAGTAAAAAGTAGCTCAGTGGAATCCGAGCCCAGGCTGTCTGGTGCCAAACCTCATGCCGTTAACTCCAAGGATAGTCACTGAAAGTGTGTGCCCCTCCCCACTGTACGCGGTCACCCCAGAGGGAGCCTAGAAGGTCAGGGAGTTGGGATTTTATTCTAAGTGTGAGGGGGAGGTTTTAAGCACGGTGTTGAGATGATCTGCTTTATATTTTTACAAGGTCACTCTGGGGGCTGGGAAGAGAATAGAGAGCAGGGAGGGGTCAGTGAGAGCATGGACCAGCTGTTGGTGACTTGGCCTAGAATGCTGGCAGTGGAGAAGGGAGAAGTGGGTACCCTCATTCAGGAGGAGAGTTGGAGACAGAATCAAGGGCATCCCTTTCCTTGCCCTGACAACAGAGACCCCAGCTTTAGGAGGTCCCGGCCGGCCTCCCCCAGCTGAGCCTCTGCTGAGGTGAGGAGTCCTGGGCCTCAAGGTACTGTGAGTATTCGGAGCCCACACCAACCCCTGCTTGTCCATGTTTGTGCCCAGGACCCTAGAATTCCCTACCCAATGTGCCCAGAAGCAAAGGGGCAGCCAAGAGGCACCTGTGTGTTGTAGGGATTGGGGGTGATGTGGACAGAAATTGAACACATGGTAGGGGGTTGGTGTGAGTGTCTGGACGAGACTGGGGGCCAGGACCTGCTGATGGATTGGTGTGGGGAATGAGTGAAACAGAGGAACAGGATGTTTCCTAAGTCTTTAGCATGAGCAATGAGGTGGATGGTGATACAGACTGGGGAGTTGCAGAAAAAGAGGCATGTAGACATGTTAACAGGAAGATGTCTATTATAATAGAATGAGGTTTCTGACTCATGGAAAAGCATATGTGACAAAGAAAATCTCAATTCTGAAATCAGGCTCCAAGGTGTTTCAGAGACACTATCACATTTATCCCTGGTCTTCTTGTTTACTGCACTTTCTTTTTTTTTTTTTTTTTTGAGACAGAGTCTCGCTGTCGCCCAGGCTGGAGTGCAGTGGCGCGATCTTGGCTCACTGCAGGCTCCGCCCCCCCGGGGTTCACACCATTCTCCTGCCTCAGCCTCCCGAGTAGCTGGGACTACAGGCGCCCGCCACCTCGCCCGGCTAATTTTTTGTATTTTTAGTAGAGACGGGGTTTCACCGTGTTAGCCAGGATGGTCTCGATCTCCTGACCTCGTGATCCTCCCGCCTCGGCCTCCCAAAGTGCTGGGATTACAGACGTGAGCCACTGCGCCCGGCCTTGTTTACTGCACTTTCTATGAGTTGATCTGAGAAGCTTCCCAAGCCAACCAAGCTGCTCCCTTTCTATTCATTCTCTTCCACTGCCTCCAGACCAGCAATACCAAGCAGGTATTCCGAGGGAACGAGAGACTGAGAGGAAGAAGGAATTCCATTTCTGAATGCAAGTGTTTTCTTCTACACCTTTTCTCTCTAGCACCTTTCCCTTTCTGTACCTGCAGATCTCATCCCGGAGGATGAGGGGCAGATGGATAAAGCAGGATGGATTAACATTGGCTTATGTGGGGCTGGCATCTGCAAGATTCAAAATAATCTGATGCTTTCCAGAAAATTCCTGTTGACTCGCACTTAATGAACCCCAGTGCTCACTGTCCAGTTCAGCCACATAGACATTTGCCGCATTAAGAATTGGGAGCTGAAGCCGACTGACTGTGCTGAAGGCAGATGATAGTGTAGAGATAGATGTTCACAGTATCTCTACATCCATCAACCAAGAAGCCTTGTTAAGAAAACCTTATTTTTTGGGAGTTTGCAACCAGCCTGACCAACATGGAAAAACCCTGTCTCTACTAAAAATATAAAATTAACTGGGCATGGTGGCACATGCCTGTAATCCTAGCTACTTGGGAGGCTGAGGCAGGGGAATAGCTTGAACGCAGGAGGCGGAGGTTGTGGTGAGCTGAGATCGCACCATTGCACTCCAGCCTGGGCAACAAGAGTGAAACTCCATCTCAAAAAAAAAAAAAAGGAAGAAAAGAAAAGAAAACCTTATTTTTTGATACAAATAATACATAGATTTTTATTCTAATTATATACACAGAGGACTTCTCATACATGCTTCTAGGTACAAAGCTCACTCCACCTCCTGGGCTATTCCTCTGCAAGCTAAGGAAAGCGTCAGTTGCATCCTTCCTGTACAACCAGACATTTTCCCTCTCTGCTCTTCCAAGAGACATCAGATTCAATGAATGAGAACAAGAGCTCTGGAATCAGACAGGGCTGGATTCATGTACCAAGTTCCTCATCCTCTCAGTGCCTCTGTTTCCTCATCTGTGTGGACCTTTTAGAGTTATGAAGACCCGAAGAAGTAATAAAAAGAAAGTACTTAGTGCAGTGTCTAGAGTGGGGTCAGCATAACACCCAAATGTAAATAAGGTCACTTCCTTCAAAGCTTTCCCTTCTGCTGCAGCTGTAGCCAGTACATTACAGTGGAAAACAAAACAGCTTCATATGCACAAAGAATAAAATCACACAGGTGGGGTTAAGGATGATTTAAGTCTAAAAGTACTTACTGCTGGGTTTCTAGTGCCCAGCCCTAGAGATGAATCAGACCCCAGGATGCTGACATCTAGCTAGCTTTCACTCATTTTCTGAGTCCACATTTCTGGGGTGTCTGTGCTATGCCAATCACGCTGCTAAGCACTTGGATAAATTGTCAGTTTTCATTGTTACAGCTCTTTAAGGGGGGAGTTACTGACATTCCCCACTTGCAGGGGAGGGAACTGAGACGCAGAGTGCCTGAGTAACTTATCCAAGGCCGAACAACTAGTAAATGGCAGACAGCACCAAACTCAGGTCCGTCTAGTTGCAAACTCATGCTTCCACCATGAATAGATAAGATGTTTGGGGAGGTGGAAATGACAGAGAGTTTACTGACAGCAGAGCAGTTGGTTAAAGTTTCAGTAGGGATTAACATTTGAGCTGAACCTTGAAAGGTGCACATGAAGGCTGATGGGACAGGGGACAGTGCAATGTGGGTCAGACAGGGGCCTCAGTTCCTCCCATTGCCAACCACTCCCTCATGCTGCACTTCCCCAAACAAGACGGCATGGCTGGAGATCCCGGAGAGCAGCCATTAGCAGGCTCAGAAGCAGACCATGGACAGTTGGCGAGAAACAGTGGTTAAATACACCCTCCTCTGTGGACGAGGCGCTTCCGAGGCTTTCCAAAAGCCCAACAGTATTTCTTTTTAATCTGTACATTCCTTTCACCTCAGTGAAACACAATGACTTTTTCCTATGGCAGGCATTTAATAAATATTTGATTAATTTAAGTGCATTCAAAGTAGATTTTTAAATGAGAAGAAAAACGTATCAGATTGTATCACTGTTTTTCCTCTACCTTGTCTATCTTCCAGTCTTACCACCAGTGGGTCTTAACATTGAGTCTCTAAGATTTTGGATGGCAGTAAGAATTAAAGTGGTTTCTCTTCCTTTTGTTAAGCACCAGGAGTTTTGTTGGAAAACACATTTGAAACTTCTCTTGGGTAGGAAACTGGGCTGGGCACTTCTCAGGCCTGCAGTTTGGTTTGCCAAAGCACAAACAGCACAGTGATTTAAAGTCTTCCGTCCTCTTTGAACTGCTTATTTAGAAAATTCAGGTTTTCAAGGCTCCCAAAACCATGGGGCCTGGGGACCGTGGGGTAGAGGTGTCACTGACAGCACAAACCCCGGGCTCCTTGGAGCTCTGGTATTGTTCATATTCAGGCATCTCTGGAGCTTGTGACAGCTTTACCAGCCGCAGGGGTATCCTGGCATTTCAGAAACCCGAGCCAGTGAGCCACCCGTACTTGGCCTTGACATTGAGTTAAAATTTCAGTCAAGTTTGAAAGCAAACCTCAAATGTCCTTCCACGTAGGACATCACGTGTTTCCACATGCGGCGTTGCTGTTTTCTCAACTCCGAATTCAAGTTGTTGCTGCACAAGCTCATAAATACTCTGTTCTTTTTTTTTTGCTTTCAGGCACTAAGGGTAGCTTCTATTTTATTTCATTATTTCATTTTATTTTCACCTTGACAGCTGCCCAATAAAAGATTCAAGTGAGACCTCAAAGCCTGAGATCATCCAGATGCTAATCAGCAGTGCCAGCATCCCGGGTCCTAGAGGAAAACGAACCCTGGCATTAATAATCTACTTTTTTATGAGGAGCCAGTATTGACTTTTTAAATGGCTTTAGCTCTTTTTGTCAATGATTTTTTTAAAGGAAAAAAAATCCAGGAAATTTCTAGCCTGTCTTAATGAGCCAAAGTAGATTATGTGAATCTCCTGATCTATAAGACACATAGAATATGTTTTGACCTAACCCAGCATCTGAGGGCAGAGAGTGCCAGCTCCTTTGTGGTTTTTGGAAGGCTGGGGCAGCTGTAATGGAAGACACCAATCACAGTGGGCTTGCCAGTTTAGCCACAGCCAGGAATATTAAGCCTTATCTGATTAAGAGAAAGACAGGTAACCTATTTAAGATGGATGTAGTACTTCGGATGGGGAAATTTGGTTTTTATATTAATCCAGCTGGGAAATCAATCACAAGTAGAACTGGAGATCTTTATCAACGGCAAAAACGTTCATTTCCCCCCAATATTTACTCCCTTCCTTCACAAGGTCTGGAGATTAGCACCTGCTGGAATCTTGTGCTGTCCGTGGGATCCACGTTTGATGTCGTTCTTCACATAAGCCACAACTTACACATTGACTGGGTGGGGAGATTTAATAGCCACTTCCAGTCCAGAGGAAAATAGCTGAACACCATGAACTACCCTACCCCAGAAAGAAATAGGATGAATGAAAAGCTGTCACCCCAGGTGAGGGAGGTCTTGGATTCATGTCAGGAGAGGAAGGGAGAGTTGTATCTTTGGAACTCTGTCACAAGCTAGAAGAAGGTATTCTGGAAGAAATACAACTCCCCCCACCAGCAGTCTGTCCGAGCAGACACAAGCCTGTGATCAGTCCCTCTTCCATGGTCAAAGGTAAACTCATTTCCCATAACTTGCAAGGATAGCACCAACCCCAGATGTGAGTGATGGAGAAACACAAATTATTAGAAAAAAAAATTAAGAGAATAAAGCTAAAGATTATTTCTTAAAACACTTGAATTTCCCAATATGCCATCTTCATTATTTGGATTTCCTAAAGTTAAACACAGAACATAAGTAAAACAGAAATAGTCGAGAAAAAAGTTTCTTTTAATTTTGCAGTTATTCCACATGTACTAGAATTTTTTGTTTTGTTTTGGCCTAAATTGTCAGTATTTTTTCCCTAGAACTATCCATAATGCTACATCCATTGTCGGGGAACGTACGTGACACCTTCACCACTATTCATCTCTGGGATGCTATTTCCCAACTACACAGAGGCACTAAGTTACTTTTTTAAAGGAGATAGATCTGGCAGCAAAACGTCTGCCTTCCCTATCTTTACTAAATGGCATAGGCTATTTAGGTGAGCCTGACCAGGTTAGGCAGAAAAAAAGTCCAACTGTGGATGTGGAGACCCACTGGATTAATTCATGAGGGTCAGTAGCAAGGAAAGATGGATCTCCTTATGATTATTTCATAGTGGCAGTCACAGCCCACCTGATACAGAGATTATAAGATGCAGGGCACCAGGCAGGTCACCCTTCCCCAAAAACCTGTCCCTACTGATCTCACCTGGGGCACAAAATGTGAGCATTAGAGTGCTGGACTTTTTAACCATGATGCGCATGTATTTGATAAATACTTGCTTAATAGTGACTATGGGCCAGACCCTACAAGGGGCTAGACATGGAGAAGGGTCTTGAGTTGAACAAACAAGGACTAAAAGAGAAGAAGAGAAAACTTCCATCTGAAGTGGCCTGGGAGGATGCCAGGAATTTTACAGAAGGACATGGGCAGAGGAAATTGTCAGAGAAGAGATGTGTGGAAAATACAGAGGAGGATGGAATAAACACAGGCGAGACTAGGTTGGGAGGAGGAGCCTTCATGCCCGACTGATCAGGTGGGGCTGCATATTCTTGAGCAAGTGGAGATCAGAGCTGGGCTTAAGGAAGATAAAAGTCAGAGTGGAATGAATGGAGAGGAATCACAGGTAGGAAGATCAATTAAGAAGTTACTATGAACACCTTCCAAAAAAGACAGAGAGAGGTGGGAAGAAGAGAGCCCACACTAGGGTCATGACCAGGGTCAGGGCGAGGAAAAGAGAGTTGTGGCAATGTGATGGGAGAAGGGATGATGGAGGGAGAACACGCACAGCAAAGAGACAAGAAGTTCAGCTGTAGACACGCAGGTTAGAGGTGCTGGCGGAACCAGAGAAAATGGACCCTTCAGCAGCAGGTGCAAATAAGGACCCAGAGTCCAGGGTTGTTGAAGACAAGGAGGAGTCAACAGGAGCTGTGGGCAGAGGTCAGTGACATGGGTCTAGGTAGAAGTGACTTCATCCCTAAGTCTTCTAAAGACTCCCATTTATGGAGCAGATAACACTAGAAATAATGCATTTAGGCCAGTCCTTGCCATTAGTGTAAACTCTCTTACCACTGGAAGAGGGTCCTGTTAATAAATCTGTGAGCAACATATGGGTAGCCTTACATAAGCAAACTAAGTCCAGAGCCTAAGCTTCTGCTAAGAGAGAACACAGATGGATTGGCTTGACTGGGAGCCATGGATATTAGGGTACAGTAGACATCCATCAAGACCTAGGGTGGGGAGGGAGACAGGGAGATCCCCCTACAGAGGTGGGAAGAGTTGCTTCATGGTTCTGTCCTCAGACCGATGGGAGAGGGAGGACAAAGAGCAAGAGGGATAAAGGAACTTAGGGTAGATCTGCCATCCATCCTCCATTGCTCCAGCACTTCTATCCTTCTAACTTTAGAGGCTTTCTGCTTCTGTAGAAAAAGTAAGGCCAGGCACAGTGGCTCAAACCTGCAATCCCAGCACTTTGAGAGTCCGATGGGGGAGGATCGCTTGAAGCCAGGAATTCGAGGTCAGCCTGGGCAACATAGTGAGACCCCCATCTCTACAAAAAAATTAAAAATTAAAAAAAAAAACGCAGGCAGTGTGGCACAAGCCTGTAGTCCCAGCTACACGGGAGGAAGCTGAGGTTGGAGGATTGCTTCAGCCCAAGAGTGCAAAGTTGCAGTGAGCTATGATCATGCCACTCTGCTCCAGCCTGGGTGACAGAGTGAGACTGTCTCTACAAAAAAAGAGTGAGACTCTGTCTCTAAAAAAAGAGCAAGAGAGAGAGTAAGTGTGGCCTTTTACTTATTCATGCAGAATTGTGAGATTTCAGAAACTCTAAGATTTATTCATTTCAACATCGGAAGACCTGAGTTCATGCCCCAGCTCCACTACTAGATTGTGACTGACCATGTCTTACTCTCCTTGGTATCTGTTCCTAGTAGCTAAGTATCCTCGAACAAATAGTTTGGCATCTCTGGCCCTACATGTCCTCATCTGTGCAATGAGAATTCTACCGCACAGGCAAGGTCAGGTGGCATAATGTATGTGAAAGTACCCTGAAAATTGTCATTCACTATACAGTTCCTGGTAGGTGATTATTTGTGTGAAATCTCCTGTTACCCCTGAGAAATTAAAGAAAGAAAAACAATCCTGTGTTACATGGGCCTCTTTATGGGATGATGGGAATGAGCATTACTTGCTTTTCTTCCCAATTAGATGGTCCACATTACCTTTTTCTCTAGCCTACCTTCCTATGTGTATTATTAGACTTACAAACCCACCTAGAGAGTTTGGACACCTGTCCACAATGGGCAGCAAAGCCCCACCAGGCTTTCCCACAGAGACCTCCCGTCCCTCTGAGCTGGCCCATGGGTGAGTGAGGCCCAGCCCTAAGGACAGCAGCACCCCCACAGCTTTGGTGGACAGCACAGGCATGCCAGCTGGGGTACAACAGAGAGGAAGCTTATACGGAAGTTATAGGCTTGGTTATGGGGAGAGAATTAATACATCAATGTCTCTGAACACTTGATGGCATTTTTTGGTCTCCTTCAGTTCTTTATCCCACAATACCTTAACACGGTGCTTGTCATATAATAGGTCTTTAATACATATTTATCAAATTAAGGAAAAGAGGAAATAAATAAGAGGAAATCCTGATCCTGGTCTGCACAACTTTCCTGCTGATGACAACATAGGCCCAGGTGACTAAGAGAACCCAGTTTAATCGTGTGAGTCACTGTGAAGAATAAGCCCCTGGCTGTCAGTGTCACCATGAAGGACATCAGTGGGGCACTAAAAAGTTGTGCACTGTTACAATACATTCTAAAAGCTTGAAGAGGAAGGGTGAGCTTACTGAAGAACACACAGTATATTGGCTTGCTCGGGCTGCCATAACAAAGTACACAGACTGGGAGGCTTAAACAACAGACATTTCTTTCCTTACGGTTCTGGAGGCCACAAGTCCAAGACCAAGGTGTCGGCAGTGCTGTTTCCTCCGAGGCCTCCCTCTTTGGTTTGCAGGAGTCCATCTTCTCCCTGTGTCCTCAAGCGATCTTTCCTCTATGTGTCTGTGACCTAATCCCCTCTTCTTTAAGGACACCAGCCCTGTTGGATTAGGGTCACTCATGTCACTTCGTTTTAACTCGATGACCTCTGTAAAGGCCGTGTCTCTAAATAAGTCCCATTCTGAGGTGCTGCGGGTTAGGACTTCAGCATAAGAATTTGGAGGATTACGTAATTTAGCCCATAACAGTCAACAGTAGTATGATAAAAATCTTTCCCTAATGTATATATTTTGTATGGTAGGTTTTTTTAATTTGGAGATTTTATAAGAAGAAAAATTATTCATAACTATCATTTGCAGTGGATTTCATGTTGACACTTTTTTTTTTTATATTTTAGGTCCACCAGGCCCCAGGGGTCCAAAAGGTGACAGAGGATCCCAGGGACCCCCTGGTCCAACTGGCAATAAGGGACAGAAAGGAGAGAAGGGGGAGCCTGGACCGCCTGGCCCTGCGGGTGAGAGAGGCCCAATTGGACCAGCTGGTCCCCCCGGAGAACGTGGCGGCAAAGGATCTAAAGGCTCCCAGGGCCCCAAAGGCTCCCGTGGTTCCCCTGGGAAGCCCGGCCCTCAGGGCCCCAGTGGGGACCCAGGCCCCCCGGGCCCACCAGGCAAAGAAGGACTCCCCGGCCCGCAGGGCCCTCCTGGCTTCCAGGGACTACAGGGCACTGTGGGGGAGCCTGGGGTGCCTGGACCTAGGGGACTGCCAGGCTTGCCTGGGGTACCAGGCATGCCAGGGCCCAAGGGCCCCCCCGGCCCTCCTGGCCCATCAGGAGCAGTGGTACCCCTGGCCCTGCAGAATGAGCCAACCCCGGCACCGGAGGACAATGGTAAGTCCGAGCCCTCCCTCTAGCCAGGGGGACAGGGCAATGCATGTGCTTGAGACTGAGCCAACCCCCAGTGTGTGGCCCCACCCATGTTATTTGTTTTTGCTTTTGTTTTGAGACAGGGTCTCACTCTGTTGCCCAGGCTAGAGTGCAGTGGCGTGATCTCGGCTTACTGCAACCTCCACATCCTGGGTTCAAGTGATTCTCCTGCCTTAGCCTCCCACGTAGCTGGGACTACAAGCGTGTGCCACCACAGCCAGCTAATTTTTGTATTTTTAGTAGAGAGGGGGTTTCACCATGTTGACCAGGCTGGTCTCAAACTCCTGGCCTCAAGTGATCCACCTACCTTTGTCTCCCAAAGTGCTGGGATTGCAGGTGTGAGCCACCACATCTTGTCCCCCACTCCATATTATTTAACAGCAAAGGCATCATAGGGGCTGGCACAGGAGCCCTGCTGCCAAAACAGGCCTCCATACCAGGCATGTGTTTCTCTCTAAACGCCATCAGTTTCTCTAGCACTCATTTGTTTTATGTATTATGTATGTATGTATGGGACAGGGTCTCACTCCGTCACCCAGGCTGGAATGATGGAGCGAAGTAGTGCAAACATGGCTCACTGCAGCTTTGACCTCCTGGGCTTAGGTGATCTTCCCACTCAGACTCCCGCATAGCTGGGACCACAAGGGTGTGCCACCATACCTGGCTAATTTTTTATTTTCATTTTTGTAGAGACGGGGTCTTGCTATGTTGCCCAGGCTGGTCTTGAACTCCTGGCCTCAAGCAATCCTCCCGCCTCAGTCTTGCAAAGTGCTGGGATTCCAGGTGTGGGCCACCGCACCCGGCTCTTGCACTTGTTTATTTATAGGAGCCAGCCCTCAGAAGACAAGCACAACGCAAAACATTTCCTTCAGGGAAGTCTGCGGCTAGCCGCCCTGACCTCTCTTCCCTCGTTTTACATCCTCACTCTGGGGATAGATGGGCTCCCTCGGTTAGCTCCATCAACATGCGGATGGAACCCTCTGCTATTGATGACTGCATTTAATTTCTTTTTGGGAAGGTGTTAGATGTTATGATGCCTTCTAGTCTTTTGATAATTAAACCTTTGGCAAAACTCGAATGTTTGGTTAGCAACCAAGCCTATTTTTCTCTCCTTCGACCCAACCCCTATTCTACTTGATTTTAGTCGGTGAGGCCTGGGTTATCTTTGTTGATCCATGAGCCCAGTTTTGGTGCTGGGTTCTCACATCCAACTGTTCCTAGGTTCCATATGATTCCAGACTGACGCTGAACATCTGTGCCTGCCCTGCTTCTTGTTGTTGCTTCTGTGATTTCTGTCATTGTGAAGACGGATCCAGACACGGAAGAACAAAGACCCAGTCAAAGATCTTTTCCAGATTATGTGGTTTTGGCTTGTGCTCTGCAGTCCACTCTGGGCTCATGCTTGCTGCGAGCACGTCCCTGAACGTTAGCTATGGGCCTCATGCAGGGACGCTCAGGCTGCTCCCAGCGGGACCACAGTTTTGGCCTCTGAAACACAGCTGAAGAAAGGCAGAGTGCTTTCTGTGATTTTTTAATCAATGTTTTCCACTTTTGCATTCCTAGGCTGCCCGCCTCACTGGAAGAACTTCACAGACAAATGCTACTATTTTTCGGTTGAGAAAGAAATTTTTGAGGATGCTAAGCTTTTCTGTGAAGACAAGTCTTCACATCTTGTTTTCATAAACACTAGAGAGGAACAGGTATGCCTGCCACATACTTGGTTGGGGAAAACTATAATTTAAGGATAGTTTACATCTGGAAATTGCAGGCTTGTTGGGGATTCAGAGATATCATGAATTCCTAGTTGCGTAAACATGGGAGGCAACATTATAGAGATTTGGGTTTTATCCAGTGGCTAGAAGCATTCATGGCATTGGAATTGTATCTTCATGATTCTTCCTGGAAGATATTGCCTATCAAGCCTGGAGATGTGTGGCTCCTTCTGGTGGCTGTTGAAATAATTGTAATGCAGAGAAGCTTGAGGGCTGCCACCAGGCACCTGTGGGGACAGAGAGAGGCATGAACACTGTAGGGATGGAGTGGGGTGCAAGGGACCACGCATGGCCCCAGAGGAGTCAGGAAGAACGAAGAAGCCTGAGGAGGCAGAGCCCACACATGATAATGCTAGTGTCCACTCATTAGACCCCCTCTATATGCCAGGCACTGTGCGAGGCATTCTCTCCCTTAAACCTCACAACAACCCTAGAACATAGGTATTTTTATTATCCTCATTTGACACATGGGAAAACTGAGGCCCAGCAAGGTTTATGCAGACTGAGACCAAAACTGCAGTCCGTCTAGCAACAATGCAGCGCTTTCTTTGATACCACACCAATTCCAGTGGCCTCCTCCCTTCTCCCTAAGTTGTCTCCAGCAGACACGATCCTGTAAACAGATGTTTCCTGTAGTAACTGACTGGAATGAGCACACGGCAGAGAGTGACCAAGCACCTGGGCTTTAGAATACACAGACCGGGGCCCAAGCCCAGCTCAGCTACTTCTCATGTTTGTTCAATGGGTTGTTATAAAAGCTTGAAGACAAGACACACTACGTGCAACACACTGCACGTGGGGCCCAGCCCAGAGGAAGTGCCCAAGAATATCATGACTATTCCTATGATTAGGACATGGGAGAAATGGGTGGGTGGTAGGAGGAAGTGGGACCAATGGACATTCATTGGGTTGTCTGAGTGATTTAGAGGAAGGGCCTCACTTTAACATCCGTTGTAAACTTGTAAGAGGAAAAAAGTCAAAAGCCCCCCAAACAGCACAAAACAAAGCAAGTAGCAAGAAAAAAGCAGAAAGCAAAAGCAGGCTACACATTCTGACAACCATCCTCTTTTAAATTGTCCTTTTTTCTAAATGTTAAATAAAAGAAAAAGGCCTGAGACATCTGTTCTGAAAAATAGTCACGCACCATCCCTGCTTTGTTTTTCAGCAATGGATAAAAAAACAGATGGTAGGGAGAGAGAGCCACTGGATCGGCCTCACAGACTCAGAGCGTGAAAATGAATGGAAGTGGCTGGATGGGACATCTCCAGACTACAAGTAAGTACTCAGAGGCTTCCAGATTGGTGGTCAGGCTCTCACTGTTCTGTTGTCACTTCTTGCCCGACTCCCAACAGTTTCTCCCTTAATGACCTCGTGTCCTAGACGCTCCTCCCAAACTGGGGCTCCTGGTACCAGTTGCGTATTTCCCCTGGGGAAATCGTGGTTGACAGTCGATACGCTGTCAAATAAGGCTTTCCTTTCTTCTTTTCATGGAGTGAATTTTTTTTCATTTCTAAGAAAGAAATCATGAAACTCATAAAACCACACAGCATAATACTTCTGGCCAAGGCATTTTCTTCAAATGCTATGGGGAAGGCTGATGAAGACCAGGCAACCTCAGGCATGTTCAGCGTTCGCCCCAGGCGTGTTTCCAAGGACTGGGGAGCTCCCTTCAGGATCACACTGTGGGTGCCCCTGACCCCTAGTTGGGCTTCTAGGCAGAGTGTGATTAGAAACTACGGATGTGTAATTTTCCTGGCTGGGCACAGTGGCTCACGCTTGTAATCCCAGCACTTTGGGAGGCTGAGGTGCGTGGATCACTTGAGGTCTGGAGTTCGAGACCAGCCTGGCCAACATGGCGAAATCTCGTCTCTACTAAAAAAAAAAATACAAAAATTAGCCGGATATGGTGGCACATGCGTGTAATGCCAGCCACTCAGGAGGCTGAGGCAGAAGAATTGCCTAAACCCAGGAGGCGGAGGTTGTAGCAAGCTGAGATCTTGCCACTGCACTCCAGCCTGGGTCACAGAGCAAGACTCTATTCAAAAAAGAAAAAAGAAAAAAAAACTACAAATGTGTGATTTTCCTACACATAGTAAGTTAAAATACACTATAAACAAAGTTGCATTTGTGGGATAACCATCCCCTAGAGGTTTGAAGAGTCCCCATAAGTCCCATGTGACCTAAGTTCTATGCAACAAAGAATAGAATCACTTTGAGGTACCTTCTCGGATAACCTAGAAGTCTCCAGGGCCTCATCCTACCCCAGGGGGTGTTAGCTCCTTCCCTAATTCTACCCAAAGATCTAACAATGACTGTATTGTATCACTTTGATTTTCACATCTCCGTACTCTGGCTTTGTCTCTAAGGGGTGTGAAAATTGCAAGGAACTGTAAGAAATGAAGCAGAATTTATTAAAAAAAAAAAACAAAAACCCTCTGAGTAAACTTTAGTTTGCTGGAGACAGAGAGGCCAGACCCTGCAGAGGCTCCACCAGGCACAAGAGCGTCACCGCATTGGAAGCACCTTCTGAGCACTAGGCAGAGTCCACGGTGTGGCCTCTGGGGCTGTCCCAGGAGAGGAGAAAACAAGGGTGTTTCAGGCCTAAGAGAGTCTCATGGGCATGGAGGCCTAGCTCTGTATCAGCCGAGCAGCAGGGAGGAGGGTCAGAGGTGATGGAAAAGCCAGATCGAGTTTTTTAAATGTCCCTATGTGTGTGTGCATGTGCATTTGGATAAACAGGCTCTTTTGTACTTTCAAATTCTCCATGTGAGTAGGATCAGAGGATAAAGGAGGAAACCAGAATAAGGCCATCTCTCTTTTGTTTTTGTTTGTTTGTCTTTGAGAGACATGGTCTCACTCTGTTGCCCAGGCTGAAGGGCAGTGGCATGATCATGGCTCACTGCAGCCTCTTATCTCCCCAGCTCAAGCAATCCTCCCACCTCAGACTCCCGGGTCCCTGGAATCACAGGTGCACATCAGCACACCCGGCTAATTTTTAAAGTTTTTGTATAGACGTGTTCCACTATGTTGCTCTGGTTGGTCTCAAACTCCTAGCCTCAAGTGATCCTCCCACCTTGGCCTCCCAAAGCACTGGGATCAGAGGTATGAGCCACCGCACCTAGCCAGGCCAGCTCTTTATAAAAAATAAACACGTGGCCAAATATTGATTTGGAACATTAGAAGATTTTAGGTCTGCCCTGAAGGTGAGCCTCAGACTGCCCTTAAGGGCAAGTGGATATCTGCTGCAGGCCTGTCAGAGACTCGTCTGCTCCTCTGCGCCTGTCCTGGGGAGAGGAAGGGGTACTCCCTGGCATACTCTGCCACTTGAGAATTTGCCTGACAAGATAAGGAAAGTGCCCAGCACAGCAGGGATGCACTTTAGGAGACTCAAAACAGTTGCAGGAATCACCATCTAAAACAGTAGCTGTAGAAGATTGGAGCTGGGGATGGGATGGGAGACAGAGACTGTTTTTTTAAAAAGACAAAATTCTGCTTTTTTGACAGCCAAGAGCACCGTGGTCTTTTTTTTTTAAGAGAGTTGGGAGAAGCTGAAACAAAAAATCATCTTCTCCACTTTTTTCACTGCCATAAATGCACAAAGGTCTGGGTTAGACTCACTAAGAAATTCAATCTTAAGCCTTTCCTCAAGTAAAAAACTGGATTGGCCCATATGGAATGGATTGAGCAGGAACATTACTGTCTACACTAGCTCTCCCAATGTGAAATTTTTCTCCTCTTCCCTGGGGTCCAGCAAGAATTATATGATTTGGATGGAGCGCACCGGCTTGGTACCCAGGACCTGAGAAGAATGACGTCACCAGACACCTTACTGGGCACCCAATCCCCAACCACAGCCATTTTGGAGCCTCCCAAATCCTCAGCTTCTGCACCCCAGCCACCACACAGACTGTGCTTCTCGTTTTCCACCCAAAGGAATACATAGAAACATAAAAATCCCCAGGATCAAATTTTAAAAGCAAGAATAAGTTAAGACGGGCGTGTTATGAGGTCTCAATAACCAAAGGCTAATTTAATTTGACATGTAATAATAAACATTGCACAAACTAGAAAGAAAGCCAGTGCAGTCAAGGGAGGGAGTGCATGCTCTAGCATCAGCAAGATCGGGGTTCTGGGCCTTGACCCAGCAACACTCAAAGCTGCAAGGCCTCATGTGAGTTACTCAACTCTGCAAAACCTCCATGTCCCCATTTATAAGATGAATTTTCCAAAATACCTATGTCAGTATTGTGAAAATAAAGTGTGATGTCTGTATGCAAAGCATTTAGTCGAGGGCTTGGCACATAGGAAGTGCTCAAGAAATAGTACCTGCTGGTATTGGTATGTTATTGCTATTATCATCGTAATTATTATCATACTAGTTAGCAGTTGCAGGTAAATACCACATAGAGTGTATATATTTTACAGTATCCTGATTGGGATGTCCACACAGTGTCTCACTCAAGTCCCACAACAGGTTTGTGAAGAAGACAAGAAAAACGTTGTCTGCATGGCCTGGGAATGGGGACTGGGCTTCAGGCTCTCAGGGGTCTCCCACCAGTATAAACCGCCCCAAATATGTCTCCTCCTAGTCAGACTCACTTTTACTCTCCTCGTCTTTGCATCTGTGGCCTCCAAGCATTGGCCCATCCACCTCTCTTTCCCCTGCCGCCAGCAGTGATTTCTGGAACAGATCATTGCAAGAGACTATTATGAACAATTATTCACCAACAAATTGGATAGCCTAGAGGAATAGATAAATTCCTAAAAACCTACAGCCTACCAAGACTGGATCCAGAAGAAATAGAAAGCATAGGCTGAGGTGGGAGTATCGTTTGAAGCCAGGAGTTCAAGACCAGCCTGAGCAACAGAGCAAGACCCCATCTCTTGAAAAAACGGGGAAAGGAAAGGAAGAAATAGCCTGGCCAGACTAATAACAAATAAGGACATTGAAGTAGCAATCAGAAACCTTCCAAAAAATAAGCCCAGGACCAGACACTTCACAGCCAAATTCTACCAAACATTCAAAGAAGAGTTAGCACCAGTCCTTCTTAAACTATTCCAAAAAATAGAAGTCGATGGGTCTGGCACCATCCCATCCCTTGCCCAGGCTAAGAAGAATTAAGTACCTCTGCTTTCCCCTGATTCTTTTATCCCAACACACATACAATCCTTTTAAAACAGTTTGCGGGTTTTGTGGTTACTGTTAAAGAGCAAATAGATGAGGGATAAAAGGCTCTCTCCTCTGCGTCTTGGCCTCACCTCATTTTTCATGCTGAGACCTGGTTGAGAAAGAGAGTGCTGGAACAGACAGAAGGCAATAGTGACATGGAACAGAAGCCAAAGGCTTAGGGGACACACAGATTGAGCTCAGGCTTATTTCCCGTGAAACACTCAACCTGACTTGCTGAATCTTATGGCTCTTTCTGCACTGCAGCAGGACAGGACCAGCTGAGGGGAAAGGGTGGTGTGAGATGCCATCTGCAATGGCCCAGGACAGTTCCAAGGATGGGTCCCCAGATGCTTTGGATCCACACACCAATACAATTTCAAAAGAAAGGTTGGCAGCGCTGACACAGATCAGCAGGATTTTATTTGCCAATTAAGGACAAGGCTTTTAGAAAGTACCAATCAGCAGATGTCAGCATTAAAAAAATAATAATAAACCTATAATTATTTCCAAGAAGAGACGGCTGGCCATCTTACATTCACACACACACGTTGTCCTTATTCTTTTCATTTCACCAGGTCCTGTGAAACTTCATTCTTGGTCAACACCCAGCCCCTGACTGGAGATTAGAGTCCATTGGGCCACAGTCTCATGATAACATTTGATGAATTATCTTGAAGTGTCTGCCACGAGCCAGCCTCTGTGCTGGCCTGCAGGATCTTTTCTGGAGTGTGGGGGCAGCAGTATGAGTGAGCAGTCGTCATTGGGATCATGTTTTAAAAAGGCAGGTTTCCAGGGCCATGTCACAGTCAATAGAGCATAGCAACCCTAACTGTGGATACAGCAAAGAACAGGCCTTCAAAGGAGATTTCAACATTCCCCTCTCAATTACTGATGGAAAAATTAATAGGGATATAGTAGACACAATCAACTAACTTGACTTAATTGATATTTGTGGGATGTTTTACCCAACATCTGCAAATACATATTCTTTTCAGGTGCATGTGGTACATTCACCAAGATGAACTATATTCTGGGCCATAAAATAAGTCTTCGATAAATTTAAAAAAACTAGAACTATCAGGCCAGGCATGATGGCTCACGCCTGTAATCCCAGCACTTTGGGAGGCCAAGGCAGGTGGATCACCTGAGGCCAAGAGTTCGAGACCAGCCAGGCCAACATGGTGAAACCCCATCTCTACTAAAAGTAAAAAACATTAGCCAGGCATGGTGGCAGGTGCCTGTAATACCAGCTACTCGGGAGGCTGAGGCAGGAGAACTGCTTGGACCCGGGAGGTGGAGGTTGCAGTGAGCTGAGATCGCACCACAGCACTCCAGCCTGGGTGACAGAGCGAGACTCCATCTCAAAAAAAAAAAAAAAAGGAACTAGAACTATATAGAGTACGTTTTCTGACCAAAATAATTAAATTAGACATAGACAGAAAAATATCTGTAAAATCCCAATTATTTTAAACCACACATTTCTAAATAACCCATGTGTCAAAGAAAAAAATCACAAAGGAAATCTGAAAATGTTTCAAAGAAGATGAAAACATATCAAAATCTGTGGGATGCAGCTAAAATAGTATTTAGAAAGGGACATTTATAGTTTTGAAATACATATATTAGAAACATTGTTTAAAGGTTGCAAATCAATTATCTAAGCTTCCACTTTACCAGGGTAGAAAAAGAAGAACAAATTAATCCCTAAGTAAGTCAAAGGAAGGAAATAATAAAGACTGGAAAGCAGTGAAATAGAAAGACCAACAGTAGAAAGGATCTATAAAACCAGGAACATGTCAAAGTTGATCTTTTCCTTTGGGAGGCCAAGGCGGGAGGATTGCTTGAGCCCAGGAGTTCGAGACCAGCCTGAGCAACATAGTAAGACCCCATGTCTACAAAAAACTTAAAAATTAGCTGAGTGTGCGGGTGTGCATCTGTGGTCCCAGGTATTCAGGAGGCTGAGGTGAGAGGATCACTTGAGCTTGGGAGGTTGAGGCTGCAGTTGCAGTGAGCTGTGATCACACCTCTGCATTCCAGCCTTGGCTTTTTTTCTTTCTTTTTTTTTTTTTTCCAAGACAGAACAAGACTCTGTCTCAAAAAAAAAAAAAGGCTGATCCTTTTACTCTTGGTGTAATGAGTATAGGTGTAAGCATGTCATTGGGCAGACTATCATTGTTAATGGAGGCTGCCTGCTAGACCTGCGGGAGCCAGATGCATATGGGACCTCGGTACTGCCCACCTGCTCAGAGTAGAATGCTAAGGGAGGTTTTTAAGGCCTCTCTTGCCTACCCTGCTTGCAGTTACCCACTTTAGATTACCAGAGATGTGACAGTCTTCCTGAGAATCTCCCTAAACGCACTAGAAGCTCTTCTGTTCCTCTGTCCACAGGACCTCATTTGGTGGAAGTATGCTGTCACGTTACGAGTCACAGCTTTCATCTTGACATCACAAAGATAAAATGTGGTGCCTTTCTGTCTATGCAGACTGCTCCATATAATATCATACATTGTGTTTTCAGTTTTTTGTGTTTTATTTTTTAAGATGGGCTCATTCTGTTGTCCAGGCTGGAGTGCAGTGGCACGATCATGGCTCACTGCAGCCTCAACCTCCCAGGCTCAAGTGATCCTCCTACTTTAGTCTCCTGAGTAGCTGGGACTTCTGGCATCAGCTACCATACCTGGCTAATTCATTTTAAATTTTTTATAGAGATGGGAGGTCTCACTGTGTTGCCAAGGCTGGTCTTGAACTCCCAGGCTCAAGCGATCCTCCTGCCTTAGCCTCCTGAATTGCTGGGATTACAGTGTGAGCCACTGCGCTAGGCTGAATTAGAAGATATTAAAGGTTCTGTTCCGGGCTCTTTCATTCTATGGTCCTATATTCTAAATCCTATTTTTTTCTTTTGAGATGGAGACTCGCTTTGTCAACCAGGATGGAGTACAGTGGCATGATCTTGGGTCACTACAACCTTCACCTCCTGGGTTCAAGCGATTCTCGTGCCTCAGACTCCCGAGTAGCTGGGACTCCAGGCACCTGCCACCAGGCCTGGCTAATTTTTGTATTTTTAGTAGAGATGGGGTTTCGCCATGTTGGCCAGGCTGGTCTTGAACTACTGACCTCAGGTGATCCACCCACCTCGGCCTCCCAAAGGGCTGGGATTACAGGTGTGAGCCACCGTGCCCAGCCTCTAAATCCTATTCTAAATATCTTATATTTAGATATATATATTTGATGTGTGTGTGTTTCCAGCTTACTGGAGCAATCAGTCCAAGCATTTCCAAGATTCCTGGTATACTCAGAGTGTGATGTCCAAGTACATGTATGTGCTGCTACCGCTCACTTCTGTGACACGTGTATGATAATGTAGAATTCAGGGCTTTGAGTCCCAGACTTCAGCCATTCACCTTGCCAGAATCTACCTGTGAATGAGGTTAAGGCACTATTTAAGCTGACATTCTTCTCCAAAATATATACATTTTGCTTATATGACACGTTATGTTCTATTTTATTATAAACATGCAGACTGTTTATAAACATGCAAAACATGCAGGGGTTTTGCCACAAATCACTCCATGTGATTTTAGCTTTGCCAAAGGATGCTTTGAGACTCTGGGTGGTCGGCCCACAGAATAAATTTTCCTTCAGTCTGGCTTCAGGCTACCCACTTTCCACCCATTCTGGCCTACTGCAGTCACCTCCGCCTATGGTGACAGAACTGCATTCTGCTTTTAGTCTTAAGGAAAGCCTTCAGCACTGTATGTGAAGAATTCCAGTGACCTGGAAAAACAAATGGAGAAAGGTGATAAAGTTTATCTCCTTTCTTATCAGTCAGTTATTTCTCTGCCCGGTTGATACATCCTTTTTATTTCTTTAACTTAAAATGACTTAAAAGGAAACGCAAGGGGAAAATATTAAGCAGGACTTCTAAGCCCAAAGAAGTCATTTATACAATTTCCCAATTAACTGAGAAGTCAAGAATATCAAATATCCTATCATTATACATTCAGGAATCATAGATCTCAAATTTTATAAACAAAAATGGAATCAAACCCCTTCATATTACTGGCAGAAATGAACGAGATGTACGTCCACAAGATCAAACTTCTCAGGCATTGTTGACATTTCCAGAAGAATCTCACAAGGTGGAAAGAGTTATACAAAAAAACAAATGTGAAAGTAAACTACTTTTCCTTCCAACTTCATCTCTATTTGGCGTCAGGCTGAGATTGTCACAGGCTGAGATTTTGAACTCATTGTGGCTCATCTGTTATGTAAGCTGTAAGAGTTGGGACTTTGTCTCTTCTCTGCACTGCTATGTTGCTATCATCCAGATGATACCTGGCTCATAGCAGGAGTGCTGTGGATGCCTGGTGTGAGTGAGTGAGTGAGTGAGTGAGTGAGTGAGTGAGTGACTATTTTCTAACTCTCCCTTCTAAGTAGCATTCCATTTTTACTCTCACCAATCGATGGTTTCCTCTGAATTCTCTTTTATCACTAGGTTTATTTAATTGAGGCCACTCAATTAATATATATATATATATATAGATATAGATATAGATATTTTTTTTTTTTTTTTTTGAGATGGAGCCTCACTCTGTCACCCAGGCTGGAGTGCAGTAGCATGATCTTGGCTCACTGCAAACCTCCACCTCCTGGATTCAAGCGATTCTCCTGCTTCAGCCTCCCAAGTAGCTGGGACTACAGGTGCCCGCCACCATGCCCAGCTAATTTTTGTATTTTTGGTAGAGACGGGGTTTCGCCATGTTGGCCAGGCTGGTCTCGAACTCCTGACCTCAGGTGATCCATCTGCCTCAGCCTCCCACAGTGCTGGATTACAGGCATGAGCCACCACGCCCAGCCTTCATACTCATTTTTTTTAAATCCCAAAATACACATTTGGTGTGGGGGAGTCAGTTCTACCCTGTCCCCACCCTTTGACTATAAACTTCAAATGTCCTTTCCCGCTGCCCTCTGGTTTTGCGGGTGTTATTGTCCAAAGATGCAGGGCCATACAGGCTGTCTCCTCGGGTGACTCGAGGACACCCTGTGGCCGGTGCGGTAATGAGTCATATGGGAAGCACCCTCCGCTGCAGATGTTCTTCCAGACCCTCCACGTGAGGCAGGCTTGTCCTCTCAGGCAGCAGCCACAAGCTTCTGTGCATGAATCTGCTTCTTAGACAAGATTGAACCTTCAAGGGGTGAGTCTGGAAGCACACCTGATTTATTCATGGAAACGGAATCAAGAGCTGTTATCCCTGGCAAAGTGCTGTTCTGAGCAGCAGCATCCAAGTTAACAAGGCCCATGTGAACTCATCCTAAAGAAAACTTGTTTTTAAGAATTTCTCTCCCAAAAAAGGGAGTGAAATATAGGAGTCATTTTCAGTAAGATTAAGTTACTATTTCTTTCTAAAGCAATCAACCTTCTACAACTCACCCAGGCAATCATAACCAGTTATTTGTAATTGTGGGTTCTTGTAAATGTATATCAAAAGTCTTTCACTTTCTCTTCCTGGCTCTTGGACTTGTTAGAGGCAAGATATTGAAATGTACAAGGTCCCTCTGGGTTCTCACAAGACGGTGTGTGTGTGTGTGTGTGTGTGTATCATGTCCTCATAATGAATAGATATTCACACACATACACACACTCATGCCCAGAAGTCAGCATTCCAGTACACATTAGAAAGTCATTCATCTAACTGTCCCAAAGCAGGATTCGCTCCCTCCGCATTGTGATGAACCAGCCTAGTGAGTTTGGTTCGTGGTAGCAAAGATCACAAGCCTGCAGGGAGATGCTGCATTATGCATTACTCTGCAAAACAGCTCCTCCTTTCTCTGAATAAGAGCACGTACTGCTTTTTAAACTGCATTTTCATTCCAGGATAAATGACATGCTTCAATTTTGTTTTTTTATATTTCTCTGCTGCTCTTGAGTAAAGAAAAGCTCTGCATTACTGTGCAAATAACATTCAATTTCTGTTTTGCTAAAAGAAATTGGAAAGCTGGACAACCGGATAACTGGGGTCATGGCCACGGGCCAGGAGAAGACTGTGCTGGGTTGATTTATGCTGGGCAGTGGAACGATTTCCAATGTGAAGACGTCAATAACTTCATTTGCGAAAAAGACAGGGAGACAGGTGAGCAGTAGATGGGATTTAAGAGGGAGCTGCCAGCTTATGTCCTATGAAAGGCTGAGGGGTGGTGGGTACAAGGGCCCTGAATACAGGCTCTGCAATTAGGTTTCAGTCCTGGTTATGCCATTTATTAACTGGGCAGGTGATTAACCTCAGGGGAATAGTAATAGCATCTTCTTCACGAGATTGTTGTGAAGATTTAAATAAGTTAATAAATGTGCCTCACATGTAGGAAGTACTCAACGAATGCTAAACTAACTGACCCAGGTAAGTATCTTATATTGTGAGTTAATTGTTCTTTAAGATATAGCACCAGCCAGGCACAGTGGCTCACGCCTGTAATCCCAGCACTTTGGGAGGCCGAGGCAGGTGAATCTCCTGAGTTGGGGAGTTTGAGACCAGTCTGACCAACATGGAGAAACCCCATCTCTACTAAAATTACAAAATTAGCTGGGCTTGGTGGCGCATGCCTGTAATCCCAGCTACTCAGGAGGCTGAGGCAGGAGAATCGCTTGAACCCAGAAGGCAGAGGTTGCGGTCAGCCGAGATCGCACCTTGCACTCCAGCCTGGGTAACAAGAGTGAAACTCCATCTCAAAAAAGAAAAAAGAAAAAAAAAGAAAAAAGATATAGCACCAACGTTAGTTCTTTTCTGTAGACATTCATACACAGCTAATCCAGGTGGCCAAGCATTCAATTCCACGTGTATCTATTGAGCATCTACTATAGGCCAGATCCTGTGATACATAATAGAGGGAGATCGTCTGTGCTGCTTATAAGCTCATAAGCCAAAGCAACTTTCGGAGATTTTCTTGACTTCAAAGGCTATGTATCTAAAGCTTCATTTAACACACGACCCTCTTTGGAATGTGGCATCTTAGTTTTCTTCACCAGAATGAGATTAAAAGTTTGTGATAGGGGATGGAGGAAATGGGGAATGAATGCTAATGGATATGGGGTTTCTTTTGGGGTGATGGAAATGTTCTAAAATTAGATTAGATTGGTTCTAAATTGCATAACTTTGTGACTATACCAAAGACCACTGAATTATATGCTTTAAATGGGTGAATTATACAATTTGTGAATTATATTCCAATAAAGCTGTTCATTTAAAAAGTTGGCAGTAAACAAAAACCTCAAATATATTTTGGTCAAACTATTTTTGGAAGTAACTGGGGCATAAATTATCCGTATTGCCATTCAACAGACAATTATTGAGCACCTTTGATGTGTCAGGCATTGGTCCAAGTGCTAGGGACCTTAAGACACATAGGAACTCACAGCTGGGTCAGTTGAGGGGGAAAAACACAGATATCTAAACAAGAGATTATAATTGATGGTGACAAGTAACTCAGATTTGTCTTTTGTATGCTTTGTTTGGCCATTTGGGATATGAGTAGGGACCAGGCTTCCCCAGAATAGGCTTTTCAAAATGAAACTTAGCTTTTCATCTGAATAAGATCTTCTAGACATTTCTTTGAAAATATAAGCATTGTTGAATGATGTATTTTAGACACTGTCCTATAAAAATACACGTTCCTTTTTTTTTGAATTGCACATTAACTTTATTATTTAAGAAAAACTAATGCCCATTCTTATTTCTCTCTTTTAGTACTGTCATCTGCATTATAATGGACTGTGATGGGATCACATGAGCAAATTTTCAGCTCTCAAAGGCAAAGGACACTCCTTTCTAATTGCATCACCTTCTCATCAGATTGAAAAAAAAAAGCACTGAAAACCAATTACTGAAAAAAAATTGACAGCTAGTGTTTTTTACCATCCGTCATTACCCAGAGACTTGGGAACTAAAATGTTCCCCAGAGTGATATGCTGATTTTCATTGCGCACATGGACTGAATCACATAGATTCTCCTCCGTCAGTAACTGTGCGATTATACAAATTATGTCCTCCAAAGTATGGAACACTCCAATCAGAAAAAGGCTATCATTGGTTGTTGAGTTATAGGAAGAACTTAAGCATATACTGTGTAAACAGTACACGTTTCTAAAATCCCAAGTGTAGGAAAAATATGCAGACATACAGATATATAGGCCAACTTTTAGTAATAATATGAAATATACTTAAAGAGCTTTTAAAACTTTGTATTTTTGTACAAAATATTTGTCTTTTATAATTTTTTTCCTTTTTGTTTTTGTCATTTTACCGACATAATACATGGAGCCAAAGAAAACAATAATAGTACTAATAAAAACTCCTAGGGTTTCCTGTCAGATTTAATTCTACCCAGTGGCAAAGAATTTTTTCAATTGTGGTTTTAAAAAAATAATTAAATATACGTATATATATATATATATATTTTAATGTTTCATTTCCTCAGAGGAACCAATCACTTGGAATATCTAGAAATATCCTTGCAGATTTTGCCAATGTCAATCAAGCCTGCACACATGCACGACTCAGTGAAGCGGGCTGTGCCTGCCTTGAGCCCATCATCAGCCAACATTCTTGAGTTGTGCCTGACCAGACGCAGAAGAAGTGGGCAACTGAAGACATGCTTCCACTTCATTTTGGTGGAGTCGGGAGGTGTGGGGGCTGGAGAGGCATCTGTTGGGAAGGGCACTGAATCTGGCCTATCTAGAAGGCCCTATTTCATGGCTGAGCTATGACTGTACTTGGCATCAGACCCCTACAGAGCTGACATTAACCATCAGGAACGTATGGCGTCACATCAGCCAAAGGCAGAGATGCTAGAAAGATGGGAACCAGCTACGTGTTACCTGGAAAGTTTGTTTTCTTAGGTCATATTCCAAAAACGTAACTCCAAGGCATACGCATGATGAAATGCAAGAACAAACTTTTGGCCACTTTGTGGAACTCTTAAAAGAACCTTTCCAGCCGGGCGCAGTGGCTCACACCTGTAATCCCAGCACTTTAGGAGGCCAAGGCAGGCAGATCACTTGAGGTCAGGAGTTCGAGACCAGCCTGGCCAACGTGGCAAAACCCCGTCTCTACTAAAAATATGAAAATTAGCCAGGCGTAGTGGCACATGCCTGTAATCCCAGCTACTCGGGAGGCTGAGGCAGGAGAATCACTTGAGCCCAGGAGGCAGAGATTGCAGTGAAGCCAAGATCGTGCCACTGTACTCCAGCCTGGGTGACAGAGCAAGACTCCATCTCAAAAAAAAAAAAAAAAAAAAAGAACCTTTCCTCTGAGCCCATCTTCCTTCCACTCCTTGACTTTCCTTGACTTGCTGTTGGAAAGTCTAATATGAAAAGGGCTGAAACTAGGCATTAAATATAACTGATACTCAAAGGTAAGATTTCCATCCAACAGATTCCTTCTCCTCCCTCCCAAGGATCTTCCCAGGCAGTGCTGCTACCTATCCCAAATAAAATGGTAAAAGAATAAAGACAGAGTTTGACTTTCCCACCTGCAAACATGTGGACTGTGCTGCTTTGCCCACAATCCCCATTCCCCATTCATGCTGTTTTCACAGCCCAGTAATGGCCAACTGCTCAGCACCTGTGTGCCCTGCTGTCAGGCAGGTGGGACCCACGGTCATCTGGGCCTAAACTGCTGAAGCCTGCAACACAAGGCAGGCACCGCATTCCAATACCTCTTCAGGCTCAACAGCCTTTAGAGGCTATACTGAGTCCTCTTTTTCATGCTCTTCCTGTTTTTCAAGTGTCAGTTAAAATTTGTCTTCAGAAGAAACTTGAAAATAAGTATCTGATGCCATCATCAGGGTAGACTAGTATTAGCTTTCACAGCTGAAGTTATTCCTCTCCCAGCCCTAATAATAACTTACCAAGTACTTATTATTTATCAGGCACTGGTCCAAGTCCTTCAATCAGATTGTCTCACCTGATCCTCCCAACAGCCCTAGGAAGCAGGTCTTAACTACACTCCCCATTTCACAGGGACTGGGGCTTGGGGAGGTGATGTGGTTTCCTGGGTCACTCCATTACTGAGTAGTGAGACAGGATTCAGACGCAAGCTTTGAAAATGTTCTAATTTTCTTTAGAAGCAAGGGTCCTTCTTAATGGCACACTGAATAAAATCAGATGAATAATCACACATTACAAGATGCCTCCTGTACGTCTCTATATTTAGCTACTTACATACCAGGTTTCTTTTTTGTTTGTTTTTGTTTTTAAGACAGAGTCTCGCTCTGTCACCCAGGCTGGAGTGCAGTGGCGCGATCTCGGCTCACTGCAATCTCTGCCTCCCAGGTTCAAGCGACTCTCCCGCCTCAGCCTCTGCAGTAGCTTAGGGACTACAGGTGCGCACCACCACGCCAGGCAAATTTTTGAATTTTTAGTAGAGACAGTGTTTCACCATTTTGGCCAGGCTGGTCTCAAACTCCTGACCTCAGGTGATCCACCCGCCTTGGCCTCCCAAAGTGCTGGGATTACAGGTGTGAGCCACCGTGCCCAGCCTACACACAGGTTTCTATTCACCTACACACAACTGATGCTCTTTTGGAGTGGAGAGTTTTAGTAAAATATGTTGGGGTCTTCAGGCACCTGAGTTGCTACTTACTATGAGAAGAAAGAAAATGTTTTTTACTCGAAATGGCTTTTGAAAGAATGAATGCACAAGGCAAAAAATAAAAACTTTCTTTTCCTTTTCTACGATCAGTGTTCAACTCATTCCTTCCATTTTGTAACAGAGTTTAAGCTGAAACAGACAAAAAATAGTAATAGCTGCTCCCATTTAAAAAAAACGTTTAAGGAAACAGCTGTATAAATCAAGAAACAATACCAAGCATGTGTATTTTGCCCCAGATGACAAAGCTGATCTCTTCTTGAGAAAGTAAGCATGTTAACTCATTCACGACTCAAAGTCATGTAATAATAGTTGACATATACCACTTTTCACATACATTATCTCTTCCAATCTTCATGCACATCTATTGTTCCTGCTTGAGAAATGAGGAAACTGAGGCTTAGGTTGAAGACTTGCCCATGGCTCACGTATCTGTCACAGTCACTTTCCAAAAAGCAAATCTGATCAGGTTCCCCACTCAGGTCCCCAAATCTGAGTCCATCCTACCTCTCACCCTCGGCTTAAAATCTTCCAAACGATCCTGGTTGGCCTCAGGACATACCTGCAGGGGCCATAAGGCACTTGGTACCTGGTTCCCAACTTCAAGGCTAGCCTTCTTTCCAGCTGGGACCCATCACCCATGTCCTGGCACTAGCACAGCCAGACTGCACCTGCACCTTCCACTAGCCTCTTTCTCACCTCCAGACTCCCCCTGGGTTTTCTTTCCCTGCCTCTTTTACCTGGAAAATACCTCCTTTAAGACTCAGCTGAAGCATCGCTCCTCATCTGAATCCTTTCCCAACAAACCCCACCTGGAGGTAGAACTGACTCCTGTACCAAGTGCTCTAGATAATAAAAGAGAAACCCCCTTCACTGTGTTAAATAATCTACAGGTTAGCTGAAAAGCCTAAAACACTGAATTAAGAGAGAGGCCAGGCATGGTGGCTTATGCCTGTAATCCCAGCACTTTGGGAGGCCAAGGTGGGATGATGGCTCAGGCCCAGGAACTCAAGGCCAGCCTGTCTATCATGGTGAAACCCCATCTCTACAAAAAATACAGAAATTAGCTGGGCGTGGTGGTGTTACAAAAATTAGCTACTGGGGAGGCTGAGGTGGGAGGATCACTTGAGCCTGGGAGGTCAAGGCTGCAGTGAGCCGAGATTGTGCCACTATGCTCCAGTCTGGGTGACAGAGCAAGACCTTTTCAAAAAAACATATTAAAAGCCAGGCGTGATGGCTCACGCTGATAATCCCAGCACTTTGAGAAGCCAAGGCGGGTGGATCGCCTGAAGCCAGGAGTTCAAGACCAGCCTGGCCAACATGGTGAAACCGTCTGTACTGAAAAAAAAAAAAAAAAAATTAGCTGGGCGTGATGGCAGGCACCTATAATCCCAGCTACTTGGGAAGCTAAGGCATAAAAACCGCTTGAACCCAGGAGGCGGAGGTTGCAGTGAGCCGAGATCGTCCCACTGCACTCCAGCCTGGGTGACAGAGCAATACGCCATCTCAAAAATAAATAAATAAATAAATAAATGGTGAGAGAAGCCAGGAGAAGTGAAGGAATTCATGATGTTGCTAATGGTGTGTGTGTGTGTGTGTATGTGTGAATGGAAGATTGAGTAAAAGAATCACATGGTAAACCAGACTCATTCTCTTCATTCTCTTTACCAAAATATGGCCCTGAGTCAGGGAAATGTTTTAGAACCCGTCCTAAATGGCAGTGTGATGGGGCGTCTCATTTCTTAGTCATACTCAACAGTTTTAGAAGTACCAGCAAATTTTTCAGTCTTTCTAAGAATCTGTTTCTTTGTGCAATAACTTCATTTTTCTCAGAAGAATCCCTTAATGGCATGGCATCATATTTATTTTCTAAGTCACAAGGCAGATGTTGACAATATTTTGTTTCACTCTTTCATCCTTCCTTTCCTACATACCCCTGTTCAAATAAGTATGTAGTATGCACAGGTTATACCAGGTGAGCAGAAGGCCAGGGGGAAGCAGCCTTATGAAAACCAACTTTAATTTCTCAGAGGTTTTGAGTGGTTTTCACATTTTTTCAGTGAATGAGTATATGAATGAACGATCTCCAGCCAGCCCTGCCTTCATAGATGGGATTGTATCCCAGCCTCCAGCCTCCTCCAAGGACTTATTAGCCTTGAGTTTGCAAAGCAAGGATCACCGTGCAACTTAGGGAGGAGGTCAGCTGCCAGGGCTGGGGCTCCTTCTGACAATTCATCCAGACAGGTAATTAAATGAGCTTAACCAAGGAGTCTCCATTTAGTCCTGTGGGCCAGGGATGGAGAATTGTCCATTGGCTGGTCTTCTAACATTTGGTGCCAGAGTTTGCTATATTCTTTAATCATCACTCATTGCCTGTACCCTACTAAATCATGCCTGGAAGCTGCAGGTAGTTGTAAGTTTCTTAAAATCAATTCCTATGCCATGGAACAAAGGAGCTGGATCAGGCATGACATAAATGAGTACGAAGTGCTGGCTCTGGAATAGCTATTATAACACCTACTGTGTTTAGGAATTTGACCTATATTATCTCCAGCTCCTATCCAGGGAAACTGAAGATCAGGCTGGTTAAATAGTTTTCCCAAGAGCTGGGATTTGAACCCATGGTCTCCTGGCTTCCTCATTGTCATGCTCTCTTTCGTGTTTTAACACTGATCTTATTGACTGCCTGGGCTTTGTGCATTGTATTCTGTTCTTCTTGGTCGCAGGAAACAGGTGAGCCACCAAGAATACCCTCTTTGTAAAAGAACCAGGGAGGTGTAGGAATCCTGATTTGCACACTTTAGATAAATGCACTAGACCAATCCCTTCCATGTCAATGAGCAAAGAGTGATTTTGGCCTCCAATGCTATGGTTGTCAGAGAGATCTAATTTGGAAAAAACACCCTAGATTCTAGAGTCACTGAGCCTCTCACAGAGTCCTCTGCTTTAATTAGTGTTGAAAGAATGAAGCATGGGCTTTGGAGCCAAACAGGCCCAGGTTTCAATCCTGCTCTCTACTTTCTTTCTTTTTTTATGTATGTATTTATTTATTTATTTTGAGACAAGAGTTTCACTCTTGTTGCCCAGGTTGGAGTGCAATGGCGCAATCTCAGCTCACCACAACCTCCGCCTCCTGGGTTCAAGCGATTCTCCTGCCTCAGCCTCCTGAGTGGCTGGGATTACAGGCATGCGCCACCATGCCCAGCTAATTTTGTATTTTTAGTAGAGATGGGGTTTCTCCATGTTGGCCAGGCTGGACTCAAACTCCCGATATCAGGTGATCTGCCCGCCTCGGCCTCCCAAAGTGCTGGGATTACAGGCATGAGCCACCGTGCCTGGCCTCAGTCCTGCTCTTTACTTTCTAGAAGTGAGATGTATTCAAACAAATGGCAGATAGCTCTTTCCCTCCTCTTTCCTCTTACCCCAGGTCCCTTGCCCACAAAAAGAACAAGTCCTGGCATTGCTTGTCCTGATAGCATTAAGGAAGTTTGCTTTGACAGTTATCTCACTGAGAATGCTTCCTTTCCAAATACTGGAGAGGGATGACATGGGAAAAAACTAAAATTATGATATCTCTGCACCTTTAGGCCAGTAAATGCTGGGAAAAACATGAAGTTGTACCCCTTTGTGTGTCATCTCTTCTTTGGGTATGAGTGTAGAAGTTCCTATCAACTTGTATTAAATATAGATTTGGCTGCTGAAATAAAGACCCAAAGTGATAGCAGGTGAATAAGATAGAGGCATCTCTCCCTGGCCCTAACTTTAGGTATGCAACTAGCCCAGGGAGCCGCACTGCAACTATCTCGTTGTCCTGCAGTCTCTTAGCCAACGCCCTCGTTTGCATGGTCCAAAAGGGCTCAGCACCACATCCACATTCCAGGCAGCGGGCTTAAGAGAGGGGTGACAAAATGAAATTTCTCCCTTAAAGGGGCAGAAATTGCATTCATCATTTCCACTCACATCTCTTTAACCAGAACGTAGTCACATAGCTTCACCTAGTTGCAAGGGAGGCTGAGAAATATAGTCTTTAGCTGGGAATTACAGTTAGGTGCCAAACTAAAAATTCCATGCCTATGCAAGGAAGGAAGAATGGATATGGGTGCAGAGGAGCATAAATGGCATTTGCACCATCCACAGCTGCCCACATGAACCCCCCTCCTATGGGACAGATTTTCCACCTTGCCCTCCTATAGAGACTTCAGTGGATTTAATTACTGGCTCCATTCTTCACAGCTCCCCGTATCTACCCTCTTTGCCATGTAACCTGGCAGCTCCCCCACTCTATGGGAGGAGTGTACTTTCCTGCCCCTTGACTTGGGCTCAGTCATGCGCCTTGCTTTGGCCAATATTGGTGGATGTGATACAGCCAAAGCCTTGGAAAGCACCAGGGTCACTGGGCTTGCCCTCTTGCATCTCTGCCATCACCGTGCAAAGGGTTCCCCTGGACTTCGCCTCTGCTCCTGTGGCCAGGGCCCTAGGGTGAACACACCTGGAAAAAAGCTGCCCCAGCCAAACAGACCTGTGATGAGAAGCAGAGCCAGCCCAAACTTCAGAGCCTGCAGCAAAGCAGCTCCACCAAGCCCAGCTGAGATCAGTCAACCCAGACTGTGAGAATAAATGCTTAATGCTATATATATCCCATGAAGACTGGGGTTGTTCATTACACAGCATCACTGGGGCAACAGCTAACATACGGGTCCTTGGGCCCTAACCTAGCAGCTGTCTATGTGTCTCTTTTTTATTTGTCCCTTCAGATCCCATCTCCACACTTTTCTACCATTCTCTGGGCTTCAGGGAGATAGATATTTACAGGTTCCCTTGGCTTCTGGCAACCAGTTATGTTTGGACAATGAGAGGCACTGGCAGGAGAAAGTGAAGTTGAGGTGTTTATTTCCCTGGTTTCCTCTCTGAAGGTCACCAGGGATAGATTTTATCTCTCTGCCAAAGGCCATATCTCCCATCAGTTGGTCCAGCACTCTCTCTCTCCTGCCAGTGCCACTGCATGCCCAGGCTGGAGTGTGGTGGCATGATCTCGATTCACTGTAACCTCGAACTGTTGCACTCAAGGTATCCTCCCACCTCAGCCTCTCGAGTAGCTGGGACTACAAGTGCTTGCCACCATGCCTGGTTAATTTTTATTTTTTTTTAGAGGCAGGGTTTTACCATTTTGCCCAGGCTGGTCTCGAATTTGTGGGCTCAAGCAATCTGCCCGTCTTGGCCTCCCAAAGTGCTGGGATTACAGGTGTGAGCCACCACACCAGTCTGGTCCAGCTCTCTGCCCAGCTCCAGGAGTAGCAACCTCCTCTTGCCCCTAGTGATGCTCACAGCTGCCATTAGCCAAAGATCCTGCTACCCTTTGTTGTTTTCCCTAAAGCCTGCCCACATCTTTGTCAATTGCCCCTTTATTAAACTCTCCTCAATTACCCAGCCTGAGCGCGCCACCTTTTTCTTGTCAAAGCCTGATTGACAACCCCACCCCTTGACCGCACCCACTTTGATGGCTTGAGGGCTCTGCTCATCCTATTCCTGGCCTGCACTTTACCACATAATGAATCCCCTTCTTTTCATGGGTGCAAACACGAATACCTTTCAGGGCACAGCCCATGTCCCCCCCTTCCTCCATATTCTCCATCTCTCAGCGAGCGTCTCCTAAGATCCACTGCCTGCACCACACCATCAAGGCTTTGTTTCATACAAAAGTACAGCAGTCTCTGAATTGCTCAGGGGGCCGTGGGAAGACTGTGAAGGTGCCACAGTGATTGGGAGGAGAGTATTTGCAGAGCAGGTGGAATTCTGGATCACTAGTCAGAAGGACTACGTATTTATCTCATATGTGTGATTTCACTTCAGGTTCACTGTTTCTAAAGAGTTTGAAAATGTTGATGCAGTACACTAGTCTTCAACTTTGTATGGATATAAATCTAATCTGCCCAAAATCAATAAAACAAATCTAAATATCTCCCAAATCAACAAATTTTTGTTCTCCCTTTATTATAGGGTATATAATAGAGGCCAATGAAGGATAGAAGGATGGATGGATGGAGGGAAGGATGGATGGATGCATGGATGAATGAACGCATTGATGGATGGATGGATCCATGGATGAATGCATGGATGGATGCAGGGATGCATGAATGAATGAATGGGCTGACTTGGTCCTCACCATAAGCAGATTCTCCATAGGTTCCTCCCCCTCCTCATGGTCTGGAGGAATATGTCATTTTGATTCTTCACAAATCATACTGGAAGCATCTCTCCTGGCACCTTGACCAAACTCTGAAAGGCCAACTAAAAGGGACTGAAGGTCAGAGGGATATGGGACAGGTTGGCTGGATTCAGCCCCACTAGGCAGCTCCAGATCCCGCTTCCCGAGATATGAGAGGAAAGTGGCACAAGAGAAACAGAACAGAAGTCTGATGCTTTGGGAAATCCTACTCAAACACAGAAAGCAAGAGTCCTCAATGGACCTGCAAACATGTTTTTTAAAATCTATAATTTCTGCCCTCCTCAAAAAAAAAAAAGATTTCCTACCTTCAACCTTTCACTATGATGTCCATAGATAGTAAAATGAATAAAATATCCATTTTTCTCTTGCTTAGTCAGCATCTATAATTACCACGTTTTAAGTGCTGTAGCACTCACACCACCTGGTTTTTTGTTTGTTTGTTTGTTTGTTTGTTTGTTGGCTTGTTCGTCTGTTTAGAGATGAACCTCTCTATGTTACTCAGGCCAGCCTCAAACTCCAGGGCTCAAGCAATCCTCCCGCCTCACCCCCCAAGTAGCTGGGACTACAGGCACAAGCCACTGCACTTGTCTTTTATCTGTGTTTTTTTTTTTTTTGATGGTGCTAATAACTTTTTAAAAAATCAACTTTTATTTTAGGTTCAAGGGGTACATGTGCAGGTCTGTTACATAGGTAAATTGCATGTCATAGGAGTTTAGTGTTGCAATAATTTTGTCACTCAGGTATTGAGTATAGTACTTGATAGTTTTTCAACCCTCACCTCACTCCTCTCCTCCCACCTCAAGTAGGCTCTGGTGTCTATGGTGTACTTTGTGTCCAGGTGTACTCAATGTTTAGCTCCTTCTTATAAGTGAGAACATGCAGTATTCAGTTTTCTGTTCCTGCATTAATTTGCTTAGGATAATGGCCTCCAGCAACATTGCTGCAAAGGACATGATTTGGGGTCTTTCGATGGCTGTGTAGTATTCCCGGGTGTATATGTGCCACATTTTCTTTATCCAGTCCACTGTTGATGGGCATCTAGGTTGATTCTGTCTTTGCTATGTCTTTGCTAATACCTCGTTTCTAAATAACTATTTTTTGTTCTTTTATTTGCACAATACAATGTGAAAAGAAGCTGTTGTTTCTCCAAATACATGGTTTGGGGCTCATTTTATAAAATTGTCTGGATTTCAGGTCCTATAAGATGCCACTTAATTGAAGCTTTGCAAAGAAATAATTATTTTACACCAGAACTTCACCTATTTCAACCCTATACCTACAACCTCCCTGGGCGAAGGTTACTGAAAGTCCTAATGACCAGCACCTTCATGGAGATCTTGGTGTTTCTTCAAAAAAGAAAAAAGAAAGCCTAGAAACAGAAAGGTAGATGACAGATAGAGACTGAGAGAGGCTAGGGACCAACTAGGAGCACAACTGTTACTTTTCAACCCAGAGTCCATTTGAACAAGTCCTTCTTTCAGTGGAGAAAGCACTGCCCTGCCCCCGAAATCCACTCAGGTTCTCCCCTGAACCCCAAGCCTGAGGTTTAGATTTTGACAGATTAGGAAGAGCTGACTCCGCAGCACACACTTTTTTTAGGGTATGAAAAAATCACCTGCTCAAGATCCTCTGTGCTAATACCAACTCTGCGGTAATAATGTTTGAAAATTACTGTATAGAGCCCTGGAAATTATTTTTTCCTGTTTTCATTTTCCTTCCCAGCCAGCAGGGTCCCATGCATTGCATTTTCCAGAGTCTGCATAAGAAGTGGCTCCTTGGTCAGCTGGCCCTGGTGTCTGGCATTGCTGCTTTCCTCCGCCTGTGGGGACAGTTTTCCTCCCTCTGAAATTCAGCTCACTGATGGGCACCTGCCACAACAGGCACTTAATTTAATTGCCTCATTGAAGACCCTATCTCCAAATACAGTCATATTCTGAGGCATTAGGGGTTAGGACTTCAACATAGGAATGCTGGGGGACACAATCCAGCCCATAACACCCTCCATGCCTCCTTCCCTCATAGTAAATGTCTATTTCTCCTGTTTTATTAAAAAGGTTGAGGCCAATGAAATGTGCTCTTCAAACTCTTTCCTGCCCACTTTAATATCTATCTGTATTAGTCTGTTCTCACAAGGCTAATAAACACATACCCGAGACTGGGTAATTTATAAAGGAAAGAGGTTTAATGGACTCACAGTTCCACATGGCTGGGGAGACCTCACAATCATGGTGGAATGCAAAGGAGAAACAAAGGCATGTCTTACATGGCGGCAGGCAACAGAGCATGTGCAGGGGAACTGCCCTTTATAAAACCATCAGATCTCATGAGACTTATTTACTGTCACGAGAACAGCATGGGAAACACTCACCCCATGATTCAATTATTACCTCCCACTAGGTCCCTCCCACAACATGTGGGAATTATGGGGGCTACAACTCAAGGTGAGATTTGGGTGGAGACACAGCCAAACTATATCAATATCTGTGCCTTTACCTATTTATTCCTTCTTCGCTGGTGAAGAAGCTTCTCTCACCTGAGCCACAGAACTCCCCTCCAGCTGTGTCCCCCATTCCCTCCATGCCTGTCCCCAGAACCAGAACTAACTCACTGCACCTGCACTGCTGGAAGGTGCCACCCCTTTCCTCCCTCAGAGAACAGGCCACTCCAGGAAGCCCTCCCTTGCATTCTCAGCCTCTTCAAATCCACTCTCTCCACACACACCTACAGCACATATCTCTTTTTTTCTCACTCGGTTGCCCCTTCTTTGTGGTATTTTGAAGCATTAAGAGATCCATAGTCATTTCCATTAACTTGTTACTCCTTTCCTCTACACGCAAAGTCAGCTCTGTCCCCCTGCTTCTCCTACCATCTCTGTCTTTCTAGGACAGACTTCTTATCCTTTTTCCTGTCAATCGAGGAAAATGACAAGACAAGTATCAATCATTTTAGAAGATTTATTTGCAAAAGTTAAGGACACACCTGGGAGACAGGTCTACGTCTTTCTCCAAAGATGATTTTGAGGGGTCCAAATCGAAAGGGGAAAGGGCGGGGATATGGAGAAGCACGCAGTTTTCACATCAACAAAAATGGCAGAGGAATAGTGTGGGGAATCTGCATTTTACATAAGACAACACAGACAAAATGGAGTAGGAAACCATCAGATATGCATTCTGGCAGTCGGGGTGACTGCACCTGTAAAGATAAGCTATCAATCTGCATTTCCATGGTGAAGTTTTAGCAGCTCACCAGGAATTTCCTTATGAGCAAAATATGGGGGAGGCAGGTAGCTTTTCATCTTGTAGCCATCTTGTTTAGGAACCAGAAGAGGGAGGCAAGTGTGTGTGACCCAGTTCCCAGCTTGACTTTTCCCTTTCGCTAAATGATTTTGGGTTCCCCAAATTTAATTTCCTTTCACATTCCCAAGGCCAGCTATTCTCCATTTTCCCAGAAAAGCACTTTTTGTGTATTTCCATACTCAAGAGAGCTGGGAACTTCATACAATAACTGAAGTTTCAGACAGTCCTGAGGAAAAAAAAAAAAAGCAGGGGAACAAACTGGGACCTCCTTCTAATAGCAGGTGGTCTGGGGTCCATATCTAATCACCTCCCAAAAACCCCATCTCCTAATACCATCACCCTAGGGGCCAGGATTTCCTCATATGAATTTTGGGGGGACATAAGCATTTAGACCAGAGCACTAGGCTACCACTCTGCAGCCATCTGGGATGCGAGGCTTCTCCGTAAGACTTGAATTCTCCTGAGCTGCTCTGTGGGGAGCAAGGCAATGCTGTCTTTGGCCGTGGAGACAGTCTAAAGATATCTAAGGTCTCTCTGGCCCTGGAGACAGTCTAAGGATATCTAGGGTTTCTCTTTTATTTTCTAAATAAGTGGCATCAGTTTGCAAGCCCTCGCCAGCTGTGTAAATGGTTTTGAGCATGCAGTCTTTGTTATCTTACCCCAGGAGGGCTAGCTGCTGTCTTTGTCTTGGATGACAGATTTTTTTTCTTCTTTCTGGAACTGCCTCCTAAATGCCCTGTGATAGCCAAGTTTCCAAGGAAAATGGCCACACAGAGCTCTGTCCACACAAGTGACTCACTGATGTGCCTCATGCCACCTCTAGGCTCTCCTGAGTTTTGTACTGCTTTATGGTCTCATACTAACTACATAAGGAGATGAGACAGGGCTGGGCAAAGGGCAGAGTGGCTGCCATCAGTCATGTGATTGGAACCAGTGTGTCTGACAAATGACGACAATGTCACGCATACTCTCAAACAGCAGCTCTGCCAAGAATGGCACATCCTTGGCTGGGAGAGGCAGCCTGTCACCTTCTCCTGTGGTGACAAACCCTTGGTTGTTTGTTTCATTTCTTCTAGAAACAAATATGACAAGCTTGAGATCAGATTAAATATAGATCAATTTAGGATTCTGTTTGTTTCTTTTTTTTCCTTTTTTTTTTTTTTTTTTGAGAAGGAGTCTCGCTCTGTCGCCCAGGCTGGAGTGGAGTGGCGTGATCTCGGCTCACTGCAAGCTCCACCTCCTGGGTTCACGTCATTCTCCTGCCTCAGCCTCCTGAGTAGCTGGGACTACAGGCACCCGCCACCACGCCTGGCTAATTTTTTTGTATTTTTAGTAGAGATGGGGTTTCACTGTGTTAGTCAGGATGGTCTCGATCTCCTGACCTTGTGATCTGCCCGCCTTGGCCTCCCAAAGTGCTGGGATTATAGGCGTGAGCCACCGCGCCCGGACAGGATTCTGTTTGTTTAATTCAATCCGATTCCTATTTATTGGGTGCATTTCATGTATAAGGCACTGGGCCAGATGGCGATAAAAATGTAAAATAGTCCTTTTCTGATGAGGGATGAGAAGGGAAAAAAAGTAAGAAAAGAAAGACCTAGCTACAGCCTCAATAGACGCCTATTGCCTTGTGAGGGGCGGGGGAGACAAATACTCTGGGAATTCAAAAATCCTGGCAGAGGGTCAGTGCCTTCAGAGGAACAAAGGATGCATGAGAGAGTTTAAAAAGTTGTTCTGGTTGATGTCTTCATGGAGGATGTAGCATTGAGGCAGAATTTGTAAGGAGGGCCAGATTTCACTGGGTGGAGGTGTGGATGAGGGGTATTCATGGGGAAGCCAATCAGAGCTATAGAAATTCTGGACTTCTTGGCCCTCTACAGACCCCAGACCACCTGCTATTAGAAGGAGGTCCCAGTTTGTTCCCCTGCTTTTTTTTTTTTTTTCCTCAGGACTGTCTGAAACTTCAGTTATTGTATGAAGTTCCCAGCTCTCTTGAGTATGGAAATACACAAAAAGTGCTTTTCTGGGAAAATGGAGAATAGCTGGCCTTGGGAATGTGAAAGGAAATTAAATTTGGGGAACCCAAAATCATTTAGCGAAAGGGAAAAGTCAAGCTGGGAACTGGGTCACACACACCTGCCTCCCTCTTCTGGTTCCTAAACAAGATGGCTACACTATCTGTCCCTTTGCAGAAAAAGTTTGCCAATACTTATATTAGACATATAATTTATTCTTCTATAGTGCTTAGAAATTATTTCACAGAGCCGGGCATGGTGGCTCATGCTTGTAATCCCAGCACTTTGGGAGGCCAAGGCGGGTGGATCACTTGAGGTTAGGAGTTCGAGACCAGCCTGGCCAACATGGTGAAACACTGTCTCTACTAAAAATGCAAAATTAACTGGGTGTAGCGGCACGTGCCTATAATCCCAGCTACTTGGGAGGCTGAGGCAGGGGAATTGCTTGAACCTGGGAGGCGGAGGTTGCAGTGAGCTGAGATGGCACCACTGCACTCCAGCCCTCCAGCCTGAGTGACAAGAGTGAAACTCCGTCTCAAAAAAAAAAAAAAAGAAAGAAACTATTTCACACACATAATTTTATCTATTTAGGACCAAATACCTCTATGGATTAAGATATTTTATCAGTCATAGTATTATTATTATGTTGCTATTATGCTTCTACTTTACAAAATGAGGACCGTGGGGCTCAGAGTGTTAATGGACTTGCTGCTGGGTAGCAGAGCCCTAAACCTAGTCCTATTTCCATTCCACTATTTTCCCACTCTCCTTACAATATAATAATAATATAATTGGGAGTCATAATGTGACCTACCATTTCAGGGCACACAGAATCATCTTAATTAGCTTTAAAAGCAAAGTGGTACCTTCAAAACCACTCCTGTAAGAGGTCACCAACAATAGCACCACTGGTCAGAAATGTCCCCTTGGCTCAGCCTTAGAAGTCCCCACCCAGCCCAAGGCCACATCAAGGTTCCTGCCTATGGAAATGAGGTCAGCAGCAAGTCTTGAAGTCACTTCACATGGCACGTGCCCTATGTCACAAAAGCAATATTTACATCATCCTAGAGGCAGAGGCATTTTATAAAAGTAGCACATCAAGTCATGATTGTCAAAAAGTTTAATTTTTGTGCCAGGCATGGTGGCTTGCACCCATAATCCCAGCTCTCAGGAGGTTGAGGCAGGAAGATGGCTTGAAGCCGAGAGTTCAAGACCAGCCTGAGCAACATAGTGAGACCCCATCTCTAAAAATAATTTTAGAAAAACATATTTTCCTACAAATATACAATGGGTACATGTTATTAATGATGGAGCTAGCAGGATGGAAAAACTCGTTTAAAGTAAACAGGACATGGACATCCACGTCTTATGGAGTCAGGATATAGATAGTGAAAAAAGGGTTATAGGCATGAATGTTTGTAGCAGCTTTATTCATAATGCCAAAAACTGGAAACAACAAATATGTTTTTCAATAGGTGAATAGATAAACTAACTGTGGTATACCTGTCAATGGAATGTAATTTGGCAACAAAAAGAAATGAGATATCAAGCCACAAAAAGCTAGGACATAACCTTAAATGCACATTGCTAACGGAAAGAAGCCAGTCTGAAAAGGCTACATACTGTATAATTCCAGTCTAATTATATGTATAATTTCTATCACGGTATACATTTCATTTTTGGTACAACTAGAATACTTCCTGTTGCGGACATGTTCAACAGATGATCAGGACCAGGTATGGTGGCTCATGCCTATAATCCTAGCACTGTGGGAGGCTGAGGTGGGAGAATTGCCTATTTAAAAATTATGTTTTTAACTTTTTGACAATCATGACTTGATGTGCTACTTTTATAAAATGCTTCTGCCTCTAGGATGATGTAAATATTGCTTTTGTGACACAGGCCAGGAGTGTGAGACCAGCCTTAGCAACATAGGGACATAAAGAGATTCCATCTCTAGCAAAAACTAAAAACAAACAAACAAACAAAGATTAGTAGTTGTCAGGTGGGAAAAGGGAGGGGAGGGGAGAGGGCTGAATATGTGGCATGCAGGAGATTTTTAGGACAGTAAAACGGTATGGGAATTGCGATGATAGATGCATGATGTTTTACATTTGTCAAAACCCATAGAACTTTACAGCACAAAGAGTGAACTTCAATGTTTACAAATTTTTAAAAAAATCATTTAAGAGGTCAAAGAATCCCAAGAAGAAATGCAGTAACATGAAATGCTGTAACATGAGAATCTAACTGTATTACAAATGTACGAAACAACCTCACTGAAGAGGGTGGGGGGAAACATGCTGACCTAGTAACTCTGGAAATGAGTGGGGTCTGCAAGACTAAAGGCAAAACGACCTGCACACCACCACTGTCCTCTAGTTGATGAAGTGGTTTCCCATGGGGCACAGATGAACAGTTCTGCTGCTGCTATACATGTTTACTGGAATTGATCAATTAAATAAATGAATGGCAGATGCAGGGGACAGTGTCTCACTCTTGGAGGGGGACTTAAAGATAGGCTAGAAGGAGGCTAGAATGATCCATGCAGTCGTGGATTTGACTTGGAGATATCAGTATGAACTCATGTTTGGCTTCATATAGATACAGATGTTATGTATGCATAGATATGTGTGTATATATATATGAGTTAATATACATAAATATATTTCTGTGCTCTGTCCACTGCAAGCCCAAGAGAAAAAATACCCCAGTATCAACAAATAAACCCAATATGCAGTATCCATGAGTCCATACTGTTACAATAAATGATTGAATAATTTATTAAGTGGAGGAGAAGAGACAACACTCCCATGAAGAAGAATTCCAAATGATTTATGTAGCTACTCCATCCTCAAGGATGGGGAGTACAACTCCTCACTCCTTAGGTGTGGGCTGCAGATAACTTCTTTCCAAAGAGCACAGCATGGAAAGGAAGAGGAAGAGTGAGTTAGCGGTGGAGAAACCTGACAAACGCTACCTTAGCCCGGTGATGAAGATCAACATCAGCAGTCATAAATCATGTTGATAACATGTACCCTTGATATGATGTAATGAAAATGGCAGTTTACCTCTTGGTCTTTTCCCCCAAACCCATAAAATGGGTCTAATCATGAGGAAAACATCACAGAAATTCCAATAGAGGGACATCCTACAAAATACCTAACCAGTACTCCACAAAACTGTCAAAGTCATTGAAAACAAAGGAGGTCTGAGAAACTGCCACACCAACAGGGGCCTAAGGAGACTTGACAACTAAATGTAGTGTGGGATCCTGGATGGGATCTTGACACAGAAACAGATATTAGGTCAAAACTAAGGGGCCGGGTGCGGTGGCTTACACCTATAATCTCAGCACTTTGGGAGGCCAAGGCAGGAGGATCACCTGAAGTCAGGAGTTCGAGACCAGCCTGACCAACATGGAGAAACCCCCTCTCTACTAAAAATACAAAATTAGCTGGGCGTGGTGGTGCATGCCTGTAATCCCAGCTACTCGGGAGGCTGAGGCAGGAGAATCATTTGAACCTGGGAGGCAGAGGTTGCGGTGAGCCAAGACTGCACCATTGCACTCCAGCCTGGGCAGCAAGAGCGAACCTCTGTCTCCAAAAAAAACAAAAACAAAAACAAATGAACAAAAAACCACTAATGAAAACTTTGGCTAATAATGATGTATCAGTATCAGTTCACTCATTATAACATGTATCGTGCTAATGTAAGATGTTCATAATAGGGAAAACTGAGTGCAGGGTATAAGGAAACCCTCAGTACTATCTTCTCAATTTTTCTGTACATCTAAAACTGTTATAGAAAAATAAAGTATATTTAAAAAAAATAAAGATTCTTAGAATAAGACCACTAAATTAGATACAAAATTGTCCCACAGGGCAATGGAGTCATAACCTTTGGAATGATATTTTTAGCCAAACAGAAGTTAACTGCCCCTCTGCCAGACAAAAATCCTTTGCAGCTTGCCAATTATCTTCACTAACATCTAACTTTATAGTGTTTGAGCCACTATCAATATAGTCATCAAAGTTACATTCCCCTGGAGGTTCAGATGGCCTTGGATGGGCTTGTGGGTCAACAGTGCAGGGTGACATTTGCATGAATCTACGGTCATCCTTTTACCTAATTTTTGGATAACTTTATCTAAACAAACATAACTCGTCACCCTTGTGCTTCTTTCTTCACAGAAGCCATCACGACTAGCCAGACCCATGGTTCTTAACTGGTAGGTCACCTGTAGCACTGTGGCATCCCACAAACCCATTGCTAGCATGCAGCCAAATTTCTATCATGGTATACATTTCATTTTTGGTACAACTAGAATACTTCCTGTTGCGGACATGTTCAAAAGATGAAACACAGAGGTGAGAACGCTGTGAAAAGAGATATAGAGCTATATGAAACTCTCTGTAATTATAGGAGCAAAATGTATTTTTTATTTTTATTTTTATAGATTTAAGGGATATGAGTGTAGTTTTGTTACATAGATATATCATGTCGTGGTGAGGTCTGGGCTTTTAGTGTACCCATCACCTGAATAGTGTACATTGTTCCCAGTAGGTACTGTTTTCATCCCCTAACTCCCTCCCACCTTTTGGAGTCTATTATTCCACTCTCTATGTCCATGCGTACTAATTATTTAGCTCTCACTTATGAGTGAGAAGATGTGATATGTGACTTCATGTTTCTGAGTGATTTCACTTAGGATATCGGCCTCCAGCTCCATCCATGTTACTGCAAAAGACGTGATTGTATTCTTTTTTATGACTGAGCAGTATTTCATGGTGTATATGTGCCACACAAAATGTATATTTTTATTGGGCCAGTACCAAAGTTGAATTTTATACTTATTTAAGCATGTCATTGAAAGGTTAAGGCAGTGAAAAGCTCTTCTCAAACACCATCGGCCTGAAAAAATGCCAGGTGAAAGAGGCAATAACTGTGGATGCTTTTATAGACACCATGAGAAAATGTTAAACCCTAATAGTGATGGCGTGGTAATTACTGCTTACTCATTTGCTGTGGTTTTGGGTATCTCATTCTCTTCAGGTATGCCACCAAAAATTTTAGCATTCGAGAATGGGCTGGAGACCTATGAGCTGAGAATCATTGAGCCAAACCGTTAGTATGTCAAGACTAAGAGGAAGCAATATTATGGGAATTGAGTGAAAGGCTGATAGATTTTATGACCCTATCTGCAAAGTTTCTGCTTTCACGATCAGGAGCTAGGCAAAAACACTTCTGGGCCCATCCAGGCCATTTCAAGAAATAGCTCATAAGTTGAGAATTCATCTCCAACCAACTGATCTCAGAAGAGAGAAATGAAGGGGTGGAGGGAAAGCAATTTTTCATCTCACTGAGCCTTAGACCACTGTCAACACTGTAATTACATTACGCGCACTGGATATTTTGGTCATTTATCGAAATAAGGTACATGGGATAATTTAAAAACTAAATTTAGTCAGTCACTTCCAAAAACATCCAGCTGGTTTGTGTGTGCAGCAATAAAGTGTGAAAGTGACACTGCATTCAAATTGTAGCCATGTGTGACTTGGCTTTTTTATTTGAGAGAAAGAAAATGGCTAGGCCCTAAGGCTTGTATTTCTGTGTGTCACTCTGACTTGCAGGAATAATGAATTCCTGCTGGTGACACAGTGTCTTGCGGAGGAGGCAAGGAGAGAGGTGGTTTGGCGCACTTCCAAAGTTGTGTGTGAGCCTTCACCACAAGAACCCTGGTTCTGTGGGAGGGACACGCAGAGGACCTTGCTGAAGCAGGAGCTGGGAGTGCCACACATTTGCATGCAGACTCCCCTGAGATCCCAAAGCACTTCTCAAACATGAATTAACTTGAGCACTTTCACTGCAGGGCGCTGCGCACAGTTACTCATTCAGGTATTCATCAAAGATTCACACAGTCAACAACACAGGGCCCCCCCATTATGTTCCAGATGTTGTGCCAGGTGAGGGAGCCATTCTTGAGCTCCCTGGAAAGCAGATCCCAAGATAGATAAAACTTCACTTCCCTCCCTCACCCCCATTCTTGATTTCACTCACCATTGGCCAGCACTCGGGGGAGTCGAGGCTGCCTGCCTGATGGTCAGACCCAGAACTTCAGCACTGAGTCCTTGGCTGCCTCGGCCTCATCGAGCCACAGCTATTGCACTTGCCCATTTCCTGTTATCTCCTGAGCATGGAAGAACCAAGAGATGCCCCACTGAGTCCCCCAGGTTCCAGTCACACTCCATGATGTCAGAGCAGCCCTAGCTCCTCTTGGTAATTAGGGCCAATTTCACCTGTCAATGTAGTAATTCTTTTCTTTGCCAGTTTGTTCACTGACATTGAATAGCCTCAAAGGACCTGGCAGTAGTCACAGCTTCAAGTTCAACAACTGCCTGGTTTCCCCTGCGAGAACCAGAGCCATGAATATGGCAGAACCTAAACCCATAAGCTTGAGAAGCAGTGATTGTAAAGGAATCCAAAGCTACTTCTACTCCCCAGCTCCTGTACCTGTGAGTTCTAGTTATCGGGAACATAGCACCATAGCCACTGTTTTCATGCATATACAACCTACTGGAGAACAGTGCCCTAATCCTACAGGCTACTGCCCCAAAGCTAGCACCCTACCTGAGCCTTCAAATAATCTTTCCACTCTCCCCTTAGACTAGCTACTTCCAGTTGATCCAATAACTGATAAGAGCAGTGGATCTCATGGCCATGTGCCCATTGCTACAATCGGGTATTCTGTGAGTGCTGGGATGGTGGTGCTAACCGAGACATATGGGCAGCATAGGTTATCAATTCTGATAAGGACAAAGTGAAATTGAAATCAATCTGCTACCAAGTGGCTGGTCTGGTCTCCTTAAGAAATGGTGTCATGGTGAAGGCTCAGCATTAGCTGTTCACATCCACAAAAGGAGACATCCTGTCCACCTTATTGTTGAGAGCCTCCTCTGTAGTGGGAGCTCCCTGGTGGGCATTAATTTAATCTAAGTTACAAAGATAGCTGCAACCGTAGGTCCATCCTCATGCCTCTCCCTTACATTTTCTTTTCATGGACCTTCCTATCTGGTTCCTTCTGGGCCCTGACCACTTAAGCAGCCAAGCCATTCATCCTTGCCCCAGAGTCCATGCCAATCTGTTCTCAGGCCATTTCTCCCTGTTTATAAAGTGAACCACCAAGTGTACTGCTTACATTTCTGCCCATGTTCCTTAGGGCCACCCCAAGAGGGACTATATTGTAGCAGCAGTCCATTTTCAGCAAGTACCAAGACCCTGTGATCTTTCTCTTTCACTCTGCTAGTAAGTGGTAGGTAGCTGGTTAATTTTCCTGCCGTGGTAAGTTCAGGGCAGATATGTGATGTGAGACTCTTTGGCACTTAAGTTTGTGCATTTCCTTGGCAACTTACCCTGGGAGTAATGCGAGGCTGGGAAATGCATAGTTTCTCCCATAAGCTTGCCCAGTGGGTGGTCACTCCTACTCTAGTGACTAGCCAGAACATGACACCCTCTATGGAGCAGATCAGAAAAAATGCCTATAGTGCCAGATCCCACTCTGCCTAGTTTTCAGGTGCACACTTTAGGCTGTGGCTGTTATTGCCCATTTGGAAGCCACTGCTATAGAAGAATGAAAAACCACAATTTAGACTGGACCAATCCTGGCTCACAAATTGTGTTCCAGCCAGCTGAGAGACTGGCATCTCTTAGGGGAAGAGAAAAGTTAAGAAATCTGCAAGAGGCCTGCCTTGTGTTGATTTTTCCAGGGATTTAGAAGTTGCTGGATGCTTCAAAGTATTGAGTGACTAATTTCCCTTCCTTTTTTCTAAAGTCTCACATGGTGAGCATTTGTTTCCTGAAAACCTGCCAAAACAATAATTTTTTTCAGAGGTGGCATATTATTTTAAAATGTAAAATGAAGTCCTGATAGCAAATATTATCCATATAGGTACTTGAATTTGCATATAGCAACTTAAGAAGTATTGCCTTCTTTTGGTTTAGGGGCTTGGGGGAGAGAGAGAGAGAGAGAGAGAGGGAGAGAGAGAGAGAACTTGCAATGTTTCTGAAGTGCTTGTATTTCTGAAATTCAGGCTTGCTTATGAGATGAGAACAGTCAATCCAGGACAGTTGGCAACTCCAGGTAAAAATGAGCCTATGATTTGTTTTTAGTTGTGTTATTACACCTCTTGAGCCAGGGTTGCAAACTGGCTGTGCCCTGGAGAAAGGAGAGAACTGGACACCACCCACACCTTCCTTTAGGGAAGCCTCCAGACAGCCTGGAGCAGGACCATGCTGGAACTGACCACGCCGGGCCTCCCTGAGCTGTCCTGAATCACAGTAGTACCCTCCAAACCAATGTTCACATAAGTCTACTCTGCACAGGCCTGTCTAGATGCAGATGCAGATTTGCTACATGGGTGCTTGTCCATGTCATAAGAAGTTAGGCAGGAGGATGGTGATAAAACAGTATGGGAACCACTACCTGTTCTTGCCATTTAGTAAAGGTGTAGACCCTGTATTCCAGAAAAGTGCTTATTGAAAGTAAGGTATTTTATCTCAAGAAGCAGATGTGCTTGGGTACACACAGACATATAGATGGGAACAACAGACACTGGGGACTCCAAAAGGGGAAATGGAGGGAAGGGGGAAGGACTTAAAATTCTTCTATTGGGTACTATGGTATGTTCACTAGCTGGGTGATGGGATCAACAGAAGCCCAAACCTCAGCATCATGCAATATACCCTTGTAACAAACCTGCACATGTGCTCCCTGAATCTAGAATAAAAATAAAAGGTATGAAAAGAAAAAAAAAGAAGTAAATGTGCAATTAATCTGGAATTTTAAAACATTTTCCAAAAATAATAACAAATCTTATTTTAAAAGAAACAGTGTAAACGCCTTGTGTATTATGAAATTTCTTTGATTAATAAGTCATGTTATTTATGAACTTTTGCAGGATCAACCTTTCAACCTACTGTACAAATTACTAATTGATCATTTGGGAAAGGAACCAAAGGAAGTCCTTTTCATCACACTAATGCAAAAAGACACACAAAGCATGACCCAGATATTAAAAAGGGGTCAGCACTTTTAGCGGATGCCATTTATGGTTGAACCGAGGAGGCTGCTGTCTGGGAGCCTTAAAAACAAAGAAAATGATGAAGGAAAGGTCGGGGAAAATACTGGCCAGGGTGAGACACAATGGTGAGATCAGGAGGATTTGAGAGGGGTCTGGCTTCAATAAAAAGATAAGATGTAAAAGGATCCCATTTTTCTAGCTTCTTCCTCACACTCCTAAAAATTTGAATCCAAATAGACAGCATCCGTGATTGCAATGTAGGTACCCTTTCCATCATGGTTCCATCAATTAGAAGAAGAATGCATTAATTAGGATAACACTAGTTGCTATAACAAACAGACCCTTATAATAGTATATAAGGTTCAAAGACAAATAGAAGTTTACTTCTTGCCCTAATTCAGTGTGAGGTAGATATTCCTAGTTGCTTGACAGCTCTCTTCCACATAGTGATTCAGGAACCCAGGTTCTGTCATTTCGCAGGGCTTTGTCATCTTCTGCATCAAGAATCTAGAAAGGGAACAAGGATGAAGAGGGCACATGTGCCTCTTTAAAACCCTGGCTCAAAAGTGACATATAAAAAACTTCTACTGACAAACCATTGGCTAGAACTCATTTATGTGCTATGCCTACCTGCAAGGGTGCTAGAAATGTAGTCTAGCTACATGCCCAAGAAAAAGAAGGAATGGATTTTTTGGTGAACAGGTAGCCAGCTGCTTAGAAGCAGATGAATGCTTTATTTGTGTCTTCATGAATACCTCCTGCTGCACGTTGCAGGGTTTGTGGTAAGTAAACATTAGTGAAATAAACGAACACTTGAACGACTACTGAGATCATAGTAGTAATAATAATAAAAGCACTTATTGGGAGCAGATCATACGTACCCTTCTAAGTCATTTTCACATATTAATCCTCAAAATTTTGTGTTATTTTACAAGTGAGGAAACATGCACAGAGAGATTAAGCAACTTACTGAAAATCATATTGCTGGTAAGTGGCAAAGCTGGATTTTGAGTCCAGATTTCTTATTCTTATCCACTATGTTTTGCTGCCTCCCAGAGTGTAACTTTTAATCACAACTTTTATTCATGCTCACAAGAAACCAGCTTTTGGAATGCTATAACCCAAAGTTTAGCATAATATAGTGTAGTGTTTCTCAGATTGGATTCATGGGTGGAGCCCATTGAGATCGCTATGATAATTCTTAAGTTTTGGATTTCCATTGCAATGATAACCTTTAAAAGAAAACCATGGAAGGTATGAATCCCAGCATGCAAATCTATTTATGTAAATATATCACTTAATTTTCTATAATTAAACTTAATTTCTAATTTTGAGTCTACCATTCCACCAGGAGGACAGGCAACTTAACCTCAGGTCTCTTTCTTCCCCTCACCCCACATCTCCAGGGTTTTGTCACAATTTCATGGCCTTTCACAGAGCCCAACACCAAAGGATGTGGGGGGTGTGGTGTGGGAGGAATGACATCTGTCTAAACAAGTGGCCCCTGAGATGTGGCCCTCCAACCTCACCCTAGTGCCTCCCACTGACCAAATCTAAGCAGAAGCAAAAGGCAAGAGGGCCCAATTATGCAATTTATACAGGTCAGCACTCAGGGGCACAGATAAGGGTGGAGATGGAGAGTAGATGTGGAGGCAGGAATGGAAGATAACCAACACACTGAAGAAGGGTGTACTCTGAAATGCCCCTATCATCTGGAAATTTAGGGAACACAAACCAAGAAGCTTGCAAGGAATAGATGCTTTTCTTTTTTTCTTTTTTCTTTTTTTTTTTTTTTACTTTTATTTATTTATTTTTTGAGATGGCGTCTCACTCTGTTGCCCAGGCTGGAGTACAGTGTTGTGATCTCGGTTCACTGCAATCTCCACCTCCGGGCTTAAGCCATCCTCCTGCCTCAGCCTACCAAGTAGCTGGGACTTCAGGGGCATGCCACAAAGCCTGGCTAGTTTTTGTGTTTTTTTTGTAGAGACGGGGGTTTTGCCATGTTGCCCAAGCTGGTCTTGAACTCCTGAACTCAAACGATCTGTCCACCTTGGCCTCCCAAAGTGCTGGGATTACAGGTATGAGCCACCGTGCCCAGCCCAATTGCTGCTTTTCTGACCAATCAGATCTCTCCCATGAGGTCATCGGCATAGAACCCAAGCACCTGCTTGAGTGGCTGGGGTAGGAAGAAAGGGAAGAGCTGTAGAAGAAAATCACAGAGAGAAATCAATCAATAATTAATTTCTCAGAACACTGTATCAGCAATATTAACACATTGTTTAAGCCTCTGGATGACCATCTGACAATGTTACTGCCCCCAAGAGTTCAGGACTTGCATTTGCATATAACAGTGTACTAGAACCAAGTATTTCTTCATTCATCAACTCCTACAGTCAGGAAGTATTTACCGAACACCTTCTATGTGCCACGCACTATTCTAGATACTAAGAAAACGGCAGTGAAAAAGGCAGACAAACGACCCACCCTCAAGGAGTAGACATTCCAGTAACATAATTCTATTTTTATTACCATGCGCTAATGAAACAAGACCAGAGGTGGTGTTAAAAGAAAAACTTCAGCCAAATTAAATTTAAAGGAGTTTCATTGAACAATGAATGATTCGCCAATCAGGCAGCCCGCAGAATCACAACAGACTCAGACTAGGGGTGCCTCATGGTCAGAACAGATTTATAGACACAAAAAAGTAAAATGACACACAGGAATCGGCAGTGAGGTGCAGAAAAAGCTGGACTGGTTACAGGTTGGCATTTACCTTATTTGAACACAGTTTGAACACTCAGCAGCGTATGACTGGTTGAAGCACAGCCGCTGGGACTGGCCGAGACTCATCTATTGTTACAGGCACATACTCCTAAATTAGGTTTTTAATCTTATCTACTAATTACGTTAGGTTGCAGTTCATCCACAAGGACTCAAATATAGAAGTATGGAGTCCTTCTCAGGCCATATTTAGTTTGCTTTAACAATGGATTTCATAATAAAATAATGATCTGAGTCAAGCAGAGGCTAAATTTTATCACGATGTGCTGTAAAAATCTTGGATTTTTCACAGCGGTTCAAAGAGAAAATAATAATGTCAAAATGGAATCATCCCACAGCAGATAGCAGTAGAGAACAGCTTTAAACTTTAAACATTAAAAGTGATGGCGAAAACCGCAATTACTTTTCCATCAATCTAATATATTGCGAGTCTCCATTTCATTTCAACAAAATGATATTCATTGCCTATTAGTAATGTTAGTTTGAATTTTATTGATGTTTTGTTCCCATTTAATTTGTATATTTACATTTAGTTCTGTGGTTTTATAAATGCCATAGGCATGAGATGTTTACATCTAGTTTTATGCTTGTTTATTTAAGAAACATAAAATAATTTTAGTCAACAGAAGGGGTCTGTGGAAATGTTTTCCTTTAAAACAAAATTTATACCTCATCCAAATTTGGAAAACTCTGGGGTAGTATGATCAGCCTTGATCTTATTCAAATCCCAGCCTCCCCACTTACCACCAGCTTATTCAATCTCTATCAGTATCTACTTCATCCTCTGTATAATGGAGATAATAATACATTATAGGGATTGTGCTGACAATTGAATGAGAAAAGGCATGTAAAAAAGTTGTCTGGGGCCAGGCCCAGCGGCTCATGCCTGTAATCCCAGCACTTTGGGAGTCCAAGGTGGGCAGATCACGAGGTCAGGAGTTACAGACCAGCCTGGCCAACATGGTGAAACCCCATCTCTACTAAAAATACAAAAATTAGCTGGGCATGGTGGTGTGCACCTATAATCCCAGCTACTCGGGAGGCTGAGGCAGGAGAATTACTTGAACCCTGGAGGCGGAGGTTGCAGTGAGCCAAGATCTCATCACTGCATTCCAGCCTGGGCAACAGAGCAAGACTGTCTCAGAAAAAAAAAGAGTTGTCTGGTACTTGGCACATCCTCGGTAAAAGCTGATTTACATTCCCTTTCTGATAACATTTTCAAAATGAATGATAAAAAGAAAATACTTGAAATGGGAACTAATAAGGCCATATCTTTAAAAAAGTCTTCTCAAGAAAATGGAACCATAATTTAGCCTGGAAATTTCCAGAGTCTCGGCACCTAGAAAACTGATAAACATGCAAATGAAAGAAAAAAGGAGGAAGAAGCCATAGCTAAATAAGAAAGGCAATATTCATGCTACAAATCTAAGTGAAAGTCTAGCTCCAGTTTTGTGGGGTTTTTTTGTTTGTTTGTTTGTTTTTACTTTAAGTTCCAGGATACATGTGCAGAACATGCAGGTTTGTTACATAGGTATACATGTGCCATGGTGGCTTGCTGTACCTATCAACTTGTCATCTAGGTTTTAAGCCCCGCATGCATTAGGTATTCGTCCTAATGCTCTCCTTCCCCTTGCCCCCCACCCCCTGACAGGCCTCTGTGTGTGATGTTCCCCTCCCTGTGTCCAAGAGTTCTAACTGTTCAACTCCCACTTATGAGTGAGAACATGCGGTGTTTGGTTTTCTGTTCTTTTGTTAATTTGCTGAGAATGATGGTTTCCAGCTTCATCCATGTCCCTGCAAGGGACATGATCTCATTCTTTTTTATGGCTGCATAGTATTCCATGGTGTATATGTGCCACATTTTCTTTATCCAGCCTATCAGTGATGGGCATTTGGGTTGGTTCCAAGTCTTTGCTATTGTAAATAGTGCAGCAATAAACATACATGTGCATGTGTCTTTACAGTAGAATGATTTATAATCCTTTGGGTATATACCCAGTAACAGGATTGCTGGGTCAAATGATATTTCTGGTTCTAGATCCTTGAGGAATCGCCACAGTTTCCACAATGGTTGAACTAATTTACACTCCCATCGACAGTGTAAAAGTGTTCCTATTTCTCCACAGCCTCGCCAGCCTAGCTCCAATTTTTTTTTTTTTTTTTTTTTTGAAATGGAGTCTCGATCTGTCGCCCAGGCTGGAGTGCAGTGGCACGATCTCTGTTCACTGCAAGCTCTGCCTCCCAGGTTCACGCCATTCTCCTGCCTCAGCCTCCCAAGTAACTGGGACTACAGGCGCCCGCCACCATGCCCGGTTAATTTTTTGTATTTTTAGTAGAGATGGGGTTTCACCGTGTTAGCCAGGATGGTCTCGATCTCCTGACCTCGTGATCCGCCCGCCTCGGCCTCCCAAAGTGCTGAGATTACAGGCGTGAGCCACCTTGCCCAGCCTGTTGCCCCTTACTTTCAAAGCCCTTTTGGTCTTTATGTCTGCAAGGGCTTAAAGTTCATTTCAAGTCTTGCCTTTAAACATGGCTCCTATTTGATTTGTTAACCCAAGTAATGGCTTTGTCTGTTGTCTTGGCCCTGTAACTCTCTCTAACTTGGAAACTTTAGTTACTACTTTAATCAGCATTTTCTCTCTCCTAGTGACTTTAACCCTCAGTTAAGAGAGATGGACTTATTTTGCTCCTCTTGGAAAGAAGAATCACTTCCTTATTGGGGTTCAACCTAAAAATGGATTTCCACATTGCTTAGGGCAATGGTTCTTTTAGTGTAACATCGGCAATTCCGTCTCCAATCCTCTGCCCCACTCCCACACACACATTTTAAGAAAAACTTCTCAAGACTCTGACTCTGTAACTGAGAGCAGGGGCAATGAACACAACTGAATGGATCAGGGAGGGATAACTACAGCTTAATTTAAGAAGCAGCTTTTTTTTAGATGGAGTCTCCCTCTGTCACCCGGGCTGGAATGCAGTGGCATGATCTCAGCTCACTGCAACCTCTGCCTCCCAGGTTCAAGCAATGCTCCCGTTTTCGCCTCCCGAGTAGCTAGGATTATAGGCACCACCACACCTGGCTAATTTTTGTATTTTTAGTAAAGACAGGGTTTTACCATGTTGGCCATAGCTGGTCTCGAACTCCTGACCTTAAGTGATCTGCCCACCTCGGCCTCCTAAAGCACTGGGATTACAGGTGTGAGCCACCATGACTGGCCTAAGCTGAGTCTTAAATAAAGAAGGATTTGACTAGTTACAGCAGAGGAGAAAGACATTCCAAGAAGAAGCAAAAACATATGCAAAAGTTATTAGGTATGAAAGGAACTGAGAGTAGCTGAGACTGACTGGTGAGTATATGGGTGTGAGGAGAGGAAAGATGAGAAAAGTATAATATAGTCATGTATTGCTTAGCGATGAGGATGCATTCTGAGAAATGCATTGTTATGTGATGTTGTTGTGCAAATATCCTAGAGCATACTTATACAAATCTAGATGGTAGAGCCTACTGTACATGTAGGCTATACAGAATAGCCTATGACAACTAGGCTACAAAGCTATACAGCACGCTACTGTACTGAATACCATAGGCAATTGTAACACAATGGTAAGTGTACATCTCAACCTATCTAAATATAGAAAAGGTATAGTAAAAATATGGTATAATAATGTTATGGGACCATCATATATTACACATATACAAAATATACATATCTAAATATCATTGTACAGCAAATGACGGTATATAGTTATGACTTTGGAGCAGTACACACCCAAGTGCAAATCCCAGTTTGTGTAGAGATATTTTAAGTTCTGAGTCTTAGTTTCCCAATTTGCAAACAGTATCTTTAAAAACAAGGAATGAGATCATGTATATAAAATATGAAACATAATGATGGCATGTGATGTGTGCTTAGCATATAGTAACTTATTAATATGAATATATATATATTTTTAAATTGAGACAGGATCTCACCCTGTCATCCAGGCTGGAGTGAAGTGGTGCAACCATTGCTCACTGCAGCCTCAAACTCCTGGGCTCAAGCGATCCTCCTGCCTCAGCCTCCTAAGCAGCTGTGACTACAAGCAGGCACCACCATGCCTGGCTAATTTTAAAAAGTTTTTTTGTAGAGACAGGGTCTTACTATTTGCCCAGGCTAGTCTCAAACTCCTGGCCTTAAGCAATCCTCCCACCTCCCAAAACGTTGGAATTACAGGTATAAGCCACCATGCTGGGCTAATATGAATATAAGACTGAACGGTTAGGCAAGGGCGATTTATAAACAGTTTTGAACACAGAGTTAACTACGTCTTGAAAGCCATTTGGAACCACTGAAGGATTTTCAGCTGGGGAATAGATTGATCAGGTTTATTTTCATTAGGGAAGACATTCAACTACAAGGCAGTGAGCTAAACACTATGGGAAAGATGTTTGAACCAAAATGCTATTTTTTTTTTTAGATGGAGTCTCACTCTGTCACCCAGGCTGGAGTACAGTGGCACGATCTCGGCTCACTGCAACCTCCGCCTCCCAGGTTCAAGAGACTCTCCTGCCTCAGCCTCCTGAGTAGCTGGGACTTACAGGTGCGTGCCACCATGCCCGGCTAGTTTTTGTATTTTTAGCAGAGATGGGGTTTCACCATGTTGGCCAGGCTGGTCTCGAACTCCTGACCTAGGGTGATCCACCCACCTTGGCCTCCCAAAGTGCTGGGATTACAGGCGTAAGCCACCGCACCAGGCCTCAAAATGCTATCTTAAACTCCTGGTGTATAATTTGTTGCCATCAATGCTGAGAATCTAGTGTAGGTCTGTTGCTAACTTCAAAACAGGAAACTATTCATTTCTTTCCACTTTTTTACAAAGTGGGTGGAATCTGGTGTTGGGTCAAAAAACAGTGTAGTGGAAAGTCTAACCAGAACCAAGTGGCAGATCTCTCTTCCAGCCCTGAGGGCAAAGTGCTTCATTTTCCTCTTAGAGGTGTTAATAAAATAATACACGCTAAAGGTCACAAAACCTTGTGAAATGATCACAGTTTAGTAATTCCCCCAATGCAGATGTGTACCACTTATTTTCTAAACTGACATAAACAGCTATTAGAAAAGAAACAGTTTGAAAGAAAAACACCACCAAAGTCCAGATGAGCCTTCCTGACATCTGCAGTATAGAGATGCTGAGTGACTCGAAACTAACGAAAATGAAGTACAGTATTCTAACACAACACTTGCTGTGACAGTAACTTACTTAAAATTTCCATTGACTAAGATAGTTGAAGGTCAGTGTCAGAATCCACTCCAGACAGTAATACATCTAAATACAAAAAGTTTGTGTGTGTCTCTGTTTTCCTACTATACTACTTTGAAGGAAATATTTCCATGCAAATGCTGTCCTCGTGTGGTCGGAACCAGTTACTTCAAAGAAGATATTCCAGTGGAATCTAAAATAATTCGTGTTACTATGGAAGGAGACAAAGTAAGTTAAATTATCACATTTTAATGGGTAAAAAAAAAGGGGGTTCATCTCCAAAATGCTTTTTCCTTGGCAATCCCCAGAACTTTCTTTCTCTTGTGGCTTTCTCATTAAAATCAATTTTGCTGATTATATTCCTGTTGAAAATTATGAAAGTAAAACATGATCACTGCAACCAGTGAGACTTGTTTGTTCTTTCATTTTCACTGCCTGACACACTTATCAAATAAATGTTTTAAAATTTATTCATCGATTCATTGATTGATACTTAGCATTTCCAATTCTGTGGCATTGTCAATGATACTACAATAAACATTTTTCTATGTCTCTGTGTATACACAGTTGTACACGCATAAGAAATCCTCTTGTGTTCAGACCTAGAAAATTCAGGGTGGAAGGGTATTACATCTTCAGCCTTACTAGAATGTGAGATTCTTCCCTGAAATGGTTGTACCAAATTACATTTCCATCAGCTGAGTACACTCGCCCAACTTCCTCACTCACATTCATCATGTTTTTTAACTTGCGTCAATCTGCGAGATGAGAAAACGATGTCTCAGTGTTGTTTTATGCATTTCCCTGATTACTTGCAAGGGGTTAAGCAGTTTTTCATGTTTCCTCTTCTCTATCAATTTCCTGTTTATGTCTTTTGCCATTTTAACTGGATTATTTGCCATTTTCTTACCGATTTATAAAAGTTTTTAATATATTGTAGACACTAATCACTAGTTATATATGCTGCAAATATCTTCTACCACTCTAAGTCTCATCTTTCACTTTTATTATACTGTCTTTTGATAGGTTAATGTTAATTTCAATGTAGCCAAGATTATCAATCTTTTCCTTTTTGGTTGATGTTTTTTGTATTTTGTGAAATCTCTCTCTACTCCAAGATAATGACGATATATTCTAAACAATTTAGTTTTGCATTTCATACTATATCTTTAATCCACTTGGAATCTTTTTGCATGATACAAGGGATCAAATTTTATTTTATTTATTTATTTACTTATTTTGAGATGGAGTTTCACTCTTGTCAGCTAGGCTGGAGTGCAGTGGCGCAATCTTGGCTCTCTGAAACCTCTGCCTCCCGGGTTCAAGCGATTCTCCTGTCTCAGCCTCCGGAGTAGCTGGGATTACAGGCGCACGCCACCACGCCCAGCTAATTCTTGTATTTCTAGTAGAGACGAGGTTTCACCGTGTTAGCCAGGCTGGTCTCAAACTCCTGACCTCAGGTGATCCATCCACCTTGGTCTGCCAAAAGTGTTGGGATTACAGGTGTGAGCCACCAGGCTCGGCCTCATTTTATTTTTTAACAGATGTTCCAGGGTGATTCATCAAACAATTTCCCATTTCCCTATTGACTGCTTTACAGTGGGATACAATGAAACATAGGTGAAGTTTCTATATATATGTGTGCGTCTGTTTAGGGGCTCCCTGTTCTCTTCCTTTAGTCTGTCTATCCCTAAACCATTACTATGGCATCTCAATTGCTATAGTTAAGAAATTTACAGTAAGTAGGGTGAGTTTTAATTTTGATGAAGTCCAATACACCAATTGTTTTTCTTTTACGGTAAATGAACTTTGCATTATATCTGAGAAATCTTTGCCTAACAGGCGTTCACAAAGGCATTCTATTTTCTCTCCTAAAGCATCACAGTTTTAGCTTTCATATGAATGTGTATAATTGAATTTAAAAAAGTAATTTTTCTGTAAGACAAAAGTTAGGGTCGAGGTTCATTTTTTTTCCCCATGTGAATATTCAGTTTCTCCAGCACCATTTACAGGCATACCTCAGAGACATTGAGGGTTCAGATCCAGACCACCACAATAAAGTGAATGTTGCAATAAAGCAAGCCATACTAGTTTTTTTGGTTTCCCTGTGCATATCTAAAATTTGTGTTTATACTATATTTCGGTCTATTTAGTGTGCAATAGCATTAAGTCTTAAAAAACAATGTACATACCTTAATTTAAAAATGCATTATGCCAGGCGCAGTGGCTCACATCTGTAATCCCAGCACTTTGGGAGGCCGAGGGCAGTAGATCGCTTAAGTCCAGGAGTTTAAGACCAGCCTGAGCGACATGGTGAGACCCTGTCTCCTCCAAAAACAAAAAAATTAGCTGGGTGTGGTGGTTCACGCCTGTGGTCCAAGCTACTCAGGAGGCTGAGGTGGGAGGATCACTTGAGCTCGGGAGGCAGAGGTTGCAGTGAGCCGAAATCACACCACTGTACTCCAGCATGGGTGACAGAGCAAGGCCCTGCCTCAAAAATAAAAACCAAAAATCAAAAAAAATTCTTTATTACTAAAAAAAAATACAGCCATTATCTTTTGCTGGTGGAGAGTCTTGTCTTTTTTTTTTTTTTCAGATGGAGTCTCACTTCTTCACCCAGGCTGGAGTGCAATGGCGCAATGTTAGCTCACTGCAACCTCCACCTCCTGGGTTCAAGCAGTTCTCCTGCCTCAGCCTCCCCAGTAGGTGGGATTACAGGCATGTGCCACCATGACTGGCTAATTTTGGTATTTTTAGTAGAGATGGGGTTTTTCCCTGTTGGCCAGGCTGGTCTCGAACTCCTGACCTCAAGTGATCCACTCGCCTTGGGCTCCCAAAGTGCTGGGATTACAGGGATAAGCCACTGCGCCCAGCTGAGAGTTGTCTTAATGTTGATGGTGCTGATTGACCAGGGTAGTGGTTGCTGAAGGCTGGGGGAGCTGTGGCAATTTCTTAAGACAGCAATGAAGTTTATATCAATTGACTCTTCCGTCACAAATGGTTTCACTGTAGCATGTGATGCTATTTGATAGCATTTTACTCACAGTAGAACTTCTTTCAAAGTTAGAGTCAGTCCTCTCACAAACCCTGCTGCCCACTGCTTTACCAATTAAGTCTATATAATATTCTAAATTCTTCATTGCGATTCAATGTTCTCAACAATGTTCACTGCAACTTCACCAGGAAGAGTCCACCTCAAGAAATCACTTTCTTTGTTGATCCATGAGAAGCAACCCCTCATCCACTCAAGTTTGATCGTGAAATTGCAGCAATTCAGTCATATCTTCAGGATCCTCTTCTAATTCTAGTTCTCTTGCTATTTCTACCACATCTGCAATGACTTCCTCCACTGAAGTCTTAACCCTTCAAAGTCATCCATGAGGGGTGGGATCTAATTCTTCCAAATTCCTATTAATGTTGATATTTTGACCTCCGATGAATCACAAATATTCTTTTTAAATTTTTTTTTTTTTGAGACAGTTTCGCTCTTGTTGCTCAGGCTGGAGTGCAATGGCATGATCTTGGCTCACCGCAACCTCCACCTCCCGGGTTCAAGCGATTCTCTTGCCTCAGCCTCCTAAGTAGCTGGGATTACAGGCATGCGCCACCACTCTGGCTAATTTTGTATTTTTAGTAGAGACGGGGTTTCTCCATGTTGGTCAGGCTGGTCTTGAACTCCCGACTTCAGGTGATCCACCCGCCTCAGCATCCCAAAGTGCTGGGATTACAGGCGTGAGCCACTGCACCCGGCTAACATTTTTTTATTTTTGTTTTTGTAGCGATAGGGTCCCCCTATGTTGCCCAGGTTGGTCTTGAAGTACTGGACTCAAGTGGTCCTTCTGCCTCAGCCTCCCAAAGTGCTGGGATTACAGGTGTGAGCCACTGTGTCTGGCGCACAAATGCTCCAAATGGTATCTAGAATGGGAAATTCTTTCCAGAAGGTGTTTTATTTACTCTGCCCAGATTCATTGAGGAATCACTATCTATAGCAGCTATAACCTTACTAAATGTAATTTTTTTCACAAAATGTAATTCTTAAATAATAAGACTTGGAAATTACTCCTTGATCCATGGGCTGCAAAATGAATGTTGTGTTAACATAAAAACATTTTAATCAACTTGTATATCTTCATCAGAGCTCTGGGGCAACTAGGTGCATTGTCAATGCACAGTCATATTTTAAAGAAATCTTTTTTTCTGAGCAGTACATCTCAACAATGAGCTTAAAATGTTCAGTAAACCATGCTGCAAACACATGTGCTGTCATCCAGGCACAGAGTAGATTTACATAATTCTTAAAGGCTCTAAGATTCTCACAGCAGTAAATGAGCATTGGCTTCAACTTAAAGTCACCAGCTGCATTAGCCCCTATCAAGAGAGTCAGCCTGTCCTTTGAAGCCAAGCATTGATTTCTCTCTGGCTGTGAAAGTCCTAGACGGCATCTTTTCCAAATATCAGGCTGTCTTGTCTCCTTCATCAATGATCAATGATCTTAGCTAGATCTTCTGGATAACTTGCTGTAACTTCCATCAGCACTCTCTGCTTCACTTTGCATTTTTATGGTATGGAGATGGCTTCTTTTCTTAAATCTTGGTGAACCAACTTCTACTAGCTTCAAACTTTTCTTCTGCAGCTTCCTTACTTCTCTCAGCTTTCATAGAATTGAAGAGCATTAGGGCCTTATTACATATTAGGCTTTGGCTTAAGGGCATGTTGCAGAGAGTTTGATATTTAATCCAGACCACTCAAACTTTCTCCATATCAGCAATAAGTCTGTTTCACTTTCTTATCATTCATGTGTTTACTAGAGTAGCACTTTTAACTTCCTTCAAGAACTTTCACCAGCCTGTGCAACATAGTGGGACCCAATCTCTGCAAAAAATTTAAAAATTAGCCAGGCATTGGTGGGGTGCACCTGTGGTCCCAGTTTCTTAGGAGGCGGAGGTAAGAGGTTGGCTTGAGCCTGGGAAGTCGAGGCTGTAGTAAGCCATGATCATGCCATTGTATTCTACCCTGAGTGACAGAGTGAGACCCTGTCTGAAAAAAAAAAAAAGCAAAAATTTTAAAAGAAAGAAAGAAAAAAAAGAACTTTTCCTTTGCATTCACAACTTGGCTGTTTAGCACAAGAGACATAGCTTGTGGCCTGTTTCAGCTTTTGTCATGCCTTCCTCACTAAGCTTAATCATTCCTTGCTTTTGATTTAAAGTGAGAGACGTCCGACCCAGCTTGGTGGCTCACACCTGTAATGCCAGTGCTTTGGGAGACTGAGGCAGGAGAATCACTTGAGGCCAGGAGTTCAGGCTGAAGTGAACTATGATTATGCCACTGTTACTCCACCGTGGGCAACAGAGTGAGACCATATTTAAAAAAATATATCTAAAGTAAGAGATGTGCAACTCTTCCTCTCACTTGAATATGTAGAGGTCATTACAGGGTTATTAATTAGCCTCCTTTCGATATTGTCTTGTCTCAGGCAATAGGGAGGCCCAAGGAGATGAACAGAGACCAGGAAATGGCAGTAGGTGCAGCAGTCAATGGAGTGGTCCAAAGACACACAACTTTTGCTGATTAAGTTCGCTGTCTTATATGGGTGCAATTCATGACACCCCAAAACAATTATAATGGTAATGTCAAGGATCCCTAATCACAGATCACCATAACAGATATAATACCAAAAAGTTTGAAATATAGAGAGAATTACAAAAATGTGACACAGAGACACAAAGTGAGCACATGATGTTGGGAAAATGGTACCAATAGACTTGCTCAACACAGAGTTGCCATGAACATTCAACTTGCAGAAAAAACAAAAACAAAAACAAACAAACAAACAAAAGAAACAGGCCAGATGCAGTGGTTCATGCCTGTATTCACAGCACTTTGGGAGGCCAGGGTGGGAGGATTGCTTGAGCCCAGGAGTTCAAGACCACCCTGGTCATCATGGTGAAACCCCATCTCTACAAAAAATACAAAAATTAGGTGGATGTGGTGGCATGAACTTCAGCTACTCGGGAAGCTGAAGTGGGAGGATCACCTGAACCTTCAGGAGGTTGACTCTGCAGTCAGCCATGACCGCACCACTGCACTCCAGCCTGGGCGACAAAGTGAGACCCTGTCTCAAACTCCCCCACCAAAAAAAAAAAAAAAAAACAAAACCCACAACAACAACAAAACTACAATATCGCAATAAAGCGAAACACAATAAAACAAGGCATGCTGGTATTACATAGATCTTCATTTTCTATATTGGATTCTATTCGCACTTTTGTCAAAAACCAAATAACCAACAGTCTGCATCTGTTTTTGCACACTCTGTTCTGTTCCTTTGGTCTACTTTTCTACCCTTATGACACTATTTCATTACCTTAATTACAGTAGCTTTATAAAGTCTCAAAATCCGATAGTGTAATTCCTCTATTATTCTTCGAGATTATTTTAGCTATTAAAATTCCTTTGCATGTCTGTGTAAATTTTAGAATCAGCTACTCAATAGTTACAAAAAGTTTGCTGGGAGTTTTATTAAGAGTGTGTTGAATCTATGATCAATTTGGGGAGAATTGATATGTTTATAATACTTAATCTTCAAAACCATTAAGACGGTTTGTCTGTTCAAAGACAAACCATTAAGACAATGTGTCACCAGGCTTGAAATTTCTTCTATAAGGAAGAAATATTTTATCTTCTTTATCTCAGCAATATTTTAAAATTCTTGTACATCTTTTAGGAAATTCATTATTAGGTACTTGGGGTTTATACAACGGTAAACAGTGTGATTTTTAATATTATTTTCCAAATTTTTAGAATTACTATGTAGAAATAAAAATAGATTGATCTTATTTTATAATCTTGCTAAATTAACTTATTCATACTGAGTTATATATCTTTATTATTATTATTTTTTGAGACAGAGTCTCTCTCTGTCACCAGACTGGAGTGCAGTGGCACGATCTTGGCTCACTGCAACCTCCACCTCCCGGGTTCAAGCGATTCTCCTGCCTCAGCCTCCTGAGTAGATGAGATTACAGACATGCGCCCCCCCGCCCATGCCCAGCTAATTTTTATGTTTTTAGTAGAGACAGGGTTTCACCACATTGGCTAGGATGGTCTCGATCTCCTGACCTCATGATCCTCCCACCTCGGTCCCTCAAAGTGCTGGGATTACAGGTGAGAGCCACTGCGCCCGGCCTATATACCTTTATTATCTTTTAATTTTCTATGTAAATAATCATGTCATCTGCAAATAAAGATGCTGTACTTGTGCCTTTTCAATCCTGTGCCTTTTGTTGCTTTTTAAAATCTTAATTCAATGGCTAAGACCTTCATTATAATGTTGAATAAAACTGGGTGAATGTGGACATCATCTTGTTCTAGGCTTTTTAGGGGCAAAGATTTTAATATTTCACTATTACGATGTTAAAGATTTTTAAAGATATCTTTTATCAGACTGAAAATTTCCCCTCTATTTCTAGTTGGCTGTGTTTTTAAAAATCATGAATAGACGTTGAATTTCATCACCTTTCCTGCATTTATTAAGATGCTTATATTTATATTTTTCTCCTTTATTCTGATAACAGTGAATGATATAGACTTACTTCAGATGTTAAATCAAGCCTATATTCCTGGAATAAACCTTACTTGGTCATGATATACTATCCTTTTGATATTTTATTGGATTTCTGTTTTTTTAGGTTTTTAAGACAGAGTCTTGATCTGTCATCCAGGCTGGAGTGCAGGGGCATCATCTCGGCTCACTGCAACCTTTGCCTCCTAGGTTCAAGCAATTCTTGTGCTTCTGCCTCCCGAATAGCTGGGATTACAAGTGCAAGCCACCACCCCCAGCTAATTTTTGTATTTTTAGTAGAGATGGAGTTTCACCACGTTGGCCAGGCTGGTCTCAAACTCCTGACCTCAAGTGATCCGCCCACCTCAGCTTCCCAAAATGCTGGGATTACAGGCATGAGCCACCGTGCCCAGCCAGGATTTCCTTTTTTCTTTTGGGACTTTTATACCTAAGTTCATAAAGGATATTTATCTGTAATTTTATTTTCTTGTAATGTACTTGTAAGGTTATCAGAATTATGCTAGGTTCACAAAACAAGTTGGTAGATGGTTTCTCACTGTTTATTCTCTAAAGAGTTTGTGTAAGATTGGTATCATTTCTTCCTTAAATGTATGGTAGAATTTACCAATGCAGCCATCTACACCTAAAGTTTGCTCTGGGGAAAGCTTTTAATTACCAATTGCATTTCTTTAACAGATATAGGACTATTCATATTTTCTATTTCTTCTTTGTCAGTTTTAGTAACTTGTGTTTTATAAAAATTTTGTCTTCTAAATTTTCCAATTTAAGGGCCTAAAGTTTTTCATACTAACCTATTATTATTATTATTATTGAGAAAGGGTCTTGCTCTGTCACCCAGGCTGGAGTGCAGTGGCACTATTGTAGCTCCCTGCAGCCTCAAACTCCTGGGCTTAAGCAATCCTCTCGACTCAACTTCCCAAGTAGCTGGGACAACAGGTGTGTGCCACCATGCCTGGCTAATTTTTTAAATTAATTTTTTGTAGAGATAGGGCCTCCCTGTGTTGCCCAGGATGGTCTCAAACTCCTGAGCTCAAGTGATCCTCTTGCCTTAGCCTCTCAAAGTACTGGGATTACAGGTGTGAGCCACCATTCCTGGCACATCATATTATATTTTTAATGCCTGTAGGATCTGTAACAATGTCCCTTTTTCATTTCTGATATTGATAATTTTGCTCCTCTATTTTATTCCTGATTATATTGCTAAAGGTTAATTTATTAATCTTTTCAAAAAACCAACTTTTGGTTTTGTTCATTTTGTCTATTATTTGTTTTCTATTCTGTTGCCCTTATATTTATTATTTACTTGTCTACTTTCTTAGGGTTTCATTTGCTCTTCTTTTGCTCACTTCTTGAGATGGACATTTACTAAATTGATTTTAACCTTTCTTCTAATATATGCACCCAAGGTATACAAATTATACTACAAAATAAAATAAGGTAAAGCTACAGATTTTGCTCAATCATTGCTCTAGCTGCATCCACAAATACTAGTAAGTTTCTGGATTTGTTTGGTTTTTGATTTTTTGAGACAGGGTCTGGCTCTGTACCCAGGCTGGAGTGCAATGGCATGATCTTGGCTCACTGCAACCTTCAACTCCCAGAATAAAATCATCCTCCCACCTCAGCCTTCCAGGTAGCTGAGATTACAGGCTCATGCCATCACGCCCAGCTAATTTTTGTATTTTTGGTAGAGACGGGATTTCGCTGTGTGGCCCAGGCTGGTCTCGAACTCCCAGGCCCAAGTGATCTGCTTGCCTCAGTTTCCCAAAGCGCTAGGATTACAGGCGTGAGCCACTGCACCCAGTCATATTGGTAAGTTATCATTATCATTACCATCAGTATACAATATTTTCTAAATTCCCTGGTGATTTCTTCTTTGACCTATTCTCTTTCAGGATTTTGTTGCTTAATTCCCAAATAGTTGATTTTTCTAGATATCCTTTGTTTTTCATTTCTAAATTCCATTATGGTAAGAGAACAAATTCTGTATCATTTTAATCCTTTGGTTGTTTTGAGACTCACATTATGACCAAGCATATGGTCTATTTTGGTGAATGATCCATGTGTACCTGAAAAATTCATTCTGCATTTGTTGGGTGTACTGTTTTAGAAATATCAATTATGTCAAGTTTGAAAAGTGTTCAAATATTGTATTTTTTATATATGTTCTGTCAAATACTGAGAGAAATGTATTAAGATCTCCAACTATAATTATAGATTTCTCTATCCTTTCAGTTCTGCCAATTTTTGCTTCATATGAAGTTTTGTTTTTAAATAGATCCATGTTTAGGACTGTTATGTTTTCCTGATTAGATTATTGTTTAAGAGATTAGCTTTTTACTTCTAATAATACTCTTTGTCTAGAAGGCTTTTTCCTCAATATAGTAATACTGTATTTCTCATGATTAGTGTTTACTTATTTTTCCATTCTTTTACTTTAAGCCTGTTCTTAAAGTGTATTCTTTGGAACAGTATATAGTTGAATCTTGTTTTCTCTTTTTTCTTTATTTTTTGAGTCAGGGTCTTCCTCTGTCACCCAGGCTGGTGTGCAATGACACGATTGTAGCTCACTGCAGCCTCGAACTCCTGGGCCCAAGCAATCCTCTCACCTCAGCTTCCCAATTGGCTAGAACTGCAGGGGCACACCACGCCTGGCTAATTTTTATCGTTAAACCAGGCTGATCTCAAGCGATCCTCTTGCCTCAGCCTCCCAAAGTTCTAGGATTACAGGCATACCTGGCCAGAGGCTTGTTTTCTTAATCCAGACTGACAGTATATGATTTTTATTTGATATTTAGTCTATGTACATTTTAATAAACATTTTATTGTGGAATAACATTGTAGGTACAGAAAAGATGCAAAAATACTACAGAGGTCCTGAATACCCCTCACCCATTCTCTACAAATGTTAATATCTTATATAACCATAGTACTTTCATCAACACTGAAAAACCAAAACTAGCACATTACAATCAAATAAATTCCAGACTTTATTTGGGTGTCACCAGTTTTTTCATTAATGTCCTTTTTCTGTTCCAGAATCCTATTCAGGATTCCATATTGCATTTATTTTTTATTCCACCAATTTTATTATTCTACCATTTACTTCTAATGCAATTACTAATAACGGATAGGTTTAAGTCTGTCAGCATGCTATTTGTTTTCTATTTGTCCCATCTTATCTTGTTCCTCCTTTCCTGACATCTTTTGGTTAATCAAGTATTTTTTAGTATTCTGTTTTATCTAGAGACTTGCCTGCACTACTGTATCTTCTTGGCCCTCATTGACAACTTCTCCCTGGTGGACCCCACTGAGCATCCAGACACCAAAGACAAAGATATTTTTTAAATGTTGCTCTGCTCCCCACACAGGGCTCAACACTCAAGTTTCAAGGCTGCCTCTCCCCACCGAAGACTGGCTTGCTGGCGGCAGTGGAAGGAAGGGGAACCGAAGACAGGAGGACATGGCTGGCCAGGCCAGCTCTGGCTGTAACTGTCATGTGACAGACCAAGCAATATCAAAGAGCTGGAGTTCTCAGAGCAAGAAATGTCACTGGAGCAAGAACTAGCAGAGGGAGTCACAGATAGGGAACACCCAATAGTGAGTTGTGAAACTTTTTTCAGTTTCTACACTATCGATAAAAAAAAAAAAAAAATTCCACTATACTAAATTATCTTTCTGGTTCTTTTAAATTAAACTATTATGTAATCATTGCCATATAATGAGGTGATCAAAGAATATGCAGCCTAAAATGTTGGGGGAGGCCAAGTGCAGTGGCTCATGCCTGTAATCTCAGCATTTTGAGAGTCCAAGGTGGGAGGATCACTTGGCCCAGAAGTTTGAGAACAGCCTGGGCAACGTGGTGAGGCCCCATCTCTCAAAAAACACAAAATGTTGGGAGAAAGTACTACAGAGAGATATCAGGCAGTCAATGTTATTCTGGATTTTATAACATTTGTGACATCCATAATGTATCACCATTTCTATTGTCATTCCAAATCAATATTCACTTTCATTTTGTATTTGTAATTTTGAATTATTCTTCTTAAAGACCCCCCTTCCCAAATTGTGTGAACGTCAGCCTAGATTGACCTTTGCTCTATGTCTGCTTTTGTTTCTACCATTCTAATTTACAAAATATATACATGCATATATGTACAGTACTTACACATATTTTCACATTCTCTTTCTCTCTCTCTCACACACACACACACACACACACAAAGAGATTTATTTTGTAGTTTGCTTTTTGTTCTAACTCTTGTTACATGAGCTACTTTTTTTTTTTTTTTCATTTTCTCCAGTGACCTTGGGGTGTACATATTATTTTGGATTCTACTGATGATTTCCTTGTATGTTCTTAAAAACTATATCCTTAAACCTCTATTTTTTTAATTAGCCAAGATCCAATAAAGCAGTTTATTTTGGCTTTCCTTATGTATGAGTATGATAAAAATTCAGCACATTTTTCTGCCTTATATTGTACGTCTCTTGGCCCTGGTTCACATCCTCTGGACCCAGTTTTACTGTAACCACTGCTATGGCAACGAGCTCCACACAGGTGAAATTGACAGCACTTCACTTCAGCTGCATCAATTTTTTTCTGCCCCAGGGCGTCTCTAATATTGTGCCATTGCCTAGAACACCTGAGGGAATCCTCCATTCAGTTACACGTATATGACAGCAACATCCCATGTGTCAGCCGTGCATGAAGGGGGTTGGAAGCCAATGAACACGCCCACACCTGTTCTGTCACAAGAATGGAGCAGGGTTGTGGGGGCAGGGGGTAGGGGTGAAGAGCAAGGGAGGAGTAAGAAATGTGCTGAGCAGTCCTCCAGTCCCTGCTATGAGGACTCAACAATCTTAGCCTTCCTTTATGATCATCAACATTTAATGAAAAAGCACCAGTCCTGTGAGGGAAATCACGCTCCACAGAGTGGAAGCAAAGAGACCAATGAAAGCAAATGATCCTCCACTGTTCATGCAAAAAAATTAAGAACTTTTCAAAAACTTTTCTGTGTTCAATTAGATTCCAGATGGCTACCGTGTGCAGAGTGAACTTCCAGAGTTGCGAAGTCCTGACCCACGTGGCCCTGCCGCCAACTTCAATCCGCACATTTTGCTAACTGTCCTCCAGTCACACGGGCCTCCTGTCAGTTCCCAGATAGACGGACCTCCTTCCTAACACGGGCCATTGCACATGCTGCTCCTTCAACCTGGAGCGCTCATCCTTGCCTTCCCTTGCCAAATCCCCTTCCCATAAAATGATTATACAACTAATTCCTTCACATCTTTGTTTTTGCTTAAATATCACTTCCTCACAGAGGCCTTTCCTAACAACCCTATTTAAAGTTAAATACTACCCAAGTATTCTCCACTTCAGTCTCTCATTTCTTTGACTTTGAGTGTTGTTGGGGCTAGGTTACTTAAGCACTTCGCCTCGGTTTTAACATCTGTAAAATGGGAATAAAGGATACCTACCTCATAAGGTTGAAAAGAAGATTAAATGAATAGCACTTAGAATTGAAGCACACAACAACACTCAGTAGATGCTACCATTTACCACATAGTAAAATTCTTTTATATTTTTATTTATTTAAAAAACCCTGGCCAGGCACAGTGGCTTATACCTGTAATCCCAGCACTTTGAGAGGCTGAGGTGGGTGGATCACTTGAGGCCAGGAGTTTGAGACCAGCCTGGCCAACATGGCGAAACCCCATCTCTACTAAAAATAGAAAAATTAGCTGGGCATGGTGCTGTGTGCCTGTAGTCCCAGCTATTCAGGAGGCTGAGGCACGAGAATCACTTGAACCCAGGAGGCCAAGGTTGCAGTGAGCCAAGATCATACCACTGCACTGCCTAGGCGACAGAGCGAGACTCCATCTCAAAAATAAATAAATAACCCTGCTCCCACACAGAATAAAGGCCCTATTAGGGTAGTAACTCTTCTTTGTTCACAGTGCTAGGTTCACATATATTTGTTGAGAATAAACAAAGAAATTATTTTCTGAATACAAATAAAAAATTACTACATTATTAGTATCTTAGGGCAGTGTGGTGGCCATGATAATGCTCTCCTCAGATCTTCAGCTGTGGGGACCACAGTTGACTGACAGCTCAGACCCTCTGGATCAACCACCACATTTGCACCAAGGCCATGCTTTCTGAGGGTCCCAGTCAATGAATGAGGATGGCAAAGGTACTAGTACAGGCCCATTCTGACAAACTGCAGGACTCTCCGCAAAGCCAACCCTTTCTTGGAATTGCACTGAACCCAGAAACTTCTTACCCAATCCACATTCCTTCCTTTTCTCCTCCTGTGAGTGTCAGACCTGCGCTGCTGTCTGCAAGTTCTCCCTCCCTGCTCTTGCTCTCTCCATAGTAAATCTCTTGCACATCCAATGTATGGTGTAATGTATCTGTGTCTGCTTCTATGTAGACCCAAACGAACACAATCAGGATCTTCAGAAGCAAATCCTGAGGTGATAATTCACAAGCAAATGATTTGTTAAGATAATATTCTCAGGGAGAGAGAAAAGCAGGACAGGAAAGGGGAACAAGCCAAACAATGGTATAATTTCAGGCAAATCCCTTGCCTAACCCTGCAGGGAAGCTGGGCATGCCCGGGCAAAAAGTGACCCACTATTCCATCTCTCACTTTGAATTACGCTCATTATGTGGTCCAACTGAGCCCACCAAACAGGATTTTACAATATATGCTAGATGATATATACAGTACCTGCAATATAATAAAATAGTGCTACATATATATTTCAATAATATTATACCTTTGCCTGGCAGATAGTAAGCACTCAATATATTGAACAAATAGTACAATATCAACAATATAAAATGCTTGAAAATTGCCACTATGCTATAAAAATACAGCCTCCCTACATAGCTTTCATGAAAATTACTGTTTTTCCAAGAAAATTTAAGCTCTAGAATATAAAGGGCCGTCCTTTTCCTTTTTTTTTTTTTTTTGAGATAGAGTCATACTCTGTCACCCAGGCTAGAGTGCAGTGGCACGATTTCTGCTCACTGAAACCTCCACCTCCCACGTTCCAGCGATTCTCCTGCCTCAGCTTTCTGGGTAGCTAGGATTATAGGCACAGCCACCACACCCAGCTAATTTTTTGTATTTTTAGTAGAGATGGGTTTTCACCATGTTGGTCAGGCTGGTCTCAAACTCCTGGCCTCAAGTGATCCACCCACCTTGGCCTCCCAAAGTGCTGGGATTACAGGTGTGAGTCACTGTGCCCGGTCATTTTTTTCATTTTTATTCTTCTCAGTTCCATTCCTTTCACAATGCAGGAGTCTCATTCTTTTTATCCAACTTTGCCACTCAAACATCAGTTCCCTTTAAATAAATATAATTATTTCAATCCACTTAAACTACAAATGAGAGAAAGGGAGAGATGGCTGGGGCCCAAATGCTGAACCAGGCAAACCTGCAATCCAACATCCTAATGTGGCCGACCAGTAAGCATGGAGCAAAAAGTTTCCTTCTGCCTGGACAATAGTCAGGATAAGAACTAGCAGAAAAGCAGTTTAAACTGCCTCCTTAGTCCTTTCCTCCCAGATCTTACCATTCCAACGGTAAACTGAACTCAAGTAAGTCCACACTAAGGAAAAAAAAGAGGAATGAAGATGTGAATGCCTAGAACGGATCTAAACCATCCATCCTAGATTCTCCCATGCAAGTTATTTCCTAACAGAGGCAGTCCTTCGTCCATCTCACTTCACCAGCTAGCATAAGAGGAAAAACAGATGCTCAGTAAATATAAGTGAAAAGGTTACATGTTCCTGGATGTCTGCGCTCTGGATGTTATTACCCACTTAAAAACAAACAAACAAAAAAAAAAACAAAAACAAAAAACTCTTATTTTTTTTTTTTTCTTTGAGATGGGAGTTTTGCTCTTGTTGCCCAGGCTGGAGTGCAATGGCAGGATCTCAGCCCGCTGAAACCTCCACCTCCCAGGTTCAGGCGATTCTCCTGACTCAGCCTCCCAAGTAGCTGGGATTACAGGTGCCTGCCACCATGCCTGGCTGATTTTTCTATTTTTAGTAGAGATAGGGTTTCACCATGTTGGCCAGGCTGGTCTCAAACTCCTGACCTCAGGTGATCCAGCTGGCTCGGCCTCCCAAAGTAGTAGGATTACAGGCGTGAGCCACCGTGCCGGGCCTATGTTTTGTTATTAATGACACTATGGTCCTCGCCCTTATCCAATTGTAAGGAAATAATTTCTGAAACATTGAATACGCCCATGGTAAAGAATCAAGAGTTAAGACTTAAGAAAAATACAGGCTTTGGGATGACAGCTAGGCTCAAATCCCAAACTTAGCTTTCTCTAGCCATGTGACCTACGGCCAATGAGGCTGTATCCTCATTAATATATAACTAAGTAAAAAATTGTTGTAAGGACTAGAAGTAATATAAGAAAAGTGCCAGGCCAGGCACAGTGGCTCACGCCTGTAATCCCAGCACTTTGGGAGGCCGAGGCAGGACTACTTGAGCTCAGGAGTTCAAGACCAGCCTAGGCAACATAGCAAAACCCTCTCTTACAAAAATAAAAAAATTAGCTGAGCGTGGTGGCACATGCCTCTAGTCCCAGCTACTTGGGAAATGGAGACAGGAGGATCATTTGAGCCCAGGAGTTTGGGGATACAGTCAGCTATGATCAAACCACTACACTCCAGTCTGGATGACAGAATGAGACCCTGTCTCTTAAGAAAAAAATGTACTTGCCTCTGAGCTCTTAGTTGTGTTCCAGATGGTTAATAGCCATCTGTAATATGATAATCCTATTACAACAATTACTATCAGATAAACAAAGTATAATTCTGAATTAAATCATTTTTATTTTGCCAATTTGTAAATTTAATGTATAAAACCAAACCTGAATGATCTTGCTGATTCTTAAAAAGCCTGTAACGTTTCAGGTAGTCATTATTGTTCACAATTCCCGCTTAGGAGTAAGATTCTGCAGTTATCTTTTCCTTAGCTTCCTGTATTCTTATTGCGTATGTTAACTAAAAAATCATAAGATCTATAGATTTAGAAAAGGAGAGACTTTGTTTCTTATAAGGAGTTACAGCCTGCAAGGTGGCCATTCTGCAGGCTGGGAAGCCTGCCTCCAGCCAAGACCAGATACAGACACCTCAGAGGAGGAGTTGGAGTAGGAAATATGCTTAACAGGTTGGCTAAACATACATATTCAACAAGTTAGAGCAGCAGCTATGAATATTCATGAAGGTGGTCTTGACACATGCATATTAAACAAATATGCATGTTTAACAGACAACCCATGTTCACTTTGGGGTGGAGACTTAACATTTAAATGTTATTACAGTTAGGTCCTATACATCAAAACATCTTTTCAGGACAGGAAGTTACGTAAGCATGCAATCACTATAAACTGGCTAGAACCAGTCCATGGTCAGTGACCTTCTTATCAGGAGAAAGTAAGTGAAATCAGTAAAAGCTGTAGTTACGGCTGGTGGGAGAGGGTTGTTAATGTCTGGTGGTCGATGAACTGCAAATTCTTTTAATACTGTGAGGCCAGCGCTTGTTTAGCTGCTAAAGAAAAACCCTGAAGCATAATGAGAACATAGCTTATTCTTTAAGCTTAGGGATGCATGACTTTTAACCCTTGCCTGGCATGGGCTTAGGTCCTGTTCATATGTTCATACTTTGGTACCTTATTGTCATGGAGTCAATTCCGTCAGTCTTATCATCTCCGTTTTTTTTTTTTTTTTGAAACAGAGTTTCACTCTTGTCGCCCAGGCTGGAGAGCAATGGCACAATCTCTGCACACTGCAACCTCCGCCTCCCGGGTTCAAACGATTCTCCTGCCTCAGCCTCCCGAGTAGCTGGGATTACAGGTGCGTGCCACCACGCCCGGCTGATTTTTGTATTTTTAGTAGAGACAGGGTTTCACCATGTTTGCCATACCTCAGGTGATCCACTCCTGACCTCAGGTGATCCACTCCTGACCTCAGGTGCCCCACCTGCTTCGGCGTCCCAAAGTGCTGGGATTACAGGCGTAAGCCACCGCGCCCGGCCTCTATTTTAACTTTATGGCCAGTCAGCTAGCTCCTCTAAATCACAAAAGGGAGAGGGTATAACCAGGTTCATCTGACCTCCCATCCCGTTATGTCTGGGAACTCAGTTGTTAAGATTTTTCTGGTGTCCCCTTGGCCCCAAGGGGGTCTGTTCAGTTGCTGGGGGGCTTAGGATTTTAAATTTACAGACTTCGAAGAAAGGAACAAGATACTCGCGTAAGGGAATAAGAGGAAGTTACCCGAGTCTGGTTCAGTGCTTCCTTCTCCACCGTGTAACTCCAACTTAGAGTTACTGCCACTGGGCTTCTATTGGCCACGTCTCTCCTGGGAAGGGAGGCAAGGGACGAAATGGCGAGGGAGACAAGGTTTTTGCTAGGGAAGCCTCGGCCCAGGACGCAGCGCCACCCGTTTTCCAATCAGCGCCGGGCACTGCATTCCTCCTAGGTCTCTTTCTTTCAGTAGAGACCTTTTAATAATAAATACTACTTACACTGCTTTACAATTCACACTTGCGGTTATTATTTCAGTCGAGCTTTTCAACAGCTCTGTGAGACCGGTATTATTTCTATTTCGGAGCAGAGAGAACAGTGCCCATGAGCCACAGGGCTCATACATCCGGAGCCTATCACCACTCCGAATCTTAAGCTCCCGGGATGACCGCAGACCGGCGGCCCAGGACCACTGCTCCAGCCGTTTCCCCAGGTAATCCACCTGCCTTGGGTTACCTTTTGCGCGGCGCAGTTAGCCGCAACCAGCCGCCATTTACCCGCTTTCCCCAAACCAGGAAAACCACAGAAACGCAGGTGCGCGGCCAGTCTCTTCCACGCCCGGGAGCGCAGAGCTTACAGACCAAGGCCGCCCAAGTCCCCTCACCCCAAAGGCTACCCAAGAACCCCGACTAGGCTGTTTGGCTGACTCAGGCGCCCAACGCCCACCCGAACTGAGTCGCCAGGAAAACTCCCAACTGCCAGCTCGCCCCACCGGTGTTCACAGGCCGCTCTAGCCGGACTCAGAGAGACTGCAGTCTCGTTGCTCCCAGCTTGACGTCATCGGCAGGCGCCGCAGCGCAGTGGCGGGCACGCGCAGCCGAGAAAATGTCTCCGACGCCGCCGCTCTTCAGTTTGCCCGAAGCGCGGACGCGGTTTACGGTGAGCTGTAGGCGCGAGGGTGCAGGCCTGACCCGGCGCTATGCTTTGCCCTCTTCTCCCTGAAATTACTCGAATTTTGCCCTGGGGTAAGGTGAGACAGAGGTGTGACCGCCTCATCGTCCGCTCCGGGCCCCGTCGGAGGTTGAGGGGTAGGGAAAGACGCACTACCCGCCTCTTCCTTGTGGGCTGGGCTGTCCGCCTCCGCCCACCCGCCAGCGGGTCCCCGGACTCAGTGCTGGGAGCCTCGGCTCCCCGCTTGGAGTGCCCACCTGCAGACTACTTCTGGTCGGGTCCATCCTCTCAGCTCGTTTAGTGGGGCAGGTGTCTCGAGAAGGGGAAGGGGAGCTGCTGAAGGGGGAGGGTGGGAGTGGTTTCAGTCCAAAGACCTGGCTCCCGCCCCCGGCTTCTGAGCTGCCAAGTGCTTGCTCCCGCCGTCTCTTCACCACCCCTTAACCCACCGTGTCTCACTCCTAAGCGATCGATGAGATCCTAAGCGGGAAAAGGCAGATAGATCACCTTGGGAAGGGTAACCAGATGCTATTTTATTATTGCTCCATGTGGAAGGGTGGTTTTGAGCATTTGGGAAACACTTGACAGAGCACTTTCTCATTTAACTATTAGAGTAACACTGTGAAGTAGGCTAAGTTGGTTATTCCTGGTACATGAGATAGAAGCTGACACCCCCCAAAAAGTTGTGACTTCACTGGTTTTTCTGACTTTAGACACTCTGTTCTTTTTATGTTGCTCGTCACAGCAACGTAAGTATGAAGAACACTTTTAAGTTGCCTGAATCTAGTCGTCTCTAGCATTTGCACCAACATTTTTCAGATAATCGGCTGTGTTTAGGTAGTTATAGGGATGCCAGGATGAAAATTCTGTGAAAGAAAAATTCATCCTTTGTAGTAAGAGTTTTCTTGTTTGCAGGGTTTTATATATATATATATATATATATATATATATATATATAGTGTGAGGTTTTTTTAAAATGGATTATATTTTGTGTATGTCATCATAATCGTTTTCTTTGTGTGTGTTTTGCTGCAATCTCTGGTGCTTTGAAAGCCTGCTAAGAGTAACTGTTAGGACTATCCAAGATCATGTTAGCGGCCGGGCACGATGGCTCACGCCTGTAAATCCAGTACTTTGGGAGGCCGAGGCGGGCGGATCACCTGAGGTCAACAGTTCAAGGCCAGCCTGGCCAACATGGCGAAACCCCGTCTCTACTAAAAATACAAAAGTTAGCCAGGCGTGGTGGTGGGCACTGTAATCCCATCTACTTGGGAGGCTGAGGCAGGAGAATCGCTTGAACCCAGACAGCGGAGGTTGCAGTGAGCCAAGATCATGCCAGTGCACAACACCTGGGCAACAGAGGGAGACTCCATCTCAAAAAAAAAAAAACCAAAAAAAAAAAAAAAAATCATACTAGCCCTGAAAAGGACCATGAAATTGGAGATCATCTAGTTCAATGTTTCTCAAGCTTCTTGTGAAATTCAGATTCTGGTTCAGTAAGTCTGGAAGGGAGCCTGAGATTCTGCATTTCTACCAGCTTCCTAGGTGATGCCACTATAGCTGCTGCTGGTAGTAAAAATCTACAACAGCCCTCTTCTTTAACTGGTGACGAAAATGAAGCACAAAGAGATAAAGGAACAGGCCCCAAATTACTCAGCCTGTTAGTGGCAGAGCAAGGAATATTTAGGATAGATCTAATTCCTGTGAGGTAATATGATGACTTTCTAAGTGTATGTGAGTGTTCATAGAATGAATGCCTTTTGCAATATTTTTGTCTTTAAGTTATGATTACTTTAAAACAATCTACAGATTGTCAGCCTGGTTTTATTGAGTGCTACGTGTCAGGGACTGAACAAGATACCTACAGGAGGCGAGACCTGACATGGGTGTGGGAGAATGGATAGAATTTGGATGAGCAGGTAGGAAGAGCAACATGAATGTGTGAATACAGTAGAATGAGTTTGATAGAAAGTGATGAAAAATGGCTAGACTTTAGTGCAAAGTATGTGTTAGGGAGTACTGGGAATTAAGTTTGAGTAAATTGAGTGGGATAACATTATCAAGGACCTTAAGGGAGCTATGAAGCTTCAAAACCAAAATGTGCAAATAAGGAGCCATTTGGAGATTTTTTTTTTTTTTAAGCACAATACTCTCATGAATGTGATATTTAAAGAGACAGAAATATCACCTAGAATGAAAAAGTCCAGCAAGGAAGCTCTTGCCCGATGTAAGGTGATGAGGATCCATATCATTAAGTAGCACTGGAATAAGGATTACTGAGAGAATGATAGGTAATTTTTCCCAGGTATAAGTCTTTTTTAGTTAGAAAGATACACTATCAATGAATGATATATTTTTCAGTAAATAATAAGCAAAATCTTTACAATTATTTGCCATTTTAATTTTTTTTTAGAAGTCTACCAGAGAGGCCTTGAACAACAAAAACATCAAGCCATTGTTAAGTACCTTCAGCCAGGTACCTGGCAGGTAAGGCATTGATATCTATGAAAAATACTTGCCTCAATCTTTATACATACCCTGAGCTGTTAGAAAAATGAGGATGTCTTTTGTTTTTAATAGTGAAAATGAAAAAAAATGTACCCTTGACCAAGCTTTCAGAGGTGTTCTAGAAGAAGAAATTGTAAGTATGTTTTTCCATTGTTAAAATTTTGCTGACAAATTAATAAACCATGTTATTTAAAAATTGCTTTTTTTCTTAGACTGGATATTTAAACATCTTTTTTTAGAGTAAGCTTTCTGCTTTGTAAAAGTTGACTTGATGGCAGTATACAAGTTCTGTAACGATTTTGATAGCACAGGTACATTTTCAAGGTTTGGTTTAATAAATGACAAGAGCCCTCTCCAAGTGAGATAAGAAAAGTTGACATGAGGTCTTAGGAAGAACTAGAGGTGAAGGTGGGCTCTCTCACTTTCCTGTATAAGCAGTGACACATCCTGTGGTGGCATGAAAGGTCTAGTCCAAGAATATTTAGCTTAGGAGCTGGGATTCCATTCCCTTATTTTCCTCTGGCATCCTCCTCATCAGTAAACTTAAATAACTGAGGGCTCTCCGGCTTCGGTAGAGAAGTCTAACCATGAAAAATCTGAATTTATTTACCAATAATGGGACACCTGAATGAAAGGAAAAGTTTCAACAGTTTCTTCTTGGTCAAGCAAAGGTTGGGTCCCCAAAAGCTAGATTCCCTTCTATTGTCCATAATACAATGTCCCTTTCTCTCAGACAAGTCTGATTGAAAAATGATTCTTTCATTTTCTTCAGACTTAGTCACTTTTCCATTGTGAGGCATTGGGCAAATTATTTTCCTTTTCTGTGCATCAGTTTCTTTTGTGAGAGGGGAAATACCATTCTTTCAGTGTTGTTGTGTGTAAAACAGCACTTAATGAACACTCAGTAAATGCCGGTTATTATGATTTTATAGAACCTAAGCACTACCTTCCTTCTATTAAAACCACCCCTCAGACACATGGGTGTATTAGTAGTTAATTCTCCTAGCCCTGCCTTTGCCCTGTGCCACTGGCTGAGTTATGGCTTCAGCACTTCTGTCCTTGATTAGCTTATAGCCTTCAGCTTGCTAATATAACCATTTTCCTGAGACCATTGGATTTTGAGTGAGTTGCCTACCTGTTACTTGACATACTTCTACAACTATTGATTCTATAGGTTACTGTTAAATTTTTGTAACTTCATATTAGAAAATATTGTTTTCTATAAGAAGTATTGTATTCCATATTTCTGATAGTCAATTTAATATCAGAGTACATGTTTTTACTGTTAATCGAGTTTAGTCTGAACTCTTGCCCCTAAATTAAATTGTTTCTCCTCTGTTGGTAGATAAATCATTCATCATGTGAAAACGTTTTAGCTATTATTTCTCTTGCTATTGGGGGAGTAACTGAAGGTAAGTATGGTTCTGTTTTGTTTTGTTTAAAGTAATCTTGGACATGACATGCTTATTTAAAACGTCTTCTCCCCATACTTCTCCACCTATCTGATTTTGTTTATTCTTCAAGTTCTGCCTGACTCCCAACTTTGCCAAGAAGTCCCAATTGAATTAGTTCACTCTTATTTCTCATCTCTATTATGCAGTGCACATTTTGGCACTTTCTTGGTTCTCCAGTTGTTTTGTTCATTCAGTAAATTTTCATTGAGCATCTACTATGTGCCTGGTACTGAGCTAGGACCTGGAGATTCAATGGTGAATAAAACATATTCCCCTGCTTATGTGGAGCTAATGAAAGAAACAGATGTATGCATGCCTTACTATGGTGTAAGTACTATGGTCAAAGTGGGAATGAAGTGTAGTTAGAGGGAATAGAGCCAACATGGCTCTCTAAACTTCAGTCTAAAGGAGTCAGGAGAGGTTTTAGAAAAGAACATGAGAACTAGAATGTGGGGTATGAAGAATTTGTTAGACATACTAAGAAGGGAATAGCTAGAGAATTGTGTAGAGCAGAAGGAGGAGAGGACAATGAGGATGATGAGGAAAGAAGCAGGTTAGGTCCATTTATAAAGGGCATTGGGTGCCATACTAAAGAGCAGCTGCGGGCCGGCCACGTGTCTCACGCCTGTAATCCTGGCACTTTGGGAGGCTGAGACGGGCGGATCACGAGGTCAGGAGATCGAGACCATCCTGGCTAACACGGTGAAACCCCGTCTGTACTAAAAATACAAAAAATTAGCCGGGCACGGTGGTGGGCGCCTGTAGTCCCAGCTACTCTGGAGGCCGAGGCAGGAGAATGGTGTGAACCCAGGAGGCGGAGCTTGTAGTGAGCTGAGCTTGCGCCACTGCACTCCAGCCTGGGCAACAGAGCAAGACTCCATCTCAAAAAAAAAAAAAAGAGCAGCTGCAGATGAATGATTCCATTTGAAGTGACTGCTGGCAGGAAAACTGGGCAGGGGCCTGTTAAAATGGCTGTGTGCGATAGCTTTAAAAGACTTTGGGTAAACAATGCACATAGTACACAGTGCCTAACACATAATAGGAGCTCATTAAATATTTGCAGAAAGAAGAAATAAAAAATTAGTTTATCAGCATTCTTCTTTAACCAATTTGGTTAAAATACTCATTTGATTAATTCAAATAATATATGTGAAAACTCCTTTTTAATGTGTAAAGCATTATTCACATTATGTGTTGTTTTGATGCTTCTATAAAAACTGGCACACACCTCCAAGTATAGGGGCAAACTATTTTGTGAACTTAAGTTCATAAATTCACGTTGTTAAACTTTTATACAAGCTGCCTAATCATTCATTCATTAGGCATAGTTAGGTGAGTTCCACAATGTAATATTCCTTGTCTAGTTTCTGTCAAACAGTGTACAGTGTGTCCTTAGTTCATCGATTTCCTTTATACATTACTCTTGCACAGCTGGTGATGTTTTTAATGAAGAAGTTGTACAAAGTCTAGTCTATACTTGGAACTTTTGAGAAGGATAAGGACTTACGAGCTTAAACTGTAAAGGCATAAGTGCATTTTTATTTTAGGGAGAATTTTTCTGTTTGAGACAGACTATACTTGCTTATGTGACATGTTTTTAAATTATCCATAAATATATTTTGTTAAATTCAATTTGGCCGATATTTATTGAGCTTCTATTCAGTTTGAGACGCTACTGGTTAAAGCATACAAAAATGCCTAACCTTAAAAAGCTCATAGTCTACATGCAAAGGTGACTAGTTAGAATGTGCTAAATGCTGCAGTATATTTATGTAGAGTGTGCTTCAAAAGCATTGATGAAGTAGCCTGCTTCAGGATATCAGAGTTATTTAGATGAGCTGACATTTGCTCTATGCTTAGAAAGATGGAGTTGAAATTTACCATGTGGTAAAGAGGAGGAAGAGTATGCAGAAAACAACATTGTGAACAAAACCATGGAAGGATGAGCATGGCATGGTGTTTGGGAACTGGGGAGTGGGAACTAGAGAGGGATGTCTGTGGCCCAGGTAAGGGTAAGGAGAGAGATTGGTGTGGAAGCTGGGACACAGGTTGTGAAAGCTCTTGGGGGAAATCACATTATAACCCAATGGTTCCTAGACTTGCTGGCTCATCAGAACCACCAGTGAATCTGTTTTTAGATGAGATTCCCAAACCTTGCTTAGTTCTACTGACTCAGAATTTTGGCAGTAGAATCTAGAAAAAGTTCTATAATTATTAAATGTGAGTTAACTTATTCCAGGCTATACTGCAACTAAGGGCAGAGAATATGCTTCTCAAATCTCTTGGATGCGCAGGGTATATAGTATCATTGAATCTAAGTATTGTTAGGGACTTTAGAGGTCACCTAGTCCAGTCTCATCTCTGGCCTAGACTGCTTCCCTGCTGTAACATCCCTGATGGGTGGTCATTCAGCCTCTGCTGAATCATGCTCATTAGTGGAGCTCACTGTTTGAGTCCTGTTAGACAAATGTGGTTATTGGTGTGTTCTCTTGTATTGAGTTGAAATGTGCTGTTTTATTTCACCCACTGCTTCTAGGCAATATCCCTCACGTCGCATTCCAGATACGATCTTACTAGTGCAGAGTATAGCTGGAAATATTTCTTCCTTTTTTCTGGACATAGTATATTAATGCACTGTTTTGGGCTTAGATCACCCTAGATATTTTTCCTCCGTATACCATGCCTAAGTAACTACTTTTCTTAAACACTTATGAGTGTTAGTAAGTACTCATTGCCTTAAAATAGAAGGAAGAATGAGTAGGGATGTAAAAGTATTCTAAGTAGTCTAGATAGACTAAGTAGACCTTTTCTTAAGAAAAATCTTAATTTTGTTGTTCTTTAAACAGTAACTTTCTACTTTTCCATTCTTTCCCCTGAAACAATACTGTTATTTTAAATGTTAAATCATAGTTAATATCAAACCTTGTTATTTTTTGAAGATAATCTTTTCAAATCACAAAGACAATTTAACAACATTACAGAACATTTGGAAATGAGAAGAAGGGAAAACAGTACTCTTAATTCCTCTACTTTTAAAAACTACCATTCATCTGGTATAATGGTTTTTAGCGTCTATAGTCTTTTAAGAATTTTTTTTATGTCATAACCATATGTACATACAATTTTGAATCCTGCCTTTTTCACTTAGCATATCATAAGCATTTTTCCAAGTTATTATAGTCGTTATAACCATCGTTTTTAATTGGCTGCATTATATTCTTTTGAATAGCTTAGTGGTGAAGAAAACAGACTGTGGAGCCAGACTGCCTGGGTTCGTATCCCAGCTCTACCACTTACTGGCTCTATGATCTTGGTTAAGTTATTTAACCTTTCTGTGTCTCAGTTTTCCCATTCTATAAAATGCAAATAATGATATGTTCTACCTCATAGGGTTATAAGGATTAAATGTATTAGCATATGTAAAGTACTTAGTGTGCCTGACATATAGTAAATGCTCTAGATCTTGTCAAGAATTACTGTCATCATTACTGAGTGCACATATCAAAAATTACTTAAGTATGTCCTGTTTGGGGACTTTTAGGTTGCTTCCATTTCTTGTCCTTTTAAAACCTTATTATGAGTAACAAAGTGTACCTTTTAAGATATTCAGAATTATTTTTCATAGGCTATTTTACTCTACAGTTTTTTAAACTTTTAAATTGGCTTGTGCTCCACTTGAAGGTATTTGTACCGCATCTACACCTTTTGTATTGTTGGGAGATGTTTTGGATTGTCTTCCTTTGGATCAGTGTGACACAATATTCACTTTTGTGGAAAAAAATGTTGCTACTTGGAAATCAGTAAGTGCCTTAGTTTCTTTTCCTGCTAACTTTATCTTTCTATAGATCCAGAATTCTGAGAGTAGATTTTTTTTTTAAATTTATTTGTAGTATTGCTGATTGCCAACAAGTTTGTGCCTATGAAAAAATTATATACTGCTCTCTCGGGAGAGCCAAATAAAAACCATGTGTGGAGAAAAACTTGAAATACAAAATTTGATTTAATTTGTGTAATAAAAATTAACTTGAAAATTCACACTTTCACATGTTTAAAACAGTTACTTAGTATCATGTTATCTTATATCTGAAAATATTTTTATTTCATTGAAAATGTTATTTGCTTAAAAAAGTGAAAGTGGCGTAGTAGATTCTCAGTGCATGTTAGTGTTCTTTAATATTTTACTTCCGGCAACTTATTGAAGAATGTGTAACAAATTCTGAAGAAGAGTGATAATTTCCATCTTAATTTCAGAATACATTCTATTCTGCTGGGAAAAATTACTTACTACGTATGTGCAATGGTAAGTAATTGAGTGAAAAATGGTTGCTTTTTAAAATGTAAATGTGCCCAGAAGAACACATGGTTGAATTAAATACCAGTGATAACATTTTAAAGATAGATTAGGTATCTGCATTTTTAACGAACAGTCTGATTTGTTAGAACTCATTATTCACTTTAAACTGTTTTTGTTGTGGGCATAAGCTTAAAGTTAGAAACGTAGTAAAGTTTGTCTTTTTCATGTCATGTTGAACTTGTTTTGTTCCTAATTTATAGTACTTTTTTGTGGCAGTGGTTTCGGCCCCCAATTTAAGAACTACTGCTTTAGGAAAATACTCTTGACAAACTGGTTTAGAAACTTTTAGGTATGGTTGTAATAAACATAGGATTATCTTTTCTGTGTAATGTTCATTTTCATATATTGTTAGATCTCCTAAGAAGATTGTCTAAATCCCAGAATACAGTCTTCTGTGGACGGATTCAGCTCTTTTTGGCCAGGCTTTTCCCTCTGTCTGAGAAATCAGGTAAGCTTTTATGCATTAAATGAGTTTTCTGCAGGAAAATCTTTTCCAGTTTTTAATAGATTAAAATCTGTCATGATAATGAGAAAAATGGTTCTAAAAAGTTGAAAGACATCATAGAAATTGTCACTTTATTTTCTTTTACTTATAAATAGTTATAGCAGTCCTAGTATATAATACAGGTAATCCTGAAACAAAGTCATGGATTCTTTTAAGTTCAAAGCTTATTAACGTACAGTTGAATCACACTGAAACATGTAGATATAAACCATCCTATCTATATTTCATAATGTATGCCTATTTTTGTGTTTCCATTTTCTCTCTCAGTCACAACTATTTAGCCATATAGACTTCCTTTCATTTCTCTTTTTTTAACAAATTTTTATTGTGAAATATAATGCTCATATAGAAAAGTACATAAAGCAAATAATAATGAAACAAATACTGTATAACCACTATCTAGCTCCTGAAATGGGACATTGCTTGTTCTCCAGAGCCTTCCCCCTCCCCAGTATGTTCAAATATGCGAGATTTTAATATCTCCTTGCTTCAATTCTCCCTTCCTTAATATTGGGCTAATGTACCACCTACTTTATATGTTCTGAGGATTAAATGAATTAAAACATGTGAAGAGCTTACAATAGTGCCTGCATGTAGAAAGACCTATAGTGTATGTTAGCAGTGGTTTATGTGCTTTCTTTTTGTCATCCTATGTCTGTGTTGTTTTCTTTCATACTTATTTTATGTGGTCAAGGTTAGTACAGATTTACCACTTCTTGTATTTCTGGCTTTCTGTCGGTGATCATTTTCCCTTTTAGTGCAGGTCTGTGTTTTGCCTAAAAATCGTTGCTTCTCTTTTTTTTTTCCTTTCTTTCTTCCAAACTCCTGTTAATATTGATATTTCGACCTCCTCCCAATAGATATAAGATTCTAGATTGGCACTAGATACAGGATTTCATCTCATGGGAAATAGTCTTTACTTTGTCTTCTGTTTCCCATTTTTCTGTTGTCAAGTCAGATGTCAGTCTCACTTCTTGAAGATAATCTAGATTTTTTTCTCTGCGCTTAAGATTTTTTTTCTCCTTTGGTTTTCTTTTAGTTTTCCTATGGTGTATCTCTGTGTAAATTTCTTTTTATTTGTCCTGCTTAGGATTGTGGACATCTTGAATGTATGGATTAGATTCTTTCATCAAGTTTGTAAAAATTTAGCCATTATCTCTTCAAATATTGTGTATGCCTCTTTTTCTTTTTCTGGAACTTCAATTAAACATCCATTATACCTTCTCACTGTATCCTCTGTTTTTTACTCCTTATATATTTTTTCATCTGTTTCTCTCTCTCTACCTGATTCTGAATAATTTCTTAAGAATTTTTTTTTAGTTTTCTAAACTTGGTAAGCATTGTTACGTTATCGTCTGTATCTGGTAATGCCAATACCTTAAATAAGTCTTGGTGGGTCTGTTTCTCCTGTCTGTTTTGACTGTTTCTCACTCATGGTATCTTGCCTCTTTGGGTGTCTGGTTATCACTGGCTGTTATGTTTGAGAAGATGTGCTCATTGCTGCTGGAGTATCACTATTTCTAGGCCCTCTCAGAGACCAGAGCTAGGAAAGACATATGTGTATACTAACGATACTCATCTGTATTTGTTTCTGTATCTGTCAGTATATATTTTACATGAACAGCAGCAAAAAATATATGAGATTCTACCGATACTTGTGAGTTGAATCCAGCACCAGTAGATCTGTTTATTAACCTCTTTCTCTAACAGTAAGAAACTTGGCTCTCATTAACTATAATGTATTTACTTATTTGTTATACATTATCACTTTTTCATTAATATAATTTACATTTGTGCTTCAACAGAATTATAAATTCTATAATGCATTCTGTGGAATTGTTCTGGAATAGTCATGAATAATAAGGATCAACTCTATTATAGTGTATATAGAATTCTGTTTACAGACATACCGTGGGTTTTGTTCCAGACCACCACAATAAAGTGAATATTGCAATAAAGCAATATTCGTTCAACCAACATTTTTTGGTTTCCCAGTGCATATAAAAGTTATGTTTACACTATGCTGTAGTCTATTAAGTATGCAATAGCATCTAAAAAAATGTACATACCGTACTTTTAAAATACTGCTAAAAACTGGTGATGACCACCAAAGCCTTTTGCAAGTTGTCATCTTTTTGCTGGTGGGGGGGGTCTTACCTTGATGTTGATGGCTGCTGACTGATCCAGGGTGGTGGTTGCTGAAGGTTGGGGTGGCTATGACAATTTCTTAAAATAGCACAATGACGTTTGCCACACCCATTGACTCTTCCTTTCACGAAAGATTTCTCGGTAGCATGTGATGTTGTTTGGTAACATCCACAGTAGAACTTTCAAAGTTAGGGTCAGTCCTCTCAAACCCTGCCGCTGCTTTATCAACTAAGTTTATGTAATATTCGAAACTCTGTCTCAGAAAAAAATATAAAATAAGCCGAGATTGCACCATTGCACTCCAGCCTGGGCAACAGTAGTGAAACTCTGTCTCAGAAATAAATCCTTTGTTGTCATTCAACAGTGTTCACAGCATCTTCACCAGGAGTAGAATTCATCTCGAGAAACCACTTTCTTTGCCCATTCGTAAGAAGCAACTCCTCATCTGTTTCAAGTCCGATCATGAGATTGCAGCAATTCTGTCATATCTTCAGGCTCCACTTCTAATTATAGTTCTCTTGCTGTTTCTACTACGTAGATCTGCAGTTACTTCCTCCACTGGTCTTGAACCCCTCAAAGTCATCTATGAGTGTTGGAATCAACCTCTTCCAAACTCCTGTTAATGTGAACATTTTTACCTCCTTTCATGAATCACAAGTGTTCTTTATGGCATCTAGATTTGTAGGTCCTTTCCAGAAGGTGTTCCATTTACTTTGCCCAGATTCATAAAAAAATCACTATGGTAGCTATAGCCTCATGAAATGTATTTCTTAGATAATAAGACTTGAAAGTTGAAATAACCCTTTGATCCACTGGCTGCAAAATGGATGATGTATTAGCAGGCATGAAAACAACATTAATTTCCTTGCCCATCTCCATCAGAGCTCTTGGGTGACCAGGTGCATTGTGAATAAGCAATAATATTGTGAAAGGAAATCTTTTTTTCTGAGCAGTAAGTCTCAACAGTGGCCTTAAAATAGTCAGTAAACCATGCTGTAAACAGATGTGCTGTCATCAGGGTTTGTCTTTTTATGGATGGAGCCAAGGCAGAGTAGATTTAGCATAATTCTCAGGAGCCCCAGGATTTTCAGAATGGTAAATGAACATTGGCTTCAACTTAAAGTCACCAGCTGCATTAGCTCCTAAAAAGAGAGTCAGCCTGTCCCTTGAAGGCAAGCAGTGATTTCTCTCTAGCTATGAAAGTCCTAGATGGCATCTTCCAATATCAGAATGTTTCATCTGCATTGAAAAATCTGTTGAGTGTAGCCACCTTCATCAATGTTCTTAGCTAGATCTTCTGATAACTTACTGCAGCTTCTCCATTGGTAGTTGCTGCTTCACCTTGCACTGTTATGTTATGGAGAGGGCTTTTTTCTTTAAACCTCCATAAACCAACTTCTGCTAGCTTCGTACTTTTCTTCTGTGGTGTCCTCACCTGTCTCAGCCTTCACAGAGTTGAAGAGAGTTAAAGCCTTTCTCTGGCTGGTTTGCTTGTCTATCCAGACCACTCAGACTTTCTCTGTATCAGCAGTAAGGCTATTTTGCTTTCTTATCATTCGTGTATTCACTGGAGTAGCACTTTTAACTTCCCTCAAGAACTTTATCTTCGCATTTACAACTTGGCTAACTGTTAAGTGCAAGAGAACTTTCAGCCTGTCGCGGCTTTTGACATGCCTTAATTACTAAGCTTAATCATTTCTAGGTTTTTATTTAAAGTGAGAGATGTGAGACTCATCCTTTTACTTGACACTTAGAGTCCATTGTAGGGTTATTAGTTGGCCCAAATTCAATATTTTGTCTTGTCTCAGGGAATAAGGAGGCCCAAGGAGAGAGAGAGAGAGTCATGGGAACAGTTGATCGGTGAAGCAGTCAGAACACACACAGCATTTATTGATTGAATTTGCTATCTTACCAGCTTAGGCAACATGGCAAAAGCCTGTCTCTACTAAAAATACAAAAAAATTTAGCCAGGCATGGTGGTGCTTGCCTGTAGTCCCAGCTACTCAGGAGGCTGAGGTGGGAGGATCATCTGAGCTTGGGAAGCTGAGCCTGCAGTGAGCCATGATCATGCCACTGCACTGCAGCCTGGGTGACAGGAGTGAGTCACTGTCTCAAAAAAAAAAAAAGTTTACTGTCTTAGATCTTAGATCGGCGCAGTTTGTGGCAAAAACAAATCTGTGGCAAAACAATGACAATGTTAACCTCAAAGATCACTGATCACAGATCATCATAACAGATACAATAATAATGAAAAAGTTTGAAATATTGTGAGAATTACCAAAATGTGACAGAGGAAGTGAGCATATGCTGTTGAAATAATGATGCTGATAGACTTGCACGATGCAGGATTGCCATTCAATTTATTTAAAAAACAAGAAACTGTGAAGAACAACAAAACAAGGTATGCCCATACTCCAAAGGTACTTTTAAGAAATGAATTTTTGAAAGGATTTGAAAATCAAATGTGTTAATTTTGACTGCTCTTTATGTATTTAGCATTTTGTAGTTTTGATTATGACACAAGTTATATTCATACATAAGTTTAGGTGTCACTGGACTTGCTTTGAATCTTTTTTTGTTTTTTTACTAGGTCTTAACTTGCAGAGTCAGTTTAATCTGGAAAATGTCACTGTTTTCAATACCAATGAGCAGGAAAGCACCCTGGGTCAGAAGGTGAGGCTGATTTGAAATCTTCTCAGATAACATATTCACAAGTTTGTTATTAAGATAACTTATGTGGGGCCAGGGACAGTGGCTCACACTTGTAATCCTAGCACTTTGGGAGGCTGAGCTGGGCAGATCATTTGAGCCTAGGAGTTCAAGACCAGCCTGGACAACATGGCAAATCCTCATTCTTACAAAAAAGTACAAAAATTAGCAGGGCATGGTGGTGCACGCCTGTGGTCCCAGCTACTCGAGAGGCTGAGGTGGGAGAATCACCTTAGCCCAGGGAGGTCAAGCTGCAGTGAGCCTTAATCATGCCACTGTACTCCAGCCTGGGCGACAGAGTGAGACCCTGTCTCATAAAAAAAAAAAAAAAAAAATTCATGTAAATGGGCCTATAAGTCATCAAAAATTTAAAAACTTTTAACTTTATTTCCAGCTTACAGAAATAATGTTTTGTATGTAAAAAATTCAAGCAGTGTTTAAGATAGAATGTACAGTTATTCTGTAATCCAAGGTAGACCATGGTAGATTATGGCATAGCTTTCTATTACAGTGGATTAAGAAAGTAGCTATACTTTCTGTTTTAATAGTGTTAATCATAAGGTAGATTATAGAATAGATGTACTTTCTGTTTTAAACATTGGGTTATTTTTTGCAGAATATTTTTTCTATAAATTCATATTATTTCTATAACCATTCATAACATTCTCTGTCTCACCATACCAGGACTTTTTGTGTATATGTACAAACGTTGTTTTTCTCCAGAATGAGGTCATTCATACTATTCTGAAATTCACTTTCTTCCTTTAAGATTTAAATTTATCTTAGTTTTTAAATGGCTCTTGATAAATCTGAGTGGATATATCACATTTCTCTGCCTGTGGACATTTAGATTATCTCTGATAGTGAAAAACAATGTTACAGTGTCTAGTAGTGTATAATATTGCATCAGTCTGCATCGTCTGCATCAATTATGCAGATGTCTTTTTAGGATAAATTCCAGTAAGTAAAATTACTGGGTTAAAATATATGCATATTTCATATTTCAATAGCTATTGCCTGGTTACTTCTCAAAAAGGTTATACCAATTTATACAGCCACCAGTGGCACATGGAGAATGCCTGCCCTTTTTCCCCACAGCCTCACCCCAACAGTGTGAATTATCAATTTTTAAATAATATTGGCTTAATTGATGTATATATTTGAAAAATAAGTCTTCTTAGTTTTAATTTCATTTCCTTGATCATTATTGGTGTTGAGGAACTTATTTTATGTTGGTTGGAATTTATTTTTCTTCTGTGAATTAGCTATTCATGCTGTTTGCTCATTTTATTGTTGAATTGTCTTTGTGCATTTCCAAAACATTTAGCCTTTTATTCCCAGAGGGAATCTATTGATTATGTTTAGAAATGCAGATTTGAAACTTTCTACTGTTTTCATGACTGTGTTATATCATTGTCATACTGCTCTTGAGTTCTTCTGTCCATCAGGTAAAATTCTGATTGCCTTACAGATTAACTATAGGTCTAGATAGTTAGTGACTAGACTTCTCTAACTGTGGGTTGCCTAGGAATGTGTAACTGACCTGTTATTCTAGCATTTATCTCTTCTGCCTGATGACTGCTTCATGACAGGCTATACATTTTTTTTAAATTTAGCACACTGAAGATAGAGAAGAAGGAATGGATGTAGAAGAAGGCGAAATGGGAGATGAGGAAGCTCCAACAACATGGTGAGTTTTCAGACCTTAAGCTTTTTGACTTACAGAGATAATCTCTTAATTTATTGAGTATCCTCTCTGGAGTGAGGAGATAGACAAGGAGGAAAGAAATTATAAGAAATTTCTTTCATTTGTAATTTTCATGTATATTACTTAAAATAATAAATCGTAAATCACTAATGGGCTTTATCTGCTGGTTTCTATATTATGTGCAGACAGTTCATTGTTTATATACCCTACGCTATGCATAATCCCAGCATTTGAAAAGCCAACCACAGGCAACATTAGGAGCTCCTCCCCTTAATCCCTTCCATTAAACTTGTGGACCCAGTGCCTATGTGTATTGGGCTCACTTTTAATGAAGTAGGCAAGTTAAGAAGCCTTTCCTCCTTCTCTCCCCTTGCTCTTTAAACTGTTTCTTATCTCCTCCTCTGTAGCCCTGTGCTTTTCTTCCAAAAGCAATCCTCAGTGGCATAGATAGGTTCTAGAAACTGCAACATTAAGTGAAATGATGTATAATGAAATCAATTTTCCCATAGGCTAACAAACAAAAGTTAGCTTCTTATGGCCTATTTCTGGTCACAAAACAATCACCAAACTCCTAGATAAAGATCAAAATGCTTCTGTTATTAAACATTAAATAAATGTGAGCTCTACATGCATTTGAGAAAGATTAACAAAAACAAGTAAGATAATTATTTGCCTAGTTATTCCAGTTTAAGGTTGCAGGTGGCCAGAACCTGTCACAGCAGCTCAGAGCGCAGGGCGAGAACCAACCCTGTCCAGGACGCCATCCGCTCACAGTGTGTATACCCACACACCCACACTCACTTATCCTGGAACCATTTAGACATGCCAGTTATTTTCATGTACACCTCTTTGGGATGCAGGAGGGAATCTGACTACCTAGAGAAAACCCACACAGACATAGGGAGACTATGCAAACTCTACATAGACCGTGGCCCCAGCCAGGAATCGATTTTTTTTTTTCTCATCAACGTTACAATAAAACAATGTTGAAGGAAACATCGTTATTTGAAGACCTTCCGTAATTTCTTCCTAGTGCTGGCTTAGAAGCAATGAGCAAGAGAAAAGAGAAGGCATTAAGGAAAATTTTCCTTCACTGGCACTCTTCCAGGTGTCTGAGGTGATGAGAGTCATTAGTTATAATTGAAAGAATTTCCGTTACTGTTTAGAAGATCAAGATGGGATTCCTGTATCTGCCCAGGGAGATGCATTTCTGGCATCCCAGATTTCAAATTCAAACACATCTCCAGCAGAAACATTAGAAGTGGTGTGGCTCCAAGCTTAACTCCAATAATTCCTGGTCATGTGACCTGGGGCCAATTACTTAACCTTCTACAGCACAGTTTCAACATCTTTAAAATGTAGTAATACCATCTGCCCTCTACAGTTAAGAGGATTAAATAAGACGATGAACAGAAATAGTCTATTAAGGCACTAATTGTTTATATGTAGTGGTAAGTGTAAAGCACTAAGAATATTGTCTATTCAGTGTCTAGTAGCTATTATTTGTTATTGTTATTTTTTTTTTAGAGACCTATTTATTCATTATACAGGGATAGAGTAGGCTTTAGGGTCTGGCCTGAGCAACATAAGGCCTCTGGGGCAAGTTAGTAGGCTACAAGATGATGAGTCACCTGAAGTGTAAACGGCCCAAAAGACACTGGCCAGTGCAGTTTTGTCTACTTAGATTTTGCCTAAGACTGTATAGACAATTCATCCCTATTGGTTATGTTTGTAAATCACTTAAATAAGACTCAACACTCAGCTGCCTCTGTCACAGTCACTAATGTTGAATAGAGGGAGAAAATATGTGAGGAATTACTTTGTGAACAGCTGTATCACCACATGGTCTTAGGCACTGTAATTTACAAAGCAGAACTCATTACCCATCTACCTACAATATGAAGTCCATTTCAGATTTGGCTCAAATACACCGATAAACATTTTTGTTAAGAAATTTCAATGTATAACATCCTGTAAAATAGCTGAACATTTTCAAAAAATGTATCAAGTTTTCCAGAGTTTTTTTGGTTAAAATAGTTACAAGACATTCTATTTTACATAGTAACTGGGTCTCTGATTTGTTATTATTTGCAAATACAATAATTGGTTACATTTGCTTTGTGTGGATAAACAGAAAATTCAGAAGTTTCTGTGGAGTGGTGAAGGTGGAAGGCAAATTGCAAGTGGGTTGAAGAATGAACAGGAAGGTAATGAAGTGGTGACATGCAGTATAGACAACTCTTTGAAGAATTTTATTCAGCTGTGAAGGAACAGAGCAAGGGACAGCATCTCGGAGAGGGGACTTTAAATTTTAAAAAATATATTAATGCCTCAACTGTAAAAACTGCCTAACAGTAATATATTAACACTACTTCAAAATTTATTCTGTAAGACACCTCAAATACCCACCAAGCCAATTAAAGATAAAAGGGAAGAGATCAAAAGCCTTTTAAGGTAGGAGATGGTAATTAGCAACTTGGAATAATATTGTTATTGGTATCAAGCATTAAATTAGATGTGAATTTCTTAGCAATTGAGACAAAAAGGGACATATAATGGTTGCATGATTCTCATTCTCTGTTAGAGGTAGCCCCATTTTTAAGAGACAAACTTTCCTGGTACATTTCAAGAGGTATTTATTATATTCAGTCTTACATGTTGTAACTGAGTAACATTTTGTTACTCAGTGTGTGTGTGCACATGCGCTTCAGAAACATTATCAAATGTATGGAACTATACAAATACTGGTTCTTGTTCTTTCATGGATGTAAATAATTTATATAGTGCTATTTCTTTTCTCTATTTGCTTTAACGTTTTAGGGAATGTTCTTTTTGCGGCTTTTTTTTTTTCTTTTTTGAGACGGAATCTTGCTCTGTCACCCAGGCTGGAGTGCAGTGCTGAGATCTTGGCTCACTGCAAGCTCTGCCTCCTGGGTTCAAGCGATTCTCCTGCCTCAGCCTCCTGAGTAGCTGGGATTACAGGCATGCGCCACAACGCCTGGGTAATTTTTGTATTTTTAGTGGAGATGGAGTTTCAGTATGTTGGCCAGGCTGGTCTCGAACTCCTGACCTCGTGATCCGCCTGCCTCAGCCTCCCAAAGTGCTGCGATTACAGGCGTGAGCCACCGCGCCCAGCCTGTGGCTTTTTTTAAAAGCCCAATTCATAGAAAACCCAGAGGTATAATCTTATTGTAAATCAGTGAAGCTGCTTTAATTATAGAGAGAGGTTAATGTGTAGATCATTGTTTTCCTACTTTCAGAGTTGTTACTAGGGAAAAGTTTAGGAAGAGTGAAAGTAAACCTGCCCATTAGAGTCTTTCAGATACTACTAATTCATGATGAAAGCTTTGGCAAGAACTAGATTTAGATTTTGGTTAGTTAAAAGTCAGTATTCTTCACTGTTGATTTTCATGTGCTTCAGATGCTAGCCGTTTATCAGATATTAGCTGTTTTAAAAATTAAAAGAATAGGCCGGGCGCAGTGGTTCATGCCTGTAATCCCAGCACTTTGGGAGGCTGAGGTGGGCGGATCACGAAGTCAGGAGCTCGAGACCATCCTGGATAACACGCTGTCTCTACTAAAAATACAAAAGATTAGCCGGGCATGGTAGCGGGTGCCTGTAGTCCCAGCTATTCAGGAGGCTGAGGCAGGAGAATCGCTTGAACTCGGGAGGCGGAGCTTGCAGTGAGCCGAGATCGCGCCACTGCCCTCCAGCCTGGGCAACAGAGTGAGACTCCTTTAAAAAAAACAAAACTAAAATTAAAAGAATATGTATTGACACTGTAGATTTGTGACATATCAAGATTAGAAGTTGAATTAGTAATGCCATAATAAAGTCACTAGATAAAGGGCTTATTTTTGTGATGCTAACTTGATATGTACCATATATGTTTTTCTTATACTAGTGCTTCTTAGGATATAATATTACTAGTTAGAATATAATACCTGCAACTTTTAACATAGATTCAGATTAACATTGGTTTAAACAACATAAAAGTTGATTTTTTCCCCCTCATATCGAAGTCTAGAAGTAGGCAGTCCAAGGCTGGTAAGGGAGCGCTGCTCAGTGAGATTGCCTAGACCCAGGTTTCTTCTACCTTCTTCTTCCATCATCTTGGTGTTTACCCTTTTTCCTGTAGTGCAAGGTGGCTCACGCTCACATCTGTATTCTAGCCAGCAGGAAGAGGAAAAGGCCAGTGATAAAATATGGCCCAAAAGTTGCACATATGACTTCTACTCTCAACTGATTGGCCAGAATTTAATCACATGACCATACTAGCAGCAAGGTTGGTTGGGAAACATAATCATTAATTCTGAATAACCATGTGTCCTACCAAAATTCAGGGGCTCCACCAGTGTAGATAAAGAGAGTCTATTGGGGTCTATGAGTTCCCTAAAATGATTTGTAAAAGTTTATATAAGCATTTGTGAATGTGTACTTTTCTGATAACTTTCATTAACTTCTGAAAACGGTTTGTGACCAAAGCTAAGTTAAGAATATTTAGATATTTGTAAAAGAATTTGAATGATTTATTTAATATAACATTTATTTTATTAGCTCTATTCCAATTGATTACAACCTGTATCGAAAATTCTGGTCACTTCAGGATTACTTCAGGAACCCTGTGCAATGCTATGAGAAGATTTCATGGAAAACTTTTCTCAAGGTGAGTTGCCAGTGACAGACTATCAGAAGCCCAGTATTTTATAGCCAGTGATAGAGCTAAAACTTAATCTTGTCTAACATACTTTTCACTATATAATTCTGCCTCTTACATTTTTATGCCAATTTCATAACAAGCTAAATTATAAATTAATATTTAAACCACTAATATTGTGAAGTAGTATATAAGAATCGGATATTTAAAAGTTCGTCATTACAGCCTTGCTTTTTTTTGAATATAATGAGTGTTGTCAACATAAATTGATGATATTTTACAGAATATATTCTATCTTTGTACAAAATTATTTTAGCTATGTTGTTGAAACAGAAGTCCTCAAGCCATGGCTTTGGGTCAGATCTAACCTACTGCTTGTAAACAAAGGTTTATTGGAATAGTACCATGACCATCCACTTACCTGTGGCTGTTTTTGCACTATAATGGCACAGCTGACTAGTTGCAACTGAGATTATAAAGGCCACAAAGCCTGAAATACTTACTCTCTGGTCCTTTACAGAAAAAGTTTGCCAATCCTGTTTTAGAAGAATTTGTTATATTTTTCTTGGCTACTTAAAGATCAGTTGTCCTTTTTTGTCATAATCAAAATCTAAGATAAATAGGTAGTTCTCAGAATAGCATGGTGTGTGTTATGTTATTTTTAATAGTTTTTGTTTTATATGCAATTTTTTATGGGGGCAGCACCATCCAAATTCAGATTAAGTGGTTAGTGAGAAATAATCTGGAATTGTCTTCTAACCGGACAGAATTTGGTGGAATTTATTTGCTCAGTCTTTAGCACAAGAAATGTGTAAGAGTTTCCACAGGTGGTTAAACAATTTCACTGGTAAATTTCTGTACACTCTTAAAAATGTTCCCTTCTCTATTTGTCCCTTACACAAACTTCTTAAATCATATTTCTTTGTTTTTTTTTTGTTTTTTTTTGTTTTGGAGACGGAGCCTCCCAGGTTCAAGAGATTCTTCAGCCTCAGTCTCCTGAGTAGCTGGGACTACAGGTGCCCGCCACCATGCCTGGCTAATTTTTGTATTTTTAGTTGAGACGGGGTTTCACCATGTTGGCCAGGCTGGTCTCAAACTCCTGATCTCAAGTTACCCACCCACCTCCACCTCCTGAAGTGCTGGGATTACAGGCATGAGCCACCACCACTGGCCAAGAAATCATATTTCTTTAGGAGTAGGGAACTTGTACCTACTTTTACAACAAGTGAAATATCATACAAAATAGTTTTTACTCCCATTTTGCTATCATAATTTTTATTGTTAGTGTGCCTTGCAATATACAATATACATACATGATTGACTGGGAGTAAATTCTAGGCATTTTGATGCGGAAAAGCACTAAACACATTTGGGTAACAATGTCGAATAAAACTAATATTTTTATTTTGCAGTATTCTGAAGAAGTTTTAGCTGTTTTTAAGAGTTATAAATTAGATGATACTCAGGCCTCAAGAAAAAAGATGGAAGAATTGAAAACAGGAGGAGAGCATGTATATTTTGCAAAATTTTTAACAAGTGAAAAGGTATAAGTTTTTCTTTTTCATTAAGCATAATAAGAAATGGTCTTGTTTTATTTCTGTTTAGCTGACAGCCTTTCTAAGTTAAACTGAATAGAAATGTTTCTTATTTTACTTTGGGTTAAAGCTGATTGAGTAATGTTAGTTTGAAAGTCCCATTTCTTCCTTTCAGAAGTAGGACTAATTTGGTTTCAAAGGTGAAAGTAGTTCTACATTAAGTCTGTTTTGTAGACTAATTTTGGAATAAATGCAGTTTAATTACTTTCATGTCTATATATTTTAAATGTCAAGTTAGGATTTAATTTGTATATGAAAATATTTCATAATTATTATTTAGGTACAAGTAAGGGGTTTAAGAGTTCCTTGTTAATCTTATTTATACATTTTAAAAAGTAAATTTTGTTCAAATATAATGCTACAAGATTATGTAAAGTTTCTAGTCAAGATGGCACATTGAGTTTATGTTTCGACTCACTCCCTTTGCTCCAAACACATAGCAATGACGGGTAAAATATAAACGAGAAAACAAAAGAGACAAGGCTGGGCTTCCAGAAACAAGATAAATATCTTCATGGACCAGAAATGCCAAGTAGTGAGCAAAACTGCAGCCTGGGCCTGCTGGACTCTCTATCCAAGGCAGGTGGTGGTGTCCAGGAATTTGGCTACAAGTAACAGAGACTAAATGTGCACCATGTGGGACAAGGGGCCAGAGCCAGATTCACTTCTTGAAGCCAAGGACTAGGGTGGAACTTTTATCCACTTTTGGAAAGAAACTAAGAAAAAATATTGCCAGTCTTCTGCCAAGGGCTATGGTTTTATAGGAAGTTATGAGCCTAGGGATAACAAAGACAGCTTTGTGTCCATCTGCTTGCTCAGTGACCAGATATGTGATATGCTCAGTACACTTATGAAACAGCTGCTCCAAGAAGTCATCATAAGACTTCTTCTAGACTTTTGGACTCAGGGGCCCTGGTAGAAGCAGATGCAAAACTGCTAGACAGGGAAGGATGCACACAGAGAGGGAGGGGAAAGGAAGTAAACAAACATCCCAAAAGAAAAGGCTCCTGTTCAAAACTCTGATAAATTAAAATTCCAAAATCCATAAATCTAATGCTAAGAAGGATCACCAGCAAAATCAACTCTTGGGATATGCATATATTTATTCCAGATGAAATATATAGCCTGACCAAGACTTTATATATATTTTGGATACTCAAAAAGATAATTGATGAGATAACATCTATTGAAAAGGAACAAGAAATCATGAAACAAAAGCAGGCTGAAATGAAGTAGGACAGTCGATACAACTAATTGGGAGTCTTGGAAATGAAAAATACAATAATTGAAACCAAAACTCAGCACACAGAATTAAACTATACACTGGACATAGATGAACAAAGAACTAGTGAACTGAAGAAGGTGATGAGAACTTCATCCAGCAAGCAGCACAGACAGATTTTTTTTTTTTTTTTTTTTTTAAGTGAAAGAGCAGTTAAAAGCCATGGTGAATAGATTGGGAATTTCCAACATCTATCTAGTAGGATTTCCAGAGAAGAAAATGGAGGGAATGGTAGAGAAACTGGATTGCAAAGAATTGAAGGAAATCTCAAATCCTCAGCTTAAAAGTGTGCCACAACTGCCAAGGAGGATAAAGAAAGAGAAATCTACTCTTCATTACATCATGCCATAACTGTGGGCATTCAGAGAAAACCTAAAAGCCACTAAGGGATAAGAAAGACAAATATACTGGGAAGGCACAGCAGTTTGACTGTTAGCAGATTTCTAACATACCAACTATTAATACCAGAAGACAGTAGAGAAATATTAAAGTGCTGAAAGAAAAATGACATTCAATCTAGAATTTTATACCGAGTTAAATATACTCAAGACTGTCGATGAAAGAAAGACATTTTTATTTAAAGACCAGGATAACTTACCACTCAATGACCCTCATTTTGAAAAAAACTACTCAAGGATGTTCTTCAGGAGGAAGGAAATTGAACCCATAAGAATGGAGTGGGATACAGAAGGCAACGGTGAGCACAAAAATTGAAAAATATGACAGTAAATTTACTATTGACTATAAACACAAAAAAGTCATGAATGATTTAAAATTTTTTTAATTAAAAAATTTTATTAACGTGGAACTTAACTAGATGACAGTAATAATATGGAAGGGGAAAGCAGAGATGTTTAGTGAGTAATTTAAAATGACAGCAGTCCTTGTAATCTTCAGGAGTAGGAAAGGAATACTGAATTTTCCTTTTCATGTATATTAAAAGGGTAACCACCAAAAGAAAAGCAACTTGTTGCTCTCAAAGAGCAGAGATCAAAGGGAGGCAGGGAGGAACCTAGACTACTTTATAAATCCAGCAAATGGCAGGAAAAAGGAAGAGAAAGGAGGGGAGAAATACATCAGTAATAACAAGTATAGACTGATTTAATTTACCTAATAAGACTTTATCAGATTGGATTTTTAAAACTCCAGCTGTATTTGTTAATTTAAGTGAAACAAATATAGAAACCTTTTGGTTGACTAAAGAATTCAAAAGTTTTATTCTACCTCATGTGGAAGAAAATCCCAAAGCTCTTCTTGCTTAACAAAGAACCTTCCCAAGGTTATCTACTTTTAGAATGCAGAGGTTTCAGTTTAATATTATCAGGGCAAAAAAGTTACAAAATAAAACAACCAGTAAGAGTTGTGTACTTTTAAGAGTTACAGGTCCACATTTCTCAGGACATGACAGCTATTTCAAAACTCTGGATGTCTTAATTGATTTTTTTTTGTTGTTTTTGAGACGGAGTTTCGCTCTGTCGCCCAGGCTGGAGTGCAATGGCGCGGTCTTGGCTCACTGCAACCTCCGCCACCTGAGTTTAAGCGATTCTCCTGCCTCCACCTCCTGAACAAACAGCATTTCTAAAGACATTTTAGTAATGAAAAACAGCAGGATTAAACATTTTCAGAGAAATCTCCACATTGGAATATGGGATTGATGCTTTTATATCATTCTCCATTCACTTTATCACACTTGGCTTTCTAATAGTATCTCTCCTTTTCTGAATCTTTGTGAACTTGCTTTCACCAGCAGTTAGAACATGAACTTTCAGGATTAAGCACTGAAATTGCATTAATTAATATCACAAGGAAGGTAAAAACAGCTTTGAGAAGCTTAAAACTTACCATAGGAATAAGAAAAAGGCACAAAATTGTACCAAAGAGAATGTGAGGCATGTAATGTTTTGCATCTTTATTTCCCTTTGTTGCCCCTTAAGCAACAACTTTGTCTTAAATTTACAGTCCTCCTTGTACATTCTTCATATTTTTCAGTGTATTTTTAGTTTTTACTACTTAATATACAAGTGAAAATATTTGTAATGCATTACCTGTATCATGAAAAATATGCAACATTTTATAAGCTTTACTGCTGCACTGAAAGAAGCCTTCCAGCATCTCTATACCTTACATGGTGTTTTGATACTAGGATTCCCAAAAAGGCCTTCACACCTAAATATATGCCAGTTTGGGGCCTGATATTACTTTCAACTTTTGATATAGATTTGGTAAGTCATGAGAAAGGTATGGATTTTTCAGGGATATGGGTACCATATTCCTTTCCAGTAAGAGCTAGCTAAAGTGAAATCTAAAGCTATGATTATTTGGAGCATAACTCTATAGCCTATCATTTCACTGGTGAGCAGGTTTAGAAAAGTGCTTGTCATTACAAGGTTAGATCTTTCATCTCTGTAATAGAGCCTGTGACCCCATCCAATGGGAATATTATTATCCAGAAGCATTGTGTTTTGTTACATGAATCTGGTCAGACTTTTCCTTAGGGATAGTCCGGAAATAATGCTTGGCAAGGATGATACAAACTTTTTTTTTTTTTTTTGGCCCACTGCAACTTCCATCTCCTGGGTTCAAGCGATTCTCGTGCCTCAGCCTCCTGGGTAGCTGGGATTACAGGTGCCCAACACCACCCCCGGCCAATTTTTGTATTTTTAATAGAGACAGGTTTTTTGCCATGTTGGCCAGGCTGGTCTCGAACTCCCAACCTCAGGTGATCTGCCTGCCTCAGCCTTCCAGGGTGCAGGGATTACAGACGTGAGCCACCATGCCCAGCCAGATGATATAAACTTTATAGCTGGAGATAGGCCAGTCATGTGGCAACTACAGGTAGGTAGAGGTTCTACAAATAAAATGGGTGTCTGTAAATTATCATATCTTCCTTCTTAAAGACAGAAGTTTCCCCTAGAAACAAAGTGCGACATTTTTGTGCTACCTGGAGTGTGATTCTAAATACTAATGCCCAACAGTATAGTTCCCTTGTTAGCAGAGCAAAATAATCCAGGGATACTACTTGCTGAATGTAGTGCTGATATACCTGGGTTGTTTATTTTTTAATGGAGTGGAAAAGTATCTGTTCTTTAAGGTTAGTCCAGGATCATACTCAGAAATTTTAAGGGAGGATTCTACCTCTAATCGTTCAACTTATACCAAATAAAAGGCACTGGTATTATAGGGATTCCTCCCTCTGTACTATGTAGCATGTAAAAGCAGAACAACATTTCAAAATGTTTAAGTACCATGAGTATTACCATGATGGTTAAAGGAATATATTTTTGGATCTTTTAAGTTCTCACAGAAAAGAGTATAATAATACTAATTAGGTATAGGCTTTAGGGTTACCCAGTCCTTTAGAATAATACACTTCTCACTTTCCCTCTGAGACTCAATGACCAAAATGATCAGATGGAATACTCAGTGGCTAGCAGTTACCAGGGTTAGGTTACCCACAGTTATGTACTGTTGACCCTAGTGTGGTCATTAGGCCATTCATTTTCATGGAGAAAAGAAAATTCACAATTTTGCTTCGTCTCTTCATTGTGTGAAGAGGCCTCTAGTTAGGACTTTTGGTCATTTTTTAAAAAAAGTTCCTGGCAGTAAGAAACTGTCCATATAGTCATTCTGCCTTAAATGTTTTGTACTTTTTATGTCCATTTGAGAGGTTGAATCTTCATGTAGTAAAGGCTAAGATAAGTCTCTTACAAGATACACTATAGCCCAGTTAGGAGCAAATGAAGGCAGAAGCAAGACCCTCATGTTAACAAGTGGGCAGGCTAACCACTATCCTACAATTTTTTTTTTTTTTTATCTCATTAGTTGTTTTTGGCATGGGAGGCTTTTAGATAGCTCTGGAACAGGGTTGCACAGCAGGAGGTGAGCGGTGGGCAAGCAAGCGAAGCTTCATCTGTATTTACAGCTGCTCTCCATCACTCATATTACCACCTGAGCTCTGCCTCCTATCAGATCAGCAGCAGCATTAGATTCTCATAGGAACATGAACCCTATTGTAAACTGATCATGAGGAATCTAGGATGTGTGCTCCTTATGAGAATCTAATGCCTGATGATCTGTCACTGTCTCCCACCACCCCCAGATGGGACCTTCTAGTTGCAGGAAAACAAGCTCAGGGCCCCCACTGATTCTACATTATGGTGAGTTGTATATGTATTTCATTATATATTACAATATAATAATAATAGAAATGAAGTACACAATAAATGTAATGCACTTGAATCATCCCAAAACCATTCCCTCTACCCCATAACCCCTGGTCTCTGGAAAAATTGTCTTCCATGAAACCAATCCCTGGTGCCAAAAAGGTTGGGGATCCCTGCTTTAGAAGTCTTTTGCTGACAGTCATGTCAATCTTAGCATGTGGGTGTGCTTTCACTCATCCTGTTAAGGTAAATACTGTAGCCAAAACCTTTTCATATGATTGTAAAATTGACTTGTAGTGGTCCTCAGGGCGGAAGGCATGAACTACCCTCTGTTTTGACATTTTTGAACTCTCTGGTCCTGACAGAACAGCTCTTTAAATATCATTGAGCATATTAGAAAACTTAGAGCATACTCTGCCATTGTTATTTTTAGAATAACCTCTGTGTGTGAGTCAAGCCATGGTTATACAAGCAAGATAAGAAAGTAAAGTGATTGATGCTACCAAGTAGCAGCCCTCTAGGAAAGACTAAAGACAAGGTGCAGAAGATGTACTGCCAAAGTAGGCTCTGAATTCGGAGCCTAATCTTGAAGAGACACAGTCTGAAAGGCTTAGCAGAGAAGACTAGTTATTTGATAAGATAAAGAGCAGAGATAGAATAAGAAGTCGCCCAACCTTCTTAATTAGCCAAAGTAATAGAAATTAATACTGACTATAACAGAAAGACCATTACACATTTTAGATCCTCTAGAAATGAGAACTCTCATTATTTTTACAACAGTGTATAGTCATGATTACACAAAAGCATAATGAAGTCATATTTATAAATGTTAATAGACCTTTGAAAAGAAAATGTTCTCTGATGAGGACAATAATTTTGGACTCCTGGACAGACTCTATAGAGGGCAAAAAAATATTACCTGGTTATAAACGGACTTCATACCCAGAGGAAAAAAAAATTTTTTCTCTGTGTTAATTGGGCTCCCTCCTCTATTATATACAAGTGTTTATTAGTTTTCAGTATACTTTGATATGCATGTTTTAATAGATCAGTGTTTAATAACAGTATTATTTAAAACTTTTAAATTGGTTTTTAAAACAATTCTATCAAGCATGTTTAATATGTAAACATTAACTAATTTATTTCATCCTGAGTGTTATGAAGAACAAACATGTTAAGGTATGGTCAGAGATACATAGGTTTAAAAACATATGAATCAGGCCAGGCACAATGGCTCACGCCTGTGTCCCAGCACTTTGGGAGGCCGAGGCAGACAGATCACTTGAGGTCAGGCGTTTGAGACCAGCCTGGCCAACATAGCGAAACTCTGTCTCTACTGAAAATACAAAAAATTAGCCGGGTATGGTGGCAGGTGCCTATAATCCCAGCTACTCGGGAGGCTGAGGTAGGAGAATTGTTTAAACCCAGGAGGCAGAGGTTGCAATGAGCGGAGATCACACCACTGCACTCCATCCTGGGCAACACAGCGAGACTCTGTCTCAAAAAATAAATAAATAAAATAAAAGAATCATATGTTAGGGACTTTTTATGTTTTCTGTGTCTGAATTTTAATTTTTTGTAGAAATTTTTTCAATACTCTGTAATCCTATAGAGTATTAAAACTTTACCAGATAGCATAAGAATATTCTGTAAATTCATATAATTTTCAGTATTGTCTGAGGTTTATGAAAACCAATATATAGACACTGGCTGTTTAGTCACAGCTTGATTTAGTTGTTCACCCATGTTTATGTGTAAATAATCCTAAGTTAATAATACAGATAACAACAAAATAACCAATATTAATTAGAAAGTTTCATTTTAGCCTTTTAAAGGCAGAAAAGTCTTATGTTTATTAAAATTCTATATTTGTATCTTTTTTCTACCTTGTGGTTTAATCAAAGTCATAAAGTCATCTTTTAAACTGAAGACTTTCAAACAGTACTAATGTAAAACATTAAAGAGTTTGTTTTACATTGATTATGAGTATTAAGGAAAATGAAATTTAAATTTTTGGTATTTATTTTATTGAGGAATACGGTAGCCTTCTAAGTCTACTTCACAGTACAGTCATTCACCCCATAATGGCACCACATAATGACCACATAACTGGTCAACAGTGGACCCCATGTACAACAGTGGTTCTGTAAGATTATAGATTATAATACTGTATTTTTACTTTGCCTTTTCTATGTTTAGATACACAAATCCTTAACCATTGTGTTACAGTTGCCTACAGTATTCAGTGCAGTAACATGCTCTACAGATTCGTAGCCTAGGAGCCATAGGCTGTACCATATAGCCTAGGTGTGTAGTAGGCAATACTATTGTTAAGTACACTCTATGATATTCACACAATGGGGAAATTGCCTAATGACACCTTTCTTAGAATGTATCCCTGTAGGTAAGCGACACATTACTGTATTAGTACAGAAAGTTGCTTAAAACTTTTTAATTTGAGGCTGTATCTTCAGGTTACTTTTTTACTAAATAAAAGGATTGAGGCTTGATAGCTCCTGCCTTCAATGGGCATCTCCTTTTATCTTATAACTCAGCAGGGACACTGAGAGACCTTTAAACTAAAATTAGATTTTTCATTTTTTTAAGAACTTTTTTTTGAAAGACAGTTTGAAAAGAATTATTAGAAAGTAGAGCTGGGTGCAGTGGCTCATGCCTGTAATCCCAGCACTTTGGGAGGCCAAGGTGGGCAAATCACTTGAGGTCAGGAGTTCAAGACCAGCCTGGCCAACATGGTGAAACCCCATCTCCACAAAATACAAAAATTAGCCAGGCGTGGTGGTGCGTGCCTGTAATCCCAGCCACCCTAGAGGCGGAGGCATGGGAATCCATTGAACCTGGGAGGCAGAGGTTGTGGTGAGCCAAGATCGCACCACTGCACTCCAGCCTGGGCAACAGAGTGAGACTCCATCTCAAAAAAAAAAAAAAAAAGAAGGAATACTATTTAAATTTATAATTTAGTTGTTTTTATACAATTGTTTATACATTCTTTTTCTCAGAAACCAAATGTTTTCTATTTCAATTGAGTAAGTTATATGGAAGGTACTATTCCAGGTAGAAAACTATTTTACAGTTTAGTCCTCTAGACCCTAATTTAATATCTAACATATTTGTGAAAATTAAAAGTTTAAATTGTTTAAAAGTTTAAAGTTTAAAGTGAAATATTTGTAAACATACTAACTGTGGAACCTGTATTTTTTTTTTCCTAATCTGGGGAGGAAATGGGTATATTCAAAACATTTGGAGTTTAGGCTTGATTTCTTAATTGTCTGGGCAGATTTTAACACCTCGTCCAGGATTATGTAAGCAATTAGTGGTGCCTTTCAGCAATTTTAAAAGGAAATCCAGTATGTGAAGCTGGGTGTGGTGGCTCACGCCTGTAATCGCAGCACTTTGAGAGGCAAGGTGGGTGGATCACTTGAGGCCAGGAGTTTGAGATCAGCCTGGCCAACATAGTGAAACCCCATCTCTACTAAAAATACAAAATTTAGCTGGGCGTGGTAGTGCGCACCTGTAGTCCCAGCTGCTCAGGAGGCTGAGGCAGAATTGCTTGAACCCGGGAGGCAGAGGTTGTAGTAAGCCATGATTGTGCCACTGCACTCCAGCCTGGGTGACAGAGCAAGACTCTGTCTCAAAAAAAAAAAAAAAAAAAAAAAAAAAAAATCCAGTATATGAGAGATTTAGTACTTTTCTAGAAATCTCTCAAGCCACACAGTCTGATCAGACTTATATACTGTAGAAACTGTACAACTGTGTTCTTTTCATAGACTTAATACTTTTTGAGAAATATGCAACTGCTGCAGTCATGCTACAGAAAGACTACCCTATTGCCCACTCCCTGACACACAATTCATATGGGTTTTCACATAAAAGAAAAAAAAGCCTAACACTCAGTCAACAGGAAAATTATTAAATTATTAGGCCAACTAGAGGTCATACAAGAGCACTTTGAAGGAGTGAAAACATTCTGAACTAACTCAAGGTTAATAGAAGCGATCCTTTTGTGTACTGTACCTCACTTGGGCTCAAGAGCAAAACATAAAATCACATTTACACAGATGCTCTGAGCTTCCCATGTACCAAATTGCCATTGGTACATTTGTCTTCCGGGGTCACCAGTTTCCTTTTAATGAGGTTTGCATCTTAGAATCTTATTCTTTCCTAGTTATGCAAAGCTAAGTTCCGTAATTCCATGATTTTCAGTAAGAAGGAAAAAAGCAGACCTAAGAAGCTGAAAACTTATGTGGAAAAGAAAAGAACACAAAATTTAATAAATGGAAGATGGAGCAGTTTGTATCCACAGGGGATATATACCTAAAACAAAACTCATGATTGAAATATTAGGATGGAAAGAGACATACCAGGCTAATACCAACAAAAAGAAAGCTACATAAATAACAAATAAAATAGAATTTAAGGGAAACAGTATAACTAGGACAAGGAACACTACATAATAAAGGAATGAACCACCAAGAAGGTGTCATGAACTTATATGTATTTAACAATATACCCTCAAAATATATTAAGCAAAAACTTACAAAATTATGAGAAGTTGGCCCACAATCACAGTATGTATTTTTAACTGCTTCTGATGGATCAGGTTGACTAAAGATTAGTTAAGTGTGTGGAAGATTTGAACAATGACAGTAATAAGCTTGATGTAGTATAGAACAAATAGAAGCAATATATTTCTTTTTGTGTATATGTGGAACATTCACAAAATTTGACCATGTACTAGGTCACAAAGAAATTCTCAGCAAATTTCAAAGATTATACACAAAGAACACATTTTCTGGCCACATTTCTCTGTAATCAAATTAGAATTCTAAATTAGAGCTGCGAAAGGATAGCTTAAAAAAAGGCAAATATATGAAAACATAAAAATGCATTTCCCAGGAGTTAAAGAAGAAATCATAATGGAAATTCCAAATTTGTAATAAATGTATATCAAAATTGTAATTATAGGAAGAATTACATGTCAGAAGTGTGTGTTGCAAATAAAGGGAGATGTAAAGGGACAGTTAAAGCTTCATAGGCATTAATGGAAAAAATGTCAAGAAAGAGTGACAAATTGAGCGTTCAACTCAAGAAGTTAGAAAAAGTACAAAATAAAGCTCGAGAAAATGGAAGTAATAATAGCACAACTTAGTGAAATAAAGTATAAAACATATCAGCAAAACTGAAAGTTATTTGAAAAGAAAATGTTGTAAAAAGAAATCCAGAGCCTGTGCAAGGAAAATGAAAAGATACCAGCAAACAATATTAGCAGTAAAAATTGACATAGAGATATTTGAAATGATTAAGAGGATATTATGAACAACTTCTACGAATAAATTTTGAAGCCTAATAAAATGGGAATTCTTTAGAATATTTTAATGACCAAAATAGACTCTCAAAAAAAAAAATAGAAAACCAAATAAATGAACAACCATTAAAGAAATACCAGCCAGAATGACACTTTTTGAATGACATCAGGCCCAGAGGTTTTTTAGGCACATCTTATCAACACTTCAAAGAATAAATAATTTCTACCATAAATGAAAATTTTCAGAAGTTAGAAAAAGAGAAGCCCCTCAGTTCATTATGTAAGATTATAACTTAAAATCCCAATAAGGACAGAACAAGGAAAAATGTGTATATATATTTGTCTCACATATAAATAGAATGTTTTCTACTTATAGAAATAAAAAATGTTTTATAAACTCACAAATTAAATGAAGTAGTTATTTTTTTTAAAATAGAGACATACAGTTTATCCTAGGAATGTAAGTATGGTTCATCAGAAAGATGAATATAATGCCAGATTAACAACAGATTGGCTGGGTGTATTGGCTTACGCCTGTAATCCCAGCACTTTGCGAGGCCAAGGCCGGAGGATTGCTTGAGCCCAGGAGTTCAAGACCAGCCTGGGCAACACAGCAAGACCATGTCTGAAAAAAAAAAAAAAACAAAAACAGATTAAAGATTTTTAAGATCTGTAGGATCATCTCAGAAGCCAAGAAAATTCAATAAAATCTAATATTCAATACAAAAAGTAGAAAGGAATGTTCTCTGAGTTGATAAAAGGACTGATTTAAAAAACCCTATTGCAAACATTACATAATTATGAAACTTTAAAAAGTATTCCCATTAAATCCAAAAAGAAGACATGGATGGACACTAACCATATTTCTGTTCAACACCGTCCTGGAGGATCTAACCATTTCAATAAGAGAAAAAAACAAAAAAGGAGTAAGAGTTATAAATATTGGAAAGAGTAAACTATCCCCATTTGAAGACAATATAATTGTCTACAGAGAAAAATCCAAGAGAACCAAGAAACTGTTAGAACTAATGAAACTTCAGCAAGATTGCAAGAGAAACATCAATAGTGTTCTTATAAACCAGTAATCAATTACAACATGTTATTCAGAATAGCAGTGAAAGCTCTCCAATACCTAGGCGTAATCTTCATAGAGAAACATGACAAAAATGGAGCAGTGTTTCTACATTTATAGATACAGACCCAGTGCCCCGTCTCCCCAGATTTATTGATTCAGTATATTTTGAATCAGTATCTAAATGGGTTTTTTAAGTTATACCCAAAGGAATATAAATTGTTTTATTATAAAGACCAAGTGGGTTTTTTCATGGGAACTCAAAAAGTTAGTCTTAATATTTCTATGGAAAAGCAAAGAGCCAAGAGTAAGAAAAATAGGAAGAAAGCGGGAACACTTGCTGTGTCAGATATTAAGACCTATACAGCAATAGTAATTAGGGCAGGTAATTATTAGTACTAGTATACAGAAGAAGAAAACTAAAACAATAGAAAGTCCAAATTGTAGAAAAGGTTAATATGCAAAAGAGATTGCATTATAAACTAGAGAAGAAAGGATGAATTATTTATTTATTTATTTTGAGACAGAGTTTCACTCTTATTGCCCAGGCGAGTGCAATGGCGCCATCTTGGCTCATCGCAACCTTCACCTCCTGGGTTCAAGTGATTCTCTTGCCTCAGCCTCCCGAGTAACTGGGATTACAGGCATGTGCCACCATGCCCGGGTAATTTTATATTTTTAGTAGGGACAAGGTCTCCATGTTGGTCAGGCTGGTCTCAAACTCCCAATCTCAGGTGATCTGCCTGCCTCAGCCTCCCAAAGTGCTGGGATTACAGGTGTGAGCCACCAGGCCTGGCCTATTCTTAATAAATGTTGCTTGGACAATTCATTATCCATATGGAAAAATTAAAATTCACAGTCTATACCTCAGTACAGTCAATTCTAGGTTAATCAATTCCAGGTTAATTGAAAGTATGAGAAAAGCAAGACTTTTAAACATTTAGAAGAAAACATGAAATATGTACATTTGGAGTAGGGAGAGATTTCTTGAGCTACAAAAAGCACAAATTGTGAGGGAAAAATATCAATTTAAGATTTAATATTAAGATGTAAAAGTCTTGAATAGTAAAAGATACCATAGGCAAAGTAAAAAGACAAGGCATAGACTAGGAGAAGATTATTTGTCACCTATATAACCGGGAAAAATGAGTATTCAAAATATTCCATTGATAAAAGACAACCAAATGGAAAACTGAAAAGATGATAAGAAAAAGTAATTTAAAGTTGTAGAAAACCGAATCGTGAACGAGCTTATAAAAGTTGCTAAGCATCTCTAGTGCAGATAAAATGATGAGATAACCATTTCACACCTAGCAAACTGGCCAAAATTGAAAAGCCTAACAATACTAGTATTGGCAGAGATGTGGGAAAATGAGAACTTTTATACACTGTTGAAATATAAATTGAATCAACCACTTTGCAGAATACTTTCATAAAAACTAGTGAAGTTAAAATTTGTTCCTAAATATGGCCCCCTACACAGGACCCACATACACAAGGAAATCTCTAAGAAGATTCACTGTACCATTGTTTGTAAATGATGTATTTGTAAATGAAAGTTTAGAAACAGTATCAATGTTCACAAGCAGAAGACTGGGTGATAAGATAATTTTATGTGACAGTTCTATAAAGCACTGAAAATGGATTAATTATAGCAGGGGTTGGCAAATCTGGCCTATCATCTATTTTTGTAGATAATTTTTATTGGGCCAGGTACAGTGGCTGTAATCCCAGCACTTTGGGAGGCCAAGGCAGGAGGATTGCTTGAAACCAGGAGTTTGAGACCAGCCTGAGCAACAAAGTGATACCCCCATCTCTACAAAAAAATTTTAAAATGAGGTGAGTGTGGTGGCATATGCCTGTAGTCCCAGCTACAGGGGAGGCTGAGGCAGGAGAATCGCTTGAGCCCAGGAGGTCAAGGCTGCAGTGAGCCGTATTCATGCTCCTGCATTCCAGTCTGGGTGACAGAGTCAGATCCTATCTCAGAAAACAATAAATAAGAATAATAATTTTTATTGGAACACAGCCACCCTCATTCATTTAGATTGTCTCTGACTGCTTTTTCTCTGTAACAGCAGAGATAAATAGTTGTGACAGAGATATATAGTCCATAAAGCCTAAAATAGTTTCTGACTGGTCCTTAAAAGATTTGCCAATCCCTGAACTAGAGCAACATGTATTAAGATGGGTAAATTTCAAACATAGTGTTATATGAAAATAGCAAATTGAGAATAGCACATACTGTGTAGAGTTTGAAACAATGCAAAGTACATCCATATATTATGTATAGGTGTTTATATATGTAGTAATATAAAATGTGTATAAAAATCCTAACCGTGACATACATGGTAGTGGTTACCATAGTAGAGGGAGGGAGGGAAATAGGAGTGGGGAGGTTATAGAGGGAGCTTCAACAGTGTCTATGATATTCTGTTTCTTTAACAGATATGTAACAAGTAAAAATGTTAGGATTTTATGTGTAACTGGGTAGTGGGTACATGAATGTTGTATTACTTAACTATACCTGTTTGAACATTTAAAATATTTCATAATTTAAAAATTGGATAATTTGATCTCAGCTGATGTGTTATGACAATTGGTAAGATTTTAATGAGAATGTTCTGAATATTTTGTTTTCTAGCACACATTTTTTATGTATTTTGTGTTAAATTGATAGAAATGGAAGATTTCATACAGTTTAATTTTACCCAGGAATATTATTTATATGTAAAATTGATTGACAAAAAGGCATGTAAGGATGACTAAAATGAAAAGCATGAGCCTTTTTAGGTTTAGAATATCGGGAAAACTGAGGCCTGAGCTAAGATGTGCCATAAAAGCTAAGGACAGTAGCCTAGTCCAATGATGTATGCCCGAAGTTCCAGCTATTTAGGAGACCAGGGCGGGAGGATCACTTGGGCCCAGGAGTTCAAGTTCAGCCTCGGCAACATAGCGAGACCCTTCTGTACTAAACACATACATACATACAGCTAAGGATAATAAAAGCCCTTTGCTCAAGATACAAAGACATTTACAAAGAAACATTTGGGCCAGGCATGATGGCCTACACCTGTAATCCCAGCACTTTGTAAGGCTGAGGCTGAAGGATTGCTTGAAGCCAGGAGTTGAAAACAGCCTGGGCAACAAAGTGAGACTCTGTCTCTACAAAAAATTTAAAAGAAAAAAATTAGCTGGGCATTGTGGCATACGCCTGTGGTCCTAGCTACTCAGGAGGCTGAGGGGAGAGAATTGCTTGAGCCCCTGAGTTCAAGGCTGCAGTGAGCTATGATGGTGCCATTGCACTCCAGCCTGAGAAACAGAGTGAGACCCTGTCTCTAAAAATAATGATAATGAAATGTTTGACCCATGACAGTGTAAATGATACAATTTTTTAAATAACCAAAGAAAAATGGAACTAGATAGTAGATATTATGAAAGAAAGGGTACAGTTGAGTGTATTAGTTTTACTCTCAGCTGTGTCACTAACTAGCTGTGTAACCTTGCCTAGGTAGTTTTAACTTTTCTGGACCTAGTTTCCTTAAGTATAATGTGAAGCAGTTAGCTTGAATCACATAAGGTCCTTTCCACCCCTGATTCAGTGTTTTGTTGACTCCTATTTTCAATCCATTGTTTCTATCGAGGAAAATCTTTCAACATAAAAAAATAAAATGAACAGCTAGTAAGCATCACCTAGCCACTTTGGTTCGTCTCTTTAAGCTAGGGGTTCACATCTCTATGCCAGATGTATTGAACTGTGTACTTTGGTCCTTCAAATAGGCCAGTCTCTTATTTGGCTCCCCATCTTGCTCCCCTGTCACCCAACCCCCACTCTCCACCTTTAGATTTGTTCCTTGTTGAGAGTTTAGATGCTACTTTCTCCAGGAAGCCTTCCTAGAGTTGCTTGGGCAAATGGATGTTGGAGCCTCTCATTGAATTAGCCAACACTGGAGAACAGCTTTTGTGGAGGAAATTGATGTTTTACTTTGTTCATGAAATCCGATCAAGTGTCAGTTGAACATTCAAGTAGAGATGTGTAATAGGTTGTCGAGTATACAAATCTGGAGATTAGGAAGAAGATCTAGGTTGAGAGTATAGTTGTAGGAGTTACCAGTTTATAAATGGTAATTCAGACTGTAGAGTATATGAAATGAGCTAAAGGGGAGAGTGTAGATTCAGAAGAGAAGAAAATACTGAATCAAATCCTGAAGAAAACCCAAGTTTAAGGGAGAAAGAAGGGACAAGAGGAGAAGATTGAAGAGTAACCTGTGAGATTAGAGAAAAACTAGAAAAGCATGCACTCATGGAAGCCAAGCATATCAAGTAGGATGAGGACAGTAAAGAGTGTTCACAGGATTTAACAACAAATAAGTCATTGGTGATCTTGACAAAACACTTTCTTCCCCCTCCCCAAGACCGAGTCTTGCTCTGTTGCCCAGGCTGGAGTGCAGTGGCATGGTCTGGGCTCACTGCAACCTCCACCTCCCAGGTTTAAGCTATTCTCCTGCCTCAGCCTCCAGAGTAGCTGGAATTACAGGGCGTGCACTACCACGCCCTGCTAATTTTTTTTTTTTTTTTTTAAATTAGAGACGGGGTTTCACCATGTTGGCCAGGCTGGTCTCGAACTCCTGATCTCGTGATCCGCCCGCCTTGGCCTCCCAAAGTGCTGGGATTACAGGCATGAACCACCACGCCCAGCCGACAAAACCACTTTCAATGGATTAGCTGATGAGGTGGTCAGATGATAGCAGGTTGAGGGGCTGATTGGCAACAGTGCCTATAGTCAATTACTTTAAGAAGCTTTGCTGTTAAAGGGTGAGGTGAGAATGTGGGAGATTTTTGAGGGAGCTTATTTAATGCTTATGGAAAGGAGCTTGGAAAGAAGAGGTTGTAGATACAGAAACCAGGGCAGTTAGTTGATGGAACTCAGTTGTTAGGGATATTGGGATTCCAGATGGAAGGTAATCCAGATGGAATACCTTTAGCCGTGAAGGAGTTGTGACAGAAGGAAATGAAGTGAACAAAGGTGTGGGTGCAGCTGATTTGTCATTTTGGGGGCCAAGAAGTGAAATGCTTTCCAATTTAATTTTTCTCCTCATTGAAGGCAAAAGTAGTTATCTACTGAAAGTGAGAAGGGGTGGTAAGGTAGTATTTTTGCTAAGTGGAAAGGGTTTGAAATCATTACTGTGAAGAATAGGAGAGAGAATGGCCTTGAAGAATAAAGAAAGATTGCTGATTAAAAACCAGATGTTTAAGGTGGAGACAACATACCAGTGGTGCCCTCTGCATAGCTGTGTAATTTGGTATATTCACTCAGGCACCTCACTTTCAGCCGAGATTGGAAGCCTGAGGGTTGGTATAGAGAAGGTGACTAACAGTTGGTTTATTCAAGGTTGCTGTTTGCTCACTAGACATGACAGAAGAAATATGGGACAAGTGTGTTGAGGAAGTTGGCAAGAAAATGGCCGAAGAGATTAACCATGAAGTCTAGACCAGGAGTTGGCAGACTATAGCCTACAGGCCAAATCTGGCCCACCACCTGTGTTGGTTGTTTTTGGTGATTTTGGTTTTTTTTCTCCCCCTTACGTTTTAGATGTTTAAATACCTACATAATATCCATTATATGTCTCTTAGCCCACATAACCTATTAATAAAAATATTTACCATTTGACACTTCAGGAAAAAGTTTGCTGACCCCTTATCTAGACTAAAATAGGATTATAATAAAATAGGATGGCACTAACAGGCAGAGAATAGACGGGTCAAGGGCCTTAAAGTCTCGGTAAGATCCAAATATTAGGTATATTGGAAGCAACTGAGCAAGAGACCTGGGAAGAATAGAGTCTGTGGTGAGATAGGATTGTGAGTTGAAGACTTCAGATCTGGGGCAGCTGTGAGTGACCCCAGGTCTAGCTGTGGCCACAGTAGTGGGTAGCTGGAGCAGAGATGGGCCTGTCCGTGGAGTTAAGGGCAAGGAACTAACAGCCTGAGTGGAGACAGTCAAGTTGCCCAGGGGCTGGAGGAAGGGAAGGCTGATGGCCAGCCATTCACATTTCCAATTTGGGATAGGAGAGTTAATATAAATAACAATCAAATATATTCAGTCCTTAAATGTGAGGGAAGCCTGACTGGAAGGCTGATCATTAATTTTTTTTTTTTTTTTTTTAAACCTGGAGCCGCAGTGTGGAAGGGGTTGCTAGTGAATAGGAAGGCTTGTGTGTGTTAGGTGGCATTAGTAAATGGTACCAACCACGTAAAGCAGAGCCACCAGCACTTGGGACGTTGAACCAAAACCAATCTCCGACGCTTCCAGCTGCCTTACTGGTGATTCATTTAGAAGAACGTGGTTTCCTTTGTTACTGTAGTTTTTGAAGGCAGAACTAGCATGAGTTTGTGGATACAGACTTCAGCTTTCCTTCAGTGTTCCGTGCACATAATCAGAATGACCTTCCTTCGTCGCCGCAGGTTATTCTTACAGCTGGATGGCAGGGTCGTTGAAGAAGAACTTCCTCATAAGTGACCTTCAAGTCCTTTCTAATCCAGATTCTGTGATAATACAAGTATGATGCAATTTTCACTAAAAGCTAAAAAAACAAAGCCCATCTAATTAGAGATGATCTTCACCTCTAATTTCTTGTTTATTGTCAAGTAATACCTCTGTTGCAGGCACTTTATAGGGCTACAAAAATGAGTGGTCCCCATTGATACTGTGCTGTTATCCATATCTTCTTTAGCCATTATTTCTTCATATGTGAGAAAGTAGTAGCTTCAGTTTTACTTTTAAATTTTTTTTTTTTTTTTTAATTTAGAGTCTTGCTATGTTGTTCAGACTGATCTCGAACTCCTGAGCTCAAGTGATCCTCCTCAGCTTCCTGAGTAGCTGGGACTATAATAGGCTTTGTGCCACCATGCCCAGCTTACTTTTTTCTATTTCTGCCTTATTTTATCCTCATGTCAGGACCACAGATACAGCATTGTTATCCACCAACAAGAATGTGTCATGGCATAAAACAGTCAAGAAATCTAAATGAAACTTTGACTGGGCTCTTTGGGCTTGTGCGGTAATGCCTCACATGCAGTGAACTCTCAACAAATGGTTTTTAAATTGAATTGGAATCTTCCATTTCTATATTAGCACATTTTATACCTTTAGGCAAAACTTGATTTTAATGTGTTGTTTTCGTATGTGTTTGCTTGTTTCTTGAGTAGCTGATGGATTTACAACTGAGTGACAGTAACTTTCGTCGACACATCCTGTTGCAGTATCTCATTTTATTCCAGTATCTCAAGGGGCAGGTCAAATTCAAAAGGTAAGATAATATGGGTAGTAAACAATTTGTAAACAGTAGCCAAGAATAAAAAGGACTTGCTTATGATTTTTCTTATGTATGTGTCCATTTCATGTTAAGGCTGTATCCCTAAAACACATGTATTGCAGCTGATATATTGAAGGCTTTTAGATATTAGGATATTTAAGGAAAAGATGTTAAATATATCTGTCAGTGTGAGTTGTTCCTGCCCAACTCCAGGGCTTGCCAGGAGTTGTCGTCTTTATTGGCAGGTGGAGGTCTCTGTTCCAAACTTCCGTCATTCCCTTCTCACCTCCCTCAGACCTCCTTCAAAGCTGATTTGCAGACTATGCCAGTAATACATCTCTCACAAGGTGTGGAGCTCTGCAGGACATTCAAGCTAAAAGATGCAAAGAAAATCTTTAAGCAAAAAGGAGTTCATTTATTTGGGGTTTCACAAAACCTCATTAGGCTCTCTACTATCTATCTAAATACTTCCATCCATTTCCTCCCGTCCTGTCCATAACTGAAGGTGGAGCCCACTGTTACTTAACGGTATTTGTGTTAAGGACACTGAGCAATGCAGTATTAGTTGTATAATGATTTTACTACCTGCTGGATTTGAATCCCAGGCTTGTCATTTGCTGGCTGCAGTGCACCTCTTTCAGACTTGTAATTTTAAGGTAGTAGCACATGGTAAACACTCAAAAAATGTTATTTCTTATCCTTCTATCTATTTTGGAGGTTTGGTATAGCATCGTAGGAAGATCAGGGACTTTGGAGTGAGACATAGGTTTGAATTAAAGCTTTATGGCCTTGGGCAAATCAGTGAGTCACCATAGTCTCTGTTTAATATGTACATGTACTTGTTCCAAGAATTCAATGAATAATGTATGTAAAGTGTTCAGATCCTAGCCATCAATATTTATTGGATGTCTTTAAATCACCTAGTGCATTATGAGAGCTCAGTTAGTGGCAGCTATTAACAATTTGGGTTTGGCTGTTGCCTTTTCTAGGGTTTGGGTGTTTTTATTCGTTGTATTTTGAATGAATCTTAATGTAGTATGCCATACTGAATGTGCATCATGTATACATATATCTTAATATCAAATCAGAGGTTTTCGTTTCACACTCAGCTTATTTTAGGAAACATTTATTGCTCTGTTCATAGTGAATGTGATTGATTAATTGAATGTTTTATTCCCTGCATATGCTTTATTCCCTGCATATGCTTTTATGTCTTCAGTACCAACCGTCTTGAGGAAGAAGTGCAAGAATTTTCTCTTATAATCCTCTCATTTGTGACTATTCTTGTCTTGGTAATTTTTGACACTATCCACAGTATAGTTACATGTTACATGCCTTGTGTTTTTTAAACCTTAAAGTTGAATATGCATTGCTGTAACTCAAGCATGCTTTCATTGCTTTGTTCCCTAGTTCAAACTATGTTTTAACTGATGAACAATCACTTTGGATTGAAGATACTACAAAATCAGTTTATCAAGTAAGTTCAACACGCAACAAACCCATGATTGAAAAAATGGAAATTTAGGATTTTCTTTGTTTCAGCCCCAAATAGGAAAATAAGGATAAAGTTAAGCTCAGGTACAAGACCACAAACACTCCTTGGTTCTCTGCCTACAAACCACTCCTATGATGCAGAAAGTTGTTGAAAGCTTAGTATATTCTTTCTAATCACAGCTACTATCTGAAAACCCCCCCGATGGAGAAAGATTTTCAAAGATGGTAGAGGTATGTGTTTTTTATGTTTACATCCTCTTCTTAGCACGAAATAGAACTTCAGAGGATTCCATTAACCAGAATGTAATCGCTTTGTTTTTCCCAGCATATATTAAACACTGAAGAAAACTGGAACTCGTGGAAAAATGAAGGTTGCCCAAGTTTTGTGAAAGAAAGGTAAATACTCATCACAAGAACGATGAGAAAGGCTTTTGAAAATATGCTCCGATATGATTATAGCATGTAGATACATGTATATATTTCATATACAAAATGTAAGTTGAACTCTGTAAGAGTACAACCACTTTGATTTACCTCTGTATTTTTTAAACCTCATAAATTTCTTGCCATTAAATTCCTGGAACAAACATCTTATTATTGAGAAGAATACTGTGTATCTACTCCGGGTAATTTGCCGTATAATGTGGCATTTTTGTCTTATATCTGATAATTGTTCTATCATAATACGAAGTTTTCGTTTTTTTTTTTTTTTTTTTTTTGAGATGGAGTCTCACTCCATCACCCAGGCTGGAGTGCAGTGGCGTGATCTTGGCTCACTGCAGCCTCTGCCTCTTGGGTTCAAGCGATTCTCATGCCTTAGCCTCCTGAGTTGCTGGGATTACAGGCGCCTACCACCATGCCTGGCTAATTTTTGTATTTTTAGTAGAGACAGGGTTTCACCATGTTGGCCAGGCTGGTCTCGAACTCCTGACCTCAGGTGATCCACCTACCTCAGCCTCCCAAAGTGCTGGGATTACAGGCATGAGCCACCATGCCCAGCCAGTTTTCATCTTTTTTAAGAGGAAAACAATAACTAAATCTTCTTTTACATTAAACATTCTTCTATTGCTGTTATCCATTTGTAATTCAAAAAATAGCGTATGTTTTGTTCACCACAGAACATCAGATACCAAACCTACGAGAATAATTCGGAAGAGAACAGCACCCGAGGACTTCCTAGGGAAAGGACCCAGCAAAAAAATTCTGATGGGAAAGTAGGTGAACTTGTCTTCATGTGGGATGTTCTTAGTTATTTTTATATTTTGAAGATGTTACTATAAGAACTCTCCATCCAAAATATAGTATGAATTTGTGTTTGGTACACACATAGCTAGCCAACGCAAACTGCACTCTCTATACTGCCCATTGTGTGAGTTCTCATGCACCAGATAAACCTTCATTTTGTCTCCAGCTTCCGAAATCTGTCTCTAGGCTGTGCCATTTTTTCCATTTCAGACAGTAGAATTGTTTAGATTCTAGTTGTTGCAAGGTACCATAATCCTTGAGTTTTCTTACCTTCCAGTTAACTATTCATTGCTTTATATTGTGCTTGAATATTTTTAGAAAAAACTGATTATATCATTATCATTAGTCATGATTAATGATTATGTGCTCATATAGAGAATAATTTTAGGTATTTTAAATACCAAAAATTATCGAGAAAAGTAAAACTCATACTATCAACATCCCCAAATCCACTGTACATTGTATTGTTTTTCTATTCAGTTTCAAGGCACATGAGGATGGTGTCCATAAAAAATGTATTTATTTCTGTGTCTGTTTTGTAGTGAGGAGTTAACAAGGCTTTGGAATCTTTGTCCTGATAATATGGAAGCCTGTAAATCAGAGACAAGGCAAGTTGAACATTTTTCAAATGAAGTGTTGCTTTTGTCAAGTGTTGAGTAGAATGGAGCCTTTTCTCAGCTATGATCAGAGCTCAAACAAAATTTAAAAGTTTATTGTGGTTGACTTTTGGCACAGCAGAGTATAACTTCCCACCATAAAACTCCTCGAAGTGGCCGAGCACGGTGGCTCATGCCTGTAATCCCAGCACTTTGGGAGGCCGAGGCAGGCGGATCACAAGGTCAGGAGATCAAGACCATCCTGGCTAACACGGTGAAACCCCGTCTCTACTAAAAATACAAAAAATTAGCCTGGTGTGGTGGTGGGCGCCTGTAGTCCCAGCTACTCGGGAGGCTGAGGCAGGAGAATGGCGTGAACCTGGGAGGCAGAGCTTGCAGTGAGCCGAGATTGTGCCACTGCACTCCAGCCTGGGCAACACAGCGAGACTCCGTCTCAAAAAAAAAAAAAAAAAACTCCTCGAAGTGCTGATAAAATAATTTTAGAAATCACAAAAAAATAAAGATTCACAAAAGGAATCAAAACTACAAACAAAAGAGTAAGCCTATGAACTGATACGGTTCTAGGGCAGCAGTACTAATGATTCCCAGCTCTGAGAACCAGGGAACTTGGGTTTTAATAGTCACAAAAGTTCATTGAACTTGCAAAATGGTTAAGTTTAATAGCAGTCTAGACATAGGTAAAGTAAGAATTAATGGGTTAATGATTAAGAAATCACCCAGAAAGCAATACAGAAGGAGCAGAGTTAGAAACGATGACTTAATGATAGTTGAGGAGGTCCAGCAAACATCTGATGGCAGAAAGAAATAATAGAGAATGGGAAAGAGGCAGTAATTGAGTTAATTATTAAGAATAGGCATGAATTCATAGGTTCAAGAAGTATAATACTTAAGGAGGATAAACCAAATAAATCCATATCTCTGTACATGATAATAAAGTCACCAGAGAGAAAAAACAGACAACCTACAAAGGAGTAAAGTTAAACAGTTGACTTCAAGAACAACAAATCAGAAGACAGTGGAATGAGTGCTTGAAAATGTCTTTCACATTTTCTATTATTTCTGTCTGCCATTAGATGTTTGCTGGACCTCCTCAGCTATCATTAACTCATCGTTTCCAACTCTTGCTCCCTCTGTATTGCTTTCTGGGTGATTTCTTAATCATTAATCCATTAATTCTTACTTTTCCTATGTCTAGACTGCTGTTAAACCTGCCCGTTTTGTAAATTCAATGACTATATTTTCTCATTTCTAGAAGTATTATTTGCTTTTTCAACATTTCAACTCAAAAATTCTGTAACAAGTTAAACAGTTGTGGTTAATTGAGTGATTGACTAAAACTATGAGAAATTACCAACAGTCCCTAGTAAAAAAGCTATCTTAAGGAAACTGAACCCAGAAAGGAGTAAATTGCAGAAAGGATTACTGTGCAGACACTTTGGTAAACATGAAGAAATCTGAATAAATCTTATCAATAATTCACTGTTATAAAATAGTAATAATTATTATTTAGGGTTATTTTAAAAGGTAAACTTGCTAAAAGTGACATGTAAGACGAAGGGGTGGTCAGAATTAAAGAATGTTATGGTTTAAGTCAAACATGCTTGTAAAGTATGTGAAAGAAATGGAATATGTAATTTTTAAATAAATTGAGGGGTAAAGAAGGTAAATACAGAAAATTTAAGCAAATAAATTAGAAGGTAGGAGAGGAGAAAAAAAGCACAGAAAACACAACAGAAAGTACAAAACAGTATGGTTAAATTCAAATATAAATGGAAATGGACTTTCTGGCTCAAAGACAGAAATTGGTGTTATATTTTAAAGATCCATTGGCCGGGTGCGGTGGCGCACACCTGTAATCCCAGCACTTTGGGAGGCCGAGACGGGCGGATCATGAGGTCAGGAGATAGAGACCATCCTGGCTAACACGGTGAAACCCCATCTCTACTAAAAATAGAAAAAATTAGCCAGGTGTGGTGGCGGGCACCTGTAGTGTCAGCTACTTGGGAGGCTGAGGCAGGAGAATGGCATGAACCTGGGAGGCAGAGCTTGCAGTGAGTCGAGATTGTACCACTGCACTCCAGCCTGGGCGACAGAGCGAGACTCCATCTCAAAAAAAAAAAGAAAAAAGATCCATCTATACGTTTATAAGAAATATACCTTAAAAGTAAAGATATGGAAAGGTTGAAACTGAAAGAACTTTTAAAAGATGTAATTTTTAAAAGGCAGTTATATTGATATCAGGCAGAAAAGGCTTAAAAGCAGAAAGCATTATTAAAAATAAAGGCAATCATTGCATAAAGATGAAAGGAAAAAATAGAAATATACACATTTTA